>NC_136504.1:26541833-26584333 GCF_053919585.1 Euprymna scolopes
TTATTTTCTCTTTGTGTGAATTTGATTCATACTTTTATTTATTGCTTGTTTTTAATTTATTTGTATTTCATTTTATTTTAATTGTTTTATTATTTTCTCCACTAAGTATTATTTTTTTTATTAAATTATTTTTCATACGTATTCAAATAATGCTTCCCCCCTCCTCATTTTTTGGCCTCAAATATTACCTTCAAAAAGGTTTCGTGATTAAATAAACCAAAGAGAACCTTTTGCGCATGCGTTTTGAGGGAGCAATTATTAAATAAAAACACCGTTTATGCAGCGTCCACGTTTCCCGTGAAGTACCATTTTTTTTAACTAGAATATTTTCTTTTTTTTTTTTTGATAATACAAAAAGTGTTTTCTTTTTGTTTGTTTTTTCGTAATAACACAAGAAATGTTAAAAAACTAAAATATTTTTTTAATAAATATATGGTTTCGGTTTTCGTGTCTTCCGTTCAGTTTCGTTACATAATCAGTCGTACCCACTTCTGGTAGCTTAATTTTTTTTTCCGAGCAGTGATCTTGGACATTTCTTAAAAATATATAAATTTATTTTCTTTTGGGGTGGGAGGGGGGGCTTGTTTTAAAACTATATCTACCTCAGTATTTTCTTTAATTTTCTGACATTTTTGTTCAAAAGTATTTACTAAGTAATGTCGAGTGCGACATTATTTCTTTTTAACTAAATAAACTCTTTAAAATAAGTTTAAACGCCAAAAACTTATAAAAAACGAAAACTTAGAAAAATCAATTTAATATGTTTTAAAACAGTAAACAAGTAAAAATATTTAAAAAAATATTATGGGATGTGCATTATTACCTAAAAATATACAAATTTATTTTCTTTTGGAGGGAGGGGACTCGTTTTAAAATTATATTTACCTCAGTTTTTTCTTTAAATTTCCATTTTTGAGCAATCATCGAGACTCCTAAGACGTGACTCTCTTATGTCGGACATTTTTGTGATGCGTGAAAGAGAATAGAAAAATGGTTCTATCATATTTTCATTATCTATAAAAAAAAAATCTATTTTATGCAGCTTTTTTTTTATTTATCAATATTCAAAATGATCAGGTTTCAGAGCGATTAACACATCCTGTATTATTCTGGTAATTATCCATTCAGAAAAATTGCCGTATGAGAGGAATAAGAGCAGTTTTGTATAATATTTAAAAATTAAGTATTTAGTTCTCTCCCAATGCAATAACTGTAACACCTGTGTCGGAAACTGGGATTGGGAGGGGCAATATGACCTGCAAAAAGTACCTTGGCCTTCCCGGTAAGGGCACCTCGGGCAGATATCAATAAACTAACTCACTTCCTAAAGCCTGGGAAGGTGGACCGTCTAGAAATGCACAGAATTACCCCCTCCCCGCAATCAACAGGACAATATCATTACAGAAATGCTTTAATTTCTGTTTAAAAATTAAATTAGATTAATGTAGAAACACTTGTTGGAAATAAATTAAGGTTACCTTGTTACATGATAAGGGCTCTCCCCTTTTCATGTAAGTATAAAAATAGAGATTACTTAAAATGAAAATAAAATGACAGAAAGCAGAAATCGAACCTTGGATATAAGTTTTAAAGAACAATAGGTTTAAATGGAATGTCCAGTAAATTGTTAATTCTGATGAAATAAATAATAAATAAACTATTCAATTGTTAGAAAGAATGTGGATAATAAAATATGGGTTAAATAAATTAGATATGTAGGTTGAATTCCTTTGTAAAAACATCAAAGAAAAAATAGGTTATTGGGAAATCATAATGTCGGAAACGTGCAAAGTCGCGCATGTTGAAACACGTGAATTTTGCTCACGAGGCCGGACATGCATGGATTTCTCAATATAGGAAGTGAGAGTTAGTTAGTTAGGGAGACAGTTAGCGGAGAAACTCAGAGAGAGTCTGGAGTTTGAAATTCGAACGTCTAGGAAGCGAGACGATCACTTTGAAACTAAAATGTGAAGCTTTGAATTCTTGATGATGAAAACCACGGCCGGTCGTGAAGAAATAAACCCATCATGTATTTTTGATAAAGCTCGTCCTTGTGTTGTGATTCTTACAAAAAGGTAAAGTGAATTTTTATTATATGCCTGTGCTATAAAATGTCGTGACATACACATCTCATATCCACAATGTGAATCTACATCTCATATCTACACTAAGACTGTCTGAACACTATCTCCTCACTCTAAGAGCTTTCTTCTTCTACACGTCTAAGTAAAGAACATTTTTAATATATATGAATTTTCATAAAACGAACAATCTCTCTCACAACATCCCTCTCTAGAACTCTTACAACAACATCTCTTTCTCTCTCTCTCCCTCTCTCTCACTAAGATACAACATCTCTTGTAACAAAACTCTCTCTAAGACTAATAAGACTCAAAGACTCTCTCTCAATGAAACAGCTATATAACATAACAACCTTGTTGGGAACCATCAGATGAAATATTTAACGAAATTTGTGTACCAATGCATTCACAAATTATTCACAAGTGGAATGAATTTCACGTTCTAAGGTTGAATTAAGAAGGTCCTATTTACAATGCTTCCCCACGGGACAGAGTTAGACACCAGGGTCGTTTTTTAAACGGAAAGGGAGCAAAACTTAAAAATTGTCCCAGTCGTGAAGGATTTGTCCTCCACTGAGAGAGAACAAGAAATTGCAGCATCTGAAAAACAGATACTACACTTTGGTTGAATTAAGAAGTTAGATTAAAAGGGAGATGTCCAAAGATGCTTAACAAATAAATCATTTTTTTTTTTTTATGACACGATAATCTGGTAAGAATTTACGTTCGCTTTTAACGAAAGCGTTGGCACATTATAGGCGGGCGGCGGCGGTAGGCTCCCTGTATTCAGCCATGAGGAAGGTGTTGGTGAATTTCGGCCACGTGTGAGGTTGGGTTAAAGTGATTGGGTGACGAGCGAAGAGATCGACGAGGCGACTTTCGGCTTGCCGAGGCGGGTTTCCTGACTGCGTATATTATTTGTCTTTACACGTTCCATCATTCACTCTTAAACATCGCAATAAGGAGGCTCACTCACGCACCGCATGATTTATGCTTGGCGGGTGAAGTTGTCGCCGATACCGAAACCCAACGCCGCCATTTACTTTTCGTGCCTTTCTTTATTATATATCTTCTTCTGTTTCATCGTTTTTTTTTTGTTCTGTTTTTGTTTCGTAATATTTCTCCTATTTTTCTTTTTCTTCTCTTTTTTCTTTTTTTCTTTTTTCTTTTCTTTTCCTTTTTTTCCGTTTTCTTTTTTCCTTTTTTTCCTTTTTTCCTCTTTTTTTTCTTTTTTCCTATTTTTTTCTTCACTCTCTTTTCTTTCTTCTTCATTGTCTTTATCGGCTTTACTGTCTTCTTTTCTTCTTCGCCGTCTTCTTTCCCACTGCTTTCTTTGTCCTCTCTTTCAATATTCGCCATTGTAGACACCGCCAAAACCGGGGGAGGGGGGGCAGGTAAGTACTTTTTGACGGACCGTCTTTTTAAAAATCTACCAAAAAATCAGGTAATTATCCAATCAATACGAAATTTTCAGAGATTATTAAAGAAGAATGAACTTTATACCAGTGTACTTATTTTTCATAAACGATATATATATATATATATATATATATATATATATATATATATATATATATATATATATATATATATTTGCTTACAACCCCCCCCCTTGTTTTTGAGGAGGTTCCAAATAAGCTTAAAATAATCATCTGAAACTGAACAAAACATATTTTCTTGTTGTAAGGGACAGGATTATAGTTAAAAAAAAAAAAACTTGTTTGGATATCTTATTTTGATGTCTGAATATCAGAAATTCGGTTGTGTTTAATTATTCCGCTTTTGAGTTTTGAAGTGTGAAATTCAGTGAATATGTTAAGTAAAATAATTAATTTAAGTTAAGCAAAACAAAAACAATTTTTTAAAATATTTATACGAAAAAAGCCATTTTAAAATCTTTGATGAATAAATTAATAGTTTCTTTTAGCGAGCCGAATAATGCATGACCATTATTAAACAGGGACTGCTTTGAAGAATCGATGCAAAAAAATCGATAAATATTGTGCCCTGTGTGTTAAAAATATCATCATTTTTTCGATCCCTTTTGAAAACGTTTGCCGCCTTTCGACTGCGGTGGGCCAAACGCGCTGAAATAATTTTTTTTATTCTGCTTCAAATTGTCTCCCCCCCATTTAGTGGTTCCTGACCCCCACACACATACACATTAAAAACCAAACTCATACAAATGGTCACCCATCTGGTACTGGCCAGCCTCGGTGTTAATAATACATTGAAATTTTCGTCACTGAAAAATAATTTTTTTTTGGCCTCTTTGGTCTTCCGTAGTTTGCTTTTTATCAAGTACAAATGTAAACATTGTATCGAATCGACGCGAAGTAACTGGTTGCCTATATGAATAAGTGGAATTATTTGAAATCTAGGTATTTATATCATTATATTTTTGCATATTCTCATAGAAAATCACCCTAAATCTTAGTTAGACAAGAAATAAACAAATTAATTCTTTCAAAAACCACCATTTTTTAAAACTATTTATATACGTTTTTTGTGCAAGACAAAAAATGTAAATTGTTAACTTTTGGGGAAATTTTAACATTTAAAATGTAATTAAAAATAGTAGAAAAAGTTTTATATTATTCTGCTTTCTATATGATAAAATTTAGGGATTTATCTTTCTGGAAAAGAAAAAGTTACTCAGAAATAATGGATTTTAATAAATGTAATTTCGTTTTAAAAAACAACAACAACTTGATTTTTCAGCCAGTTTTGGCGGTGTCTACTCCATTGTCTTTTTAGTCACTGTCTTCTTTTTGTTCATTAGTCTTCTACGTTGTTTTCCCTATTGTCTTTTTCTGCTTATTGTGCACTGTCCTCTTTTCTTTTTTTTTACTGTCTTATTTTTTCTTCAATGCCCTTCTTTCTTCTTCTTCTTCACCGTCTTGTTTGTCCTCTTCTTTAATCTTCTACACTGTCTCCTTTTTCTTTTTCATCTTGTTCACTGTCTCCTTTTTCCTCTTCTACACTGTCACCTTTTTCTTTTCTCCTCTTCTACACTGTCTCCTTTTTCTTTTTTCCTCTTGTTCACTGTCTCCATTTTCCTCTTCTACACTGTCTCCTTTTTCTTTTTCCTCTTGCTCACTGTCTCCTTTTTCCTCTTCTGACACTGTCTCCTTTTTCTTTTTATTCACTGCCTTTTCTTCTTCGCCATCTTCTTCTTGTTGTTCTTTTTGCCCTCTTTTTCAGTCTTCTACATTATCTACTTCTTTAACTGTCTGCTTTGCCTCTTCACCATTGTCTCCTTTTATTTTTTTAGTCTCCTACACTGTCTCCTTCATTGTCTTCTTTTCCTGCTTCTTATTTACTGCCCTCTTTTTCCTCTTCTTCAATGTCTTCTTTTCTTTTTCCCCACCGTCTTCTTTGTCCTCTTCTTTTACGCTGTCTGCTTATTTACCGTCTTCTTCTTTCACCGTTTTCTATACTAAATTTCTCTTCTTAAGCACTCCAAAGTAGACCCGGCATACTACTCCCTCCCCGACGTTCCTTTGCGGACAGACTCCACACTAGACGATTTGAAAATCACCCCTTCTCAGGTACATGGTATCATAAAAAAACCTAGACATCTCAAAAGCATGTGGATCAGATCTCATCCCGGCTGTGCTAATAAAAACATGCTTTGCTGAGATTGCTCCAGTTCTCTCAAACGTTACAATAAATACCTTAATGAATCTTGCTTTCCTGACTGCTGGAAAACCGCGTCTGTGGTACCAGTCTTCAAGAATTCTGGTGAAAAAACTGACCCACTAAATTATCGCCCCATTAGCCTCCTCCCACTTTTCGCCAAGATATGTGAGTCCTTAGTTAATCAAGCCCTAGTCCAACACCTAACAGCTGCTAAACTACTGACCTACAAACAATATGGATTCAGGCAAGTGCGTTCAACAGCAGATATCTTAACTGCAGTCTCTGAACGTATATACCGTCCACTGGACAAAACAGAAGAGGGTAGAGCGGTAGCCCTTGATATATCTAAGGCTTTTGACAGAGTATAGCACGATGGTCTTCTAAGGAAAATTAGATCGTATGGTATCACTGAAAGAATACACAATGTAATTAAATCCTTCTTAAGTAAGAGAAAAATCTAAGTTGTCCTCGACGGTCGTACATTTAAACAATATGATATAAATGCGGGAATACGCCAGGGGTCTATCCTGAGACCTTTATTATTCCTGATATTCATAAATGACCTCACTGATAAAATTGTTTCTGAGATGAGTATATTTGCTGATGACACCACTCTCTATAACAGGCACGAGGAGAAAAACAAATGAACACATATCTAAGGAAATAGCAGAAACATTACAGGATGACCGCCAATCTGTAGAATGGAAATAGGCACAGACTTTTATAAAGACTTTTCATATCTATCTGCGTAAGTATACTTTTATAATTATGTTTCAGTTTGAAGAAATATGGTATAATAAAATTATTGGGTGTTCGTTCGCACCTTACCTCCATAGAATGGAAATATGTTACAAAGTTTAACAAGGGTTTTTAATATAGATCCACAGAATATTGTGATAAGCGTTTCAGTGTGAACAGGTATAGTATACTAAATTATGGGGTTTATCTGTTTTATTTTTACTTCCATCATATTTTGCTTTGGTTTGGAGCCCCCCAAATTCAACCCAAAATTACAATCCTTCCTTTTTATAACCTATCATACTTTAATAAATCATAGTCCATTTTCTGTAGGCTGTTTTTGAACCCAATCAACGACGGGTACTTTTGCTAGTAATTGATATAATTCTTTTTGGATTTTTTATTTTTAAAATAATAAATAATTGATATAATTCTTTTTCTATCCTTTGTAAACGATTCAAATTTTAGGATGTTATTATGGATGATGCACGACTACCAGTTGTCAAAATTTCGGCTGTTCACAGTTGTTATTTCTAACAAATATTAGGTTTTAAAATCTTGTCCCTTAGTTTTGGACGCTAATGTATATTTATTTATTTTTACAGATAAAATTACTGCTGAAATAACTTAGAGTTTCTAACAACATTTAAGCATGTCACGAACCAAAGGAGCATTAGGCCTCTTCCTTTTTTCTGCTAATATCAAGCGCAGACAAGATTGGGCCCGTGAGATCGTAGAGATAAGTATGACCTTTGGACCAATGACATTTTCTCTGATAAGTCACGATTTGCATTATTTCCAGACAGTAGAAGGATATGAGTGGGGAGGCCCTTCACCAAGAGTTCGACTTTAAAAGGCTGCAGCCAACGCTGAAACGTGGGAGTTTATCGGTTTATTTATGGTGTGCAATTTAGAATGATGGTCGCCCAGACTCGGTGGAATGCGAAGGAAACATCAGTTCTACTAAATATATTTCAGTATTACATGAAGGAGCTATACCAATATTCTCAAGTGGTAAAATGAACCAAGTTAACTTCTTATTACTAAAAGACAAATTAGTTAAGCCAAAGTAGAATGAATATACTCAGTCCCCGGATATGAACCCAATTGAAAACCTTTGAGCATATTAGACCAGAACCTTCTTAAAAATAAAAGGAAGCCATCTTCTAAGACTTAACTTTTAGAATTTTTTGCGTCAGACATAGGAAAAACATCCCTCAAGATGATATTTGTCAATTGATCAAGAAGGGCCCTAGCATTAAAAACGGTAAAGTGAATGTCAACCAAGTATTAGTTATTAAATTTGTTACCATTTATTTTTGATTTTGTTCTATAAATTATGTGTTCATTGACATATACTGTTTCTATAGCTGTATATTCTTTACTGTCATATCTGTGTAGATCAATCCATTTGTTCAGTCTCAAAAACACCCTTTAAAGGTAGCTGTGCGTGTAATTGTGAGGCAAGGGTTGCGGAATTTCAACCACACATCCCCCTAAAGAGAAACTGCTTGCGTCCAATGGCAAGGAGAAGCCCAAGACTGACCGGAAACAATGCCGAGTTAAGCGGAGAACACATACAGTCTGTGAAAATCCCAAATAGTTACATATTTATGTACTGACCAGGCTCAACGTTACTTAATTTCTGTGATCTGATGTGAACCGGTTGTCATATATATATATATATATATATATATATATATATATATATATATATATATATATATATATGCAATTTGGATATCAAAGAGCATGTCTTTATAAAAACTTATCAAGATAGAAAAAGCTCAATACTGTTAAGAGGAACAATTAAATATATTAAGTAAATTATGAATAATAAAAGTGATATATAAATTTATTATTACATCAGAAGGTAAAAAAGAATAATAATAATAAGAAGAAGAAGAAAAAGTAAAGCTCTTTAGACCATGGTATTTCGAGGCTAAATGCGTCTCGTCAGAAGAAGGGCTGGAATTATAAAAAATGTGAATATAGATAGAAATCCGATGCCTGCGTTGAGTCTCGAACGACAAAGGATACCCCCTGCAGAGACAGCTGCACATGTAATTGTGTGGCAAAGGTTGCGCAATCACCAACCACACCTCTCCTGAATCGGTACTGTTTGAGTTCAGTGGCAAGGTGAAGTCCAGGACGACTGGAAACAATGCTGAGATAAGCGGAGAGCACATACAACACCTGGAAGTCTTAAACAGTCACCCATCTAGTACTTGCCAGGCTTGTTGTTGCTTAACTTCGGTGATCTGACGGAAACAGGTGTGTCAAAAGTTATTATGCTGTAGAAATGACGGAAAAAGAAAGATAATAACAAATTATTATTCCCAAGATAAGCTGATTATTCGCACTAATCATGGGTAATTGTCATCTGTTTATCGAAATCCAACATTCACTGGACAATACGTTTAATTCAATTCCGATTATCCAAATAATGTAAAGAAAGGAATCGTCCGTTGTTGCAACACAAAGCAAAAGCAATACCTCGTAACAACAATCCATATCAAGAGGAGATGGACAGTTTAAGAGAACCCCTCGTTCATTCATGCATTCTTATTTGTGTACGACAAGAGTCAAAGTGGACGAAATAATTATTCAGTTTGACTAAAATGTTGTTTGGATTATTCAAATTCTAATTGTAAAATGTTTGTTCTTCAAAAAACCTTTTACAAGTCATTTGGTATTTAACGCAGTAATAGAGAAATGATATAAACTTATACATACATACATACATACATACATATATATATATATATATATATATATATATATATGTATATACATATCATATATATGTATGTGTGTGTGTCTGTGTGTGTGTGTGTGTGTGTGTGTGCTCACATGCCGCCCAGCATTATCGGGCGTAAAATACACTTAAGTATGATATTCTAATTGATGTAAATTTCGTACACATTATTATAGAGTTAATTCTCTATTATTATATTGTATCCAATATTTAGTAGTCCCTCACGGCGTGACCCGGTCGTAAAATAGGCTTAAATATAATATGTCAATATATGCCCAGTTTATATCTATTATTGTAAAGTCGATACTGTATTGATTATTATATTGTACCCAATATATAGCAGTGATTTTAAAATCAAAATATGACTTGGGTGTAATCAGTAAGATTTTAAACCAAAGCATATAGTTCCCCAGCCTAACTGGTTACCGTCTGATCTTCTGAAGTTCATACACATACAGTAGCTTCAATAAATAACGTGCAAATGTACGACTAGCAAGTTTAATTTGACCACTTAGCAGCTATTTTTACCGGCTAAATGCCAAATCGAATTTGTTCCACAGATCAAAATTCAAGTTTATAGACCAAGAATTGGCAGAGTAGTTTGGTAGAAATCGTTACTCATACAGACAAACAGACAGACAAACAAAGAGACAGACTAACAATGTCAGTTTATATATATATATATATATATATATATATATATATATTCCTGTGGAAATACATTTTCTCATAATATATACCAATCTTTATTTAAGAAGCTCAATGTAATTACAGAGCAATATAGTGAATAAATGATAAAATACTATATTCCAAAGTTCATTATGTTGACCATATTATAATTTATTCCTTTAATTCAGTTGACACTTACAATTCGTGACAGTGTCTGTTTCGTAGAGCAAAATCAATCACTTAATTATTATATCAATCTTGTATATATATATGAAAAGAAGTTCAAATTTTGCAAATTACAATTTGCAAAATTTATTATTCGAACAAGGAATTCAAAATGTACAGTAGAACCTCAGGATACGGTGGCCCTATGATACGTTGTTTCAGGTTACGATGTGGAATGTTTTTTTCTGGCCCCTGTTTACGGTATTTGTCCCGCCTATCTGTGTTATTTATAATGTTATTTGATTATATACATGTACATTATAAACTATACTGTCTTTCGTTACTAATTTTTAATGTCGGAGTTCTACTGTAATTATTTCCTTTCATATACATCAGGCTCTAAATTCACTCGGCTTTGCATATCAGAGGCAGTAGCGATAATTATTTCCGCTCAGAATAAAAATATTATTAATACAAACAATGAGCTAATTTTGCATTGTAAACACATGAAAAATTCAAATATAACCAATATAACCGTCGACCTTCTAAATGTCCAAATGTATCAATTATTGATAATATTTTACTAATCCACCTCTTAGGAAACTCATGACACTTAAATGCTCATCCTCTTGAAAATAGCCATTGCTTAAGAATTCTAAATCCATAAAAACACATTTATTTAAAGCAAAACTTGAATGCCTACTAGACACTATCCTCGGGAGTAAAATATCAATCTGTACAGGGGTTTGTCAGAATAACCTGGCATGAGTATACTTTTCCCTAGAAATAACCCCTGACCAAATATTCCAAATCACATAGTATTCGCTGCCCAAATAAGATCCCTCGCTATGGCTAACTCACATAAGCTTTTACAAGGAATGGTGCACTTTCTCCAAGTGATGTTACCTCAAGTAAAAACACGAAGCTGGATACTCCACCAGACTAGATAAATTCTTGTTCTGGAATCCAGTAAGACCAAGAGACCAAAATGAAAGATATACTACAACGTATGAAAATGGTTAATTTGGGAGAGGAAAATTATGTTCTTAATTTCTTTACTAACTCAGTGTTTGAGAGATAAAGAACTTTAATGGAGCATTCGAATATTTATGTATCTCATATAGAGTTCAATTGTTAGCCGAAGGTAGTAGGCCCCTTGATTTCTGAGAATTTTACTGAAGTAAAATAAGACAAAAATTTAAAATACGTTTAATTTTACATTTACTTTACTTCCTCTTCTCTTTGTCGTCCACTTTTTTACCTTATCATCTCAATGATTGATTTTCACGAAGCTCCTATCCGTTAATCGATTGACTCAATAAAATGCAGTTTATGGTTGGTTGGTTGTTTTTGTTTTACGGCATATCAACCATTTTCAGGTTATTTAATGCCGAATCTAGTTATTTTGAGGAACGATTTTTAATGGAGTATTTTTTTAAAGTCAGATTCTATTTAACCCATAGTAGGGACCATAACAGGTACTACCACTGCGGGTTAAAGTGGACCTGGGAGCAATGGCAATTAAAGGGTGGCTCCACACTCACCAAAGCCCGCAAGGTGGGGCCTCACCATCGGATATAGTTTTAGGTCATATCCAGGGCTTAGAATTTATGCTTTCCCGAGACATTCCTACATGCCGTCATTGTTTTGCCCTATCTTAAGGAATATAATTTTGCATTGACCGACAAAATCTACTTACTCTTTTCTTCTTGTAACTAAAAAAAAAATCTAAATTGCTAATCACTTCCATTAAGTTAAACATATTTTCAAGTTTCTACCGACTCCTA
This sequence comes from Euprymna scolopes, assembly GCF_053919585.1. Taxonomy (NCBI): domain Eukaryota; kingdom Metazoa; phylum Mollusca; class Cephalopoda; order Sepiida; family Sepiolidae; genus Euprymna; species Euprymna scolopes. Next base: position 26,553,674 of record NC_136504.1, read on the forward strand.
AAAGCGTCGTTTATGCGTTCCATCCCATCCCACCCAATGAAAGGTTTTATAGAAATGAGGAACAATGGAATGGTGTTTCATTCTATATTAATAAACAAACTTCGTTGGTAGAAGAGTAGAAGTGTTCTTACGTGAAGATAGAATTAATATCATGCTTGCTTGTTGAAGGCGAGAAGAGTTCAGTTCCACACATGTTTATAGCTAATAGTCGCCGGAACAAAGAGAGCCGATTGCAGGAGAAGGAAAGGACAAAGTCTTCAGTGTAATTATGTATTAGCGTTTGTGAGTGTGAGTTTTTTTTACATGGAAATCACCACTTATCAAGGCCCAGAGGCCACTCGGAGATAGGGGTTATTGCATGTACAGTATCCAATGGGATAATATCGTAGTAATCGTTAGTAATGGAGATTTGATAAGGTGGATTAGTTAAGGGGGCGGTTTATCAGGAATGTGTTTGTTGGACTTGAAGACGTCCAAGTTTCAGTCAGATGGGAAACAGGCAAACGGAAGAGAGTTCCACAGGCGTGCACTTCTCTGAAAGAAGCTTTGTTCATGAATCTGCGTTTTGATTTAGGCACAGATAAAGAGTGGGGGAAATTATTGTTTCAACTAGACGGGTGTTGTTCGTGAATGATTGGCGAGGGGGCGAGGATTGGGGCTCAGACGAGCACTTATGAAAATAACGATAAAACAAGGACAGGCTCGCAACGTCTCTTTTGTGGGAGAGAGGTTGCAGGGTAGAGAAAAGGTTATCCCCCACTAGGCTACGAAGACTATTTTCCACTCTGTCAAGGCAGGATAGGCTGTTTTTAGCAGCTCCTGTCCAGATATGGCAGCAGTCCTCCATCCTTGGACGCACTTGGCTTTTATAGAGATAGAGAATTGCATCAGCAGTGAGATATCTACTGGAGCGGTAGAAGGATTCCACCATTTTTCCAGCGACTCTGGCAATAGATTTGATGTACGTGTTCCATTTCAGATCAAGAGTAAAGGTCAATCCCAGAAGTTTGACAAAACATGGCGCCTTCCCAAGACGAGAGCCATCCATTTCACCTGATGCCAGATGGGGATCAGAGCGTTGATAATGTAAAGATACGAGCTTGGTTTTAGATGCATTAAAAGTAACCAGTCACCTCTTCCCCCACTGTACCACGTGCTCAAGATCAGAGGAGAGAGAGAGTCCGAGAGAACTTTGTCATTTACGGCCTTTGATATGTTGCCATAGATGGTCGTGTCATCAGCATGTATTTTGGGAGATCATTGATGTAGATCAGGAAGAGAGTTGAGCCCAGGATGGACCCTTGAAGGACACCAGCATTAATACTGTAGTCTTCTGATTTCTGCTCATCAACCACTACTTTTATGAACCTAACAAAGAGAAATAATTTAATAATTGAGAAAACATTTCCAGTTATACCGTAGCTGGAAATCTTGTGAAGTAGGCCTTTATGCCATACCTTATCGAAGGCCTTTGATATGTCAAGAGCAATTGCCCTAGAAAGGAAGCTTTTGTCGAGAGATTCACTAATCCTATGAGATATAACCGTTAGCACATCTGCTGTAAATCAAGCAGAACGGAAACCATATTGCGTGTTTCTAAGAAGGTTATTTCTACTGAGGTGGTTGACTACTTCTCTAGTTAATATAAATTCCAGCAATTTTGTCTCAGTACATCTATTACGTTGGTAGCTATGGAAAAAGTGATTTCTGTGCGCAATGGCAGCAGCACATTCAGGGGAGAGATATGGCTGGCTGTAAGGTTTTTGTTGGAATTTTTTGGATGATACCAATTGGTCTGTACTTACAATTAACCATTCGGTCAGATCTGATACTATAGAGAACACTTTTTAAACATGGAATGCAGAGTTGTCTGTTCTTTAGCATGTTCGTTTGGGTAGTCCTGTAAAATATTAAAGTTTGTGCGGGTACAGCACGTGGAAATAAATGGTAGTTGGAAGAGAGCCGTTGTTAGCTTGTTGTACTCACTGAAGCCCCAGGCGGTGTGTGCGTCTGCGCAAGGCGGCGAGAAAGAGAATTAAAAGTTCGTGATTTCGCCTTTTATATACTCGTGATTGAGAGCTGGCTTGTGATTGGACAAGCCAGAGAGAAATGGATTTCAAATCGCGAAGTTGTAAGAAGTAGTCTCTACCTGTGATGTAGCGAGCATCATCTGCTACAGTTTAAATTTGAATTTTATAATACAGCGGCGAGGTAGGTGTGTCAGAAATTTCGTGAAAAATAGTGAATAATTCCATCCCGTCTTTCCAGGCTTATAACTCCTCGAAAAATGTAATTCAAGCCCTAATTTTGTTTTCAATTAAAGGAGCAAGGACCAAGGTTTCATTAAAAAAAACAAAAGAAAAAACAAACAACGTGGTTTAAAAAAAAAAGTTTTAAACTTCGAACTTTACAGGTAAATTTCTAAAAAACACTACTTTTTTTGTTTTAAATTTGAATATATTATTTATTGACCTTTTCTTTTCAATTTGTGATATATAAAACTTTGGTGAGTAAATTAATTATTTACTTTTTAATAGACACTTGAAAATGGGGGGGGCGTGAATTAAAAAAAACGTTTGTATAAAATATTATATTCAGTTTATTGGAAAGAATATAAAATTTCACGTTGACCCTGAAAATATCGTAAAAATAGAATCAATAGAAAAATTTTGATAGATTTTTAAAGTTTAAAAATTGAAAAATATTGAGTTCGTAAAATTCATTACTGTTTTTCAAAAAATAAAAAAAGTATGTCTATTACTTTTAAAACAACTTTAATAGTTTATTTTGGAAGTATAATCCATAAAGAAAATAAACAACCCACTTTTAAAAGAGAAATTACGAGTTTTTTTTATATTTTATTCGCAGTTTCGTGTTAGGGGTGTCAAAAATTACTACAAAAATTCTGATACACATAGCGGTGAGGTTAGATGCATAAAAAACATGAACTTTTGGATGTCATTTCTTGGCTATTCAATGTAATAACTAGGGCGAGGACAACAGCATATTCTTTTAATTGTTTTGACTCTTGAGTGTGTATCCGTTGATGTCTTATACGCTTTTATACAGAGTGATGTTGTTCTCGGTTGATGAACTGTGTCTGTGTCGGATATATACTTGAGAGTCAAAATAATGAAAAAATATGCTGTTGTCATAGCCCTGGTTATAACTTATCGTCGAATTCCCTGATGATATCTGTAAAATGAAATATATCATACACAAAGATAATCTCTTTCTAAGGATGCAAGGTCTGTGGTGTTATGAGCGAACTCTACTCAACCTTTTCACATGGATAATATTGACAATTACTTGAACGCTCTATTGCCAACTACTCTGGAATGTTTTTCACTCACAACATATGCATATCAATATGTACACATCAAATTAAAGACTGATTTACTCGATTGCGAACCTAATTTGACGACTTGGAGCAACTACATCGACCCATCCTTTGACACGACCCAAATCTCTATCTGCACATATTGGCATATTTGAAATTTCTATATTTTATCTTCCTTGGATATACTGTATGAGTACCCATCTTTCTTTTACAATTTATAAAATCTGTTTTCCCACTTATCACCCTCCCCCTTTATTCCGTTGAAACCCCTCCACCAAACCAGCTCCTCTCTCTTATGTGGTGTCATCTCTTCTAATCTTAGCATAAGTACATTTTTTTTAGCTATTTTAATTTTATTTATTATCTATTCGTTGTATTCTAAGGCAAGTTTTACCAAAGTGACTGAGGCTGACGAGTTCCGGAAGCCCTTTTTTAAAGAGGACCAAATCTAATATATAAAAGGCTATACGTCTGTCTGTCTGTCTCTATATCTTGAAACTTTATCTACTTCGAAACTAGAAGTCGCAGAGCGGCGCTAGAAACCTGAAATAATTGGATTTTTTTTTTACGGACAAGCAGTCCGTAAAATACGTCAAAAGTATTTTAAAAAAACATTTGGGTGCCGTCAGCTAGAATCTAAATCAAAACTGTAGCATTTAACGCTGGTAAGGCTACCAATGTGCAAACGTTACACATACATAAACTGATTAAAAATTTTAAATTTAAAATAAACTAAGATGAATGTACAAAATCTATAACAATTATTTTAAAAAAGACCAAATCTAATATATAGAAGGCTATTTGTCTGTCTGTCTGTCTCCATTTTTGTTTCAAACTCTATCTCCCCCGAAACTAAAAGTCACAGAACAGCGGTAGGGGTCTCAAATAATTGAATTTTGTACGGACCGTTCTTTTATGGGGCTGTAGCCGGTTAAAATAGTTTTTAAGGAGTTAAAATGGGTCAAAACTGAAAAAATCGTTATACATTTGGAACGATCATCTTTGTTTATTTTTAATTTCTAGTCAATTTCTATGCGTGTCACGTTGGTGCAGTGGTAACGTCACCAGCTTTAAATGCTACAGTCTTGTTTTCAGTTTCGATCCTAACTGATCGCACCCAAATCTTTTTGTTTTTTTTACTTTTGAAATCACGATTCTATAATAATACATACGAAATCTGAACAAATTAAAATAACATATTTAAGTGTTTTTTTACACTTGGGCAAAGTCCCCCTCCCCCCTAGTGCTTTATATGGAAAAATTAAATCTATATATCTATAAAAGTGAAATTGTCTTTTCCATGTGTGTGTGTGTCGGTGTGTGTACATTTCCCTACCAAACTACTCTGTCAATTTTCAGTCTACATGCTCGAGATTTGAGATAAGTGGTTTTAAGATTTGGGAACATCCTTTTAATCGGTTCTCGGCCAGAAATTTGGTTTTCAACGGCTCAAAATTTAACGATTTTACCTTTGAAAACTCTACGAAACTTCTTCGCCAATTTTGGGTTTAAACACTTGAAATTTTAGATGTAGGTTACTTGGACATGGATCAAACTTTTTAATTTGATTAGAGTCCAAAACAATAAATGTTAAAGGGGTCAAAATTTGGGTCAAAGTTAAAAACAACATATTTCTGCGGTCTCTATCAAACTATTAAGCCAATTTTTGGTCTAAACTTTTGGAATTTTACATAAAGGGTATTCAGACATGCAGCAAGCTTTTTAATCAGTTTTGGGGCGAGAATTTGGCTGCCAAGAGATAAAAGTTGAAATCAGTTTGTGTTTTTTTTCTTTTTCTCTCTTTGTGACATTATGTCATTTGTTTTGTTTTTTTTTTGCATTTTTCTGAAACTTTTTCTTCTAGGGGGTGGGACATCCAACCAGATGTCTGACATTTACCCCTATTTTAGTGAGTCCAACCAAGAGATCTTTTCAGGATTCTAGCCGTCCCTTTCAGTGCAATCGTTTGTATTTCACTTGCACTTGGTTCACCGGGTATGCTTGCTATGTACTTTTAAAAGTTCTTTTTCATAAGCCCAGTTGCTCCTATAATGACTGATATAATTGAAACGTCTTTTAATTTCCAATTTCGTTTCATATCATACATAAGTCCTTGATACTTTGTTATCTTTTCCCTCTCAGCTCTGTTTAGAATATCAACGCACGTGTAGTCTTAAACCGTAATTAAAAAAAAAATTGTCAAACCTTGACTCCGGGCGTGCATTTATACGAAATGTAACTGCTTCAAATGTTATGATATACGAGAAAGACGCATGTGAATGTGTCTCATGACTTTATTAATAGCCATCAGAGCAATCCTTAAATGAATAAAAAATATTTTTCTTAAGTACCTGCTCGTTCTGTTCTTGTTTATGTATATATGCGTGTACCTATTCAGTAGTTGTGTGGTCGAAAGGTGTGGTTAATAAAAAAAACGTAATTCATTCACGATTTTAACACATAACGATATTATCTTTATAATTGTATTAGATTGGTGGCTATACACGCACATAAATGCATCACCCGACCAGACCAGAGAGATACATAAGTTATTTAATGTGGGCGGACTGTTTAGAAGTAAGAAAAACGGTTTCCATCCTCTAATTACAGGCGATTAGACTCTCTCTTTATGAAAAGAAATCACAGCGACTGGTAGCTGCACTGCTATGAAAAGATGACGTCATTTCCTCCAAGATTTTTTCTTTGTTTTAGATTATTCGAACAATAAACAAACTCTGTAAGAATATACACAGTTTTATGGATGCATTAAAAGTAAATACAAAAAAATAGGCCTTTTTTTCTGTAATTTTTTAAATGAGATTTGAGAATTCGAATTATTTTAATTATTTGGATTACTGTTCTCATTTAGAATTTTGGGTTCACAATCTAACGTGTATACTATACGAAATTACGACCGGAACTATGTTTTTAATCCACGCAAGGATTCGTGGCTCAGTGGAGAACGTACTTAGAAAAATTCAGTTGAAATTTGCACTCTTCTCGGGGGTAAAGTTTCAATCCTAATAGCGAGCGAAACGTAAAATGCAATTGCGAATTAGTCATGACTTGGGACCAAATCATGGCTGACGGGACGAGAACGTTCTGATCCCGTGTATTAAATAAACAGTTCCGTTAGAAATTTTAGACAGATTCCTGAGTTCGACGAAAATATCCCCGAGTTCGACAAGAATCACCTGGAAAAATAAATTCCTCAATCTATATCATTTTCTGGAGAAGGGTCCCCAAAATGGGGACAAAACACATATAATGTTGATTAATAATCTCAAAATTTAAATGATAAATCAATATGAACTAACCTTTATAATTTTGTTAATAAATGATTATAAATCTATATATACGCAAATTTATTATTAGGTTGCTAAGACTACTGATCAAACCCGAGAGGTATGATAAATTATTAATACAGTATTTTCAGATTCAAATGTGTGTTAGTTTCTTTGTTTTTTATGCAAACGTCATGATGCTTAATAATCTTTATACAACGTTTGTTTTCCTTAGGTTTTATTTTCTATTTTTTATGTTATAACTTGGTCTACGTATTTAGGAAATAAATGGACTTACCCAAACGTAATAAATACAGTTACGACTAAGCGTCATGGTAGTTATTGACGACAGTTCTGGCTACAGAATCGGACGCATATTTTCTGTAACATGTTTTGTTTATACATCTTTTGTTTATTATACAACTGTTTTTCCTGATTATTACCGGTGTGACCCGACGAGCCATGATGGCAAGAGCTTACCCAGAGGAAGGTTACAGAGAGCTGGATTAGAACTATGGTTGTAAATTGCCTCTAAAGGGGGGGGGTCAGCGAAAGATAAATTAGAGCCTTTTAATTTAATGGCCGTTCCCGGAGGATAGCAAGTAACACTGCCAGCTAAGAAGAGAGATGGCGTGGTTGCCGATGTGAAATACATTTTCTTTGTAACGGAAAAATCCAAGTCGAAAATATGAAACAATATTGATGTAAAAGTGATAATTTGGAGATATCTAGCCGATTGTTTGTGCTAAAGGGTTGACCTGGGATAAACTGAAGCCGCTATGCGCATGAAAAATTGGTCGATGAGAACCTTTGTTCTGTGGAAAGTTACCTGATTGGGATGTATAGGGAGGCGGCTGATTATCCAATCAGGGCGAACCAGAGTGTAACGTAGCTAGCGAGGGTTGGTTAAATCGAAAACCCATGTCCACTCCGACGTACACCACCGCTTAATACATAAGGAGATGCAGAGCAGAGCAAATCAATTTTGAGCTCAAGTTTCGGAGTCTATTGAACTTAGAGGGAGACTGTCCACTGCCCCATACCACCTCGCTAAAGCATCCGTCCGAGAAGCAAACAATCGGTTGTAAAAATAGAAAAGGGCACCGTTGTAATACTATCGAACTACTAGAAAGAGAAACTATAATCGACATAGTTATTCTTCTTATTTTGTTTCTCCTGCGAAAAACTGTACACAATTATTTTTTTATTTTTCTCTTCTTTCATACAAAACTACAGCCAGCATGATCGTCGGTTATTATTATTATTATTATTATTATTATTATTATTATTATTATTATTATTGCGTTAGGAAACAGTCCCTCTCAAGAACTGTAAATATCAACGTAATTAAAGGAAAATTTGTAAGATGGTCAATATCATTAAATTTGAAATATTTGTTATATATATAATTATTGTTAAATACCTACAGACACTTCTTTCAAGAATCATCAGTACAGGGTATCACGATTACCACCGGTCGATAGATTCGAACCCGGCAATAGAAAAGAGGATCGTCAAACTGCTACACTCAGCGTGATATCAACCATGTCTTCGTAAAACGAACCTTTAACCGGTTAAAAACAGGCACAATCTATATCCCGTCGATTTAGAATAAATAAATGTGGTATTATAGTGACTAATTCCTATTAATCCCTATTAATCCCTTACGGTGCATCGAACAGATACTATATAATTTATCTCGCTGCACCTTATCTCGAAGTCTATCCAAAATTTCAGCCAGATCAGTTCCAGTAGTTTCCGAAAAAAGTCGAACGGACAGATAAAAAGCAAACAGACCCCGGGAAATATAATATAGAAAAAAAAAGAACGAGCAAAAGTTATAGGCTGTCTATTTAGAATGCAAAACTTGTACAGTAAATATGGTATTTTGGTGACTTTATTAATCCCGAACTGCATTACACGAATATCATAATACTTAGTTCGCTGCATCTTATCATAACAAAGATCCATATAAAATTTTAGTCAGATAGGTCCAATAGTTTCCGAGAAAAAGTGGAATAGAGAGACCAAGAGGCAGAGTAAGATAAATATAATATAGATAGAGACTTGTATTTTTAGTTATGCGAGAACCACGGTTCGCCCAGGTATGGAATATTTCTGCCACATCTGGGCTGGTGCTTCTGTCACTAGTCTCTCGCTCCTAGAGAGGGTTCAAAAAAGAGTCGCCAACCTAATGGGTCCTGAACTATCAACTAAACTCCAGCCTCTGTCTCATCGCCAAAATGGGGTATCCTTGTGCCTGTTTTACAAGTATTCAATAGCAAGTACTTTGACGGCATAATCACGTTGACACACCGGTTCCCGCTGGATCACCGAAGTTAAGCAACGTTGAACCTGGTCAGTACTAAATGGGTGATCATTTAGGACTTCCAGGTACTGTATTTGCTCTCTGCTTATCTCGGCATTGTTTCCAGTCGTTCTGAACTTGTCCTTGCCACTGGACTCAAACAGTGTCGATTCAGGAGAGGTGTGGTCAGGAATTGCGCCATCTCTGCCACACAATTACACGCGCAACTTCCCTTACAGGGCGTATCCTTTATCTTTCGAGACTGAACGGAAGCATCGCATCATATAGTATCACTTTGACGAACTCCGAGTACTATTACCCCCCTCGACCACAATATCTCCGACAAACCTGACAAGCAGCAAAATCCCACCCCTGCACTGTAGAGATTTCTAGATGCCGTAAAACCTTCTCCTCGAATAGCTTTTTCCCTAGCAATTTTTGGTAGACACATATTGTGTCAGTGGGTGTACTACTAGGAAACCAAGCTACACTGCCATAGTATATATATATATATATATATATATATATATATATATATATATATATATATATATATATGTATATATATATTAGTTATGCCCCTACTTCCCTGATTGTACTGGCATGCAGAAATTCAAGTGTAATGTGAAGAAACATCTCGCTGATCAACTCCATAAATAGTATCCCTGCAAATCTGGTTTCAATTAGTAGCCTCTCACGAATAAGTGGCCTTGTACCTTGTTTGGGGTAAACGTCAATAAAAAAGGTATCCCGTAACAGATATATTAGAGTTTATGAAGTTTTGGAATGGAAAGAAAATAATACAAACAATAGTACTGTGTCATATTGATTAATTGGTCTATTATTCTCACCTTGGGTGTTATTAGCGCCACGTTTCGGTCGCTGCAACCTGCGACCTTCTTCGGGTGTTAAGAACATGCTTCTTTTCCTACTAAGGAAAAAGAGGGTTGGCTCTGCATTGCAAGAATTCGAACCGTTTGTTTGAGGGTGGTCCGTAGATCATAAAAAAGGTTCAATCATCAGGGAACACTAAGATATTTGTTAAAGGTTTTTCTATGATTCAATTTTTCGGGATATTTATACTAATTGTTAATGTTAGTAAAAGTACTATTTATGACTCAACGGGTCACGGATATTCAAACGTTCTAAATAAAATACTCATTTAAAAAGTGTTGATATGCCGTAAACAGGCAGATGGAACAAAATTCTTCACAACCAGAGAATTAATCACACAACCAAACAAACAACATTCATATATAAGAATTTTCTCCCTTTAAATCTTAAGACGTTTTCTCTGGAATTTCTGACCTTTTCCTTTTTCCTCTGTACACTAGTTTGCCAATTTCATATAATGAAAGTCTTATTTGATGTGTGGGAAACGTCCACTGATTGGCCGACTCATCCGAGCTGTTAATGTCTTGGAGGTGTGATCTATGGATCTATGGCCCTACGAAACTAAGGGCGCGGGGAGGGGAAGAGCAGTTGATGCGGACTTATCGGTAATTTCTTCTCATAATTCAAGAAAACTCCGGCCAACGGGAGTGGCCTGGGGGTGGGAGAAGGGTTTCCCCGGGGCCTTCGTGTCTAGCAAGGGCGTCGAGTTGATCGGCGCGGCAGATGTACGAGCAGGACATCTCACAACGTACAAGCAATTAAGATAAAGGAGAAGAAAAGGAAACAAGAAAAAATAAAAATAAATGGACAAGGAAGAAAGATAACGAATGCATAAATCTAGTGTTTTGAAATACAAAAAAAAGATCGCAGAAATGTAATATTTTTCATAATTTATTTTTATGAGCATGGCCCTAGGAAATTCCACGATTCTTTGAAGAAAGTACAATTTTATTACAGCTATGTCCTCATCTATTTCTATATACTTATTTGGTAAAAACTCTTTAAAACTCTTTAGGTTTATACAAGGAGTTTTTGCTATATATTTGCAGACATGTTTCTGTTCTAGTTGAAAATCAGTTGAACTTTTTCTGACCACTAATATATATATATATATATATATATATATATATATATATATATATATATATATATATATATATATATATATATACTATGGCAGTGTAGCTTGGTTTCCTAGTAGTACACCCACTGACACAATATGTGTCTACCAAAAATTGCTAAATGAGTTAACGGAGCAGGTATATTAAATTTATTTTTACAAACACTAATGGCTACATATGTGCATACATGTTTCTGTAATCACCCGTCTTAAGGAGACCACGTCTCAGACCAAGAATTGTACACGTAAAGAAATTTCGAGTAATTATGTATATATACTAGCAAAAGTACCCGTCGTTGACTAGGTTAAAAAAACAGCCTACAGAAAATGGACTCTGATTTCTTAAAGTACGATAGGTTATGAAAAGGAAGTATTATAAAGAGATAGCTTCGAATTTGGGTCTATACAAAACCGAAGCAAAATATGATAAAAATAAAAATAAAATAGATAAACGCATAATTTATTATACCATACCTGTTCACACTGAAACACTTCTCACAATATTCTGTGGATCTATATTAAAAAACCTTGTTAAACTTTGTGACATATTTCCATTCTATGGAGGTAAGGTGCGAACGAACACCCCATGATTTTATTATACCATATTTATTCAAACTGAAACATAATTATCAAAGTATACTTACGCAGATAGATATGAAAAGTCTTTATAAAAGTTTGTGCCTATTTCCATTCTATCGAAGCCAGGCGTGAACGCAGACCCCACAATTTTATCATACCATCCATATTTAAGTTAAAACATACTTATCAAAGTATTCTTATGTACATCTATATCAAAAACACTTGTAAACGTTTTTTTTTAATTTTTAAATTTTTTATTTCCATACTTTGTGGACCAGGCGCGAACGAAGACCCCACAATTTGAATGAATCCACCGTTCTGCCAGATCAAACATAACCATTCCTGTGTCTTGATAGATCTTCTATTATTATATGTAATCAGTTTTTTTTAAATAGTCAACCATATAGGAGCCTATTCGTGACCAGACACACACACACACACACACACACACACATTCAACTTTATATATATATATATATATATATATATATATATATATATATATATATATATATATATATATACCGATAATATTTTTTAACTACTTATATGCACATGTGCGTTGCTCAGATGCTAAAGGATTAGACTGTAGAGTTGTATGTTTCAGTTTTGATTCGAGCTGATGGCACCTAAGATATTATTTTTTACTTTTGATATCACTACCATATATAATGTATACTATAATAACCGATAAAGGATTGGCTCTATAATAATAAAAATGTAATCTGCATGAATTAAAATATCATATTTAAGCGTATCTTACGACTAAGCAATTAATAAAAAAAAAACTAATTCTCAAAGCGTATTATTTCATAATTAAAATAAAATGACGAAATGAGACTAATCTATCTACAGGGCTTAAAGTGATCCGTTCGGAAAAATACACATCAAGAAAGCCCGAGGCGACATCCGCTGAAAAATAGTGAGAATACCATTGAAGATGAGAACAGTAGTCTGAAAATTCAAACAATTTAAATGATCAATTTCCACCTAAAAAAAATTTCAGAAATATAATATACAAAAAAAGAATACATTGTTTTTTTTTTATTTCTTCATTCCTTCTGCTGCAGAATTTGTTTTGGGTGTCAATCAAGAACATAGAAACAATGGTGTAAGAGAGTGCAGACACACATATGCATATATCGAGGCGTGTGCGAAACGACATCATTCTAAGAAGAAAAAAAAAAGACTATAAAAGGAGAGAGAGAGAGAGAGAGAGAGAGAGAGAGAGAGAGAGAGAGAGAGAGAGAGAGAGAGAGAGAGCACATTATAGAAAACGGTCGCGTGAGAGATGTCACATCCGTAAATAGGAGTTACGCGTGATGAGAGAATGAGAAAATAAATGTAGGAAAAAAAAATAAACAAATAAAAAAGAATTGAGTTATTATTTGTTTTCTGTTCCTTGCGACGTACTCTGCTACAACGTGCTGTATCTACGTGTATAAACGTGTACAACACTACAATGGTACATGATCCACACAAACACTTTATAAACTCTCCTTTCACCCTAAACAAGGTGTTCCTGGAAATTACCTTAAACTATATCCGATGGTGAGGCCCCAGCTTGCAGGCCTTAGGGAGTGTGGAGCCATCTTTTAATTGCTATTGCTCCCAGGTCCACTCTGACCCGGAGTGGTACTACCTGTTAGGGTCCCAATTATGGGTTAAATAGAATACAACTTAAAAAAAAACAAATACACTATATTAAAAAATCGTTCTTCAAAATCACCAGATTCGGCATTAAATAACCTGAAAAGGGTTGATATGCCGTAAAACAAAACAACCAACCAACCAACCAACCTAAACAAGGTATATTGACACTTACACTCAAGAGGCTACTATTTAAAATCATGTCTTTAGGGCACTATGCGAGGAGTTTATTAGCGATGTGTCTGTTTATCGTTATGTTCATGGCAAGTGCTCGGCTGAACTCCAATCAATCCCCTTGCCAAACTTTCACAAAATACACTCGACTAGCAACAACCACTATATACGAATTCCCCCACTCTCTATCTGCGCGTAAACCTAAGCGTATATTCCATGAACAAAGCTTCTTTCGTAGAATAGCCCTCTGTTCCGCTGACCTGCTTTCCAGCTAAATACAACATAGTAGCCTTCAATGTAAACAAGTTCTTGAGCTGTCCCCATATATAATCGCATTCCACCCAATTGACACTATTAACGATTACTACACTACCATTCATTAGCTCTTATCCTCGAGTGACTTTCAGACCTTGATAAGTGGTGTCACCCTCCCCTAAAAATTACACTGCAGTAGGTTAGTATAGTTAGGTAAACAGGAAACAAGGGGAGAATTCCAAAATCCAATAGTCTGAGGGAAGAAACTATTAGAGTAGAAGGCTTTCCAGCATCTAATAGCCTCAACAGTAAAAGGGTGGAATTTTGCTGCTAGTGGAGTTAATCAGGCTTACGTACGTCGAGAGAGCATAAGTTTATTAAATATTGTATATTTTTAGATAATAATGCACATCCCATAATATTTTGAAAAATATTTTAATATGTTTATTGTTTAAAAAAAAAGAATCGTTTTCTATCTAGCTTTATAAGTTTTTGGTGTTTAAACTTATTTTAAATAGTTTATTTAGTTAAAAAGAAATAACAAATAATGTCGCACTCGACATTACTTAGTAAATACTTTTGAACAAAGAAAATACTGAGGTAGATATAGTTTTAAAACGAGCCTTCCCCACCTCCAAAAGAAAATAAATTTGTATATTTTTAAGTACTGCACAAGTGCCCCCGAAATGACTTTTAAACGATACCCTCTCCTCCCCATGTTAAGAATGGCTTTCGAAATAATAACGTTATTATTTCAGCGCGGTACCAAAATTACATAAGACCGTGTTTTCTTTTTTGTTGTTTTGTAATAACACAAGAATTATTTAAACTGAATTAATTCTTCTAAATAAAATAATTGCTTTCTTTGATAATACATGTTTTCTTTATTTATTTTTGTTTCGTAATGACACAAAAAGTGTTAAAACTAGAGTATTTTTTAAAATAAATATTTTGTTTCGTATTTCGTATCTTAACTCCGTGATCAAGTTTATTTTTTTAAGCAAGAGTTAAAAATAATTTTTAAAGAATATTATGGGGGTGCATAGTCTCTTTTAAATGCAATATCTCCTTCAAGAACGGCAATAAAACGTGTTTTCAATCGATATTTATTCCATATGGGACCAGTTTTCCTACCTAGCAAAAAGGGGGGATTTTTCCGGCTACGAGTTTTTCGGGTACGGGTTTTTTGGAGACGAGTTTTCCCGGGACGAGTTTTCCGGGGACGAGTTTTCCCGGGCACTGTTCCGATTCATATTTCCTGTGAATGTTAAGCCGATCCAAAGTAAAGTGTTATTAATTAGGAATATCATTGTTGGATACGATTTTTAGTAATTGTTAAAATAAAGTAGCTTAGTCTGAGTAGCATTAAATGTCAGCATCCATTTACTATCCAATCCACTACAGACATAGAAAAATGAGGATAAAATTCAATAGTAGAGTGCAGCAAAAGAATTATTGGGATTGTCCCAAACACGAATCATTTTCTAGCATGATAGAGGCAGTCCACTTTATTTGCTGCAGTCTTGGCAATTTCCTCAATGTGTTTGTTTCAATTCATATTTTTATTAAGAGAGTACATTCTAGGCACATGTCAACACTTTTAGCAAGTCTTCTGACAATGCAGTTTTGTATGATCTTCCCCAGAAAGCGAGCAACAGGCGGAAAACAAGCATGAGGTAAGAATATGAATTTCAAGCTGTTAATGATGATTGATATTCAATAGGTCAGCTCATTATGATGATAGTTCTTGCGTAAATGAAATGGCGTCAACTTGGATGATGGCTGCGCTGGGGGTCAGAGTGTTGACAGCTGACGGAGGCGAAAACCATTTTATCTCGTGTCTTCTATTACAATTTTAAATATTCAAGCCATCGAGGCGCCCTCCAGCGGAGCAATTAATGACTAGCACCATCATAGACACCATTCCCACACCACTAAATATGGCCGCGTTTCTTTTTTTGTCTTTTATTTTTAAATTCGACCGAGTTAATAATTCATTCTAAAGACCCGTGCATCGGATTATATCCAACCGTTCTAGCTTTGTGCCGTCGCCCCACCCGAGTGGATTGATTAGGCTGTCGCTTGAATGACAGCGACAGTCTGTTCTCTCCGTAAAGGTGGCGCCGCGTCGCATGACCTCAGATGCAGTCGTGCAAGTAACTGTCACCTTCAGCTTTGTTGTTATTTAGCGAGTTGCTTTCTGTGCTAACTACAATGATAACAAATTGGAATATCGTTATACTTACTCTTGTCTTAGTCCTTCTATCTGCCATACGATCTCTTGACACACCAGCTGGTAAAGTGGATCGCCATTTTGCATTTCACTCTTCATAACTGTAAGCCGGCTTAGAATGATTGGCTAAACATATCTATATCTATTTACCTATCTATAAGGGGTTTATCACTGAATGAGGAACCCCTCCCTGGACTTTATCTATCTAACTCTGTCCGTAGCTCTCCGCTTCCGTGTGGGACCCATGTGTTGCATCAGTTCGTTCCTCCATCTTGTTCTAGGTCTTCCTTTTGACCTCTTATGTTCACGGGGTGTCTATTCCGTTGTCCTGATTGATTATCTGTTTTCATATTTGCTACGTGCCCTGCCAATCTGTGTTTGAACGCTTTGATCGCAGTCAATAACTCTTGTTTGTTGGTGGATCCAGATGTTAGTCTTTCTGTCTTGTTGAGTGATGCCTAACATTAACCTCTTCATTTTCTTTTGTGCTACTGCCAAGATTTCACTTTGGCGAGTTGTCAGGGCCCATGTTTCACTACCGAAGATCATCACAGGTAGTACATATTCATTGAAGATATTTCCTTTGATTAAAATAAAGATGGCCTTCTCTGACTGAACATGAGTACGTTTAATATTCACATAAATAATCCTGAAAAAAAGGGTGTCAAGCTCATGGTTGTTTATGTCATCGACAATTTGCAACTTCCAATAATTAGTTTTTTTCAGAGAGGTCGGTTTCTTTTATTTTCTCGTGGTTTTATTTGCTGTTTTACTCCACATTTCAAACTTTGAGTAGTGCTAACAGAATAGAAGCACCTTTTGAACAACATAAAATAGTCGGGCTTTTAAACTATTTTTCTATATTTGTTGCTATAAACGATTGGGCTATGTTATAAAGTCCTGATGCCTTCCCCTGGTTGGCCTCAGCTGTGGCTGGAATGCCACTTCCAGGGACAGGAAAGTTTATATCATTGTTTTACAGTTCCCCGCCTGGTATATAAACGAGTTAAGAGCCCTTTTATCCTGGGTGCGGCCTTCCAGTATTGTGTTTATCTGTCTTCATATATATATATATATATATATATATATATATATATATATATATAACATTTTCGTTCTTCATTTAGAATTCCGTTTTCAAAAATAAGGGTTGCCTGATGAGGTCTCTAGTTAGTAAATACTAGTAGATCGAAACGTTCTCATGACTGTGTAGCAACAAACTACTGCTTATGTAAAGACAAATGTAACCTGCTCTACTTCTGTATTGAACACTCTTGTATGAACCTCGTTATATTTTACTGGTTACCCTACCTTTGGAAAATAGCAAGCTCAAATTATATATATATATATATATATATATATATATATATATATATATATATATATATATATATATATATATACAGTAGAGTTTAGTTTCCTAGAAGTACATCCAATGAAACAACATGTGTCTACCAAAGAGTGCTCAATGAGTGAACAGAGCAGGTATATTAAATTTATTTATACAAACATTAATGGCTAGATATGTGCATACATGTTTCTGTAATAACCCGCGTTGGGAGATTACCTCTTCAGGCCAAGAATATATATATATATATATATATATATATATATATATATATATATATATATATATATATATATATATATGACTGACCTGGTGTCCGGCGTTGCCCGGGCGTTTGGAGGTGTGTGTTGAACAAAAAAAAACATCAAAACAAAAAAAAATGGTAGTAGTCAGGCAGGCTCGAACTCGTGACGCGAAGGTGGAAAAGAAATTCAAACAAAAATCTGATGTTTTATCGCTACTCCATGTCCATGAAGCGACCAGAAGTCTAAAGCGTTCAAATTTTACGTATTCAATCAAAAACAAAATATGACTTGTAGAAATGGCGTTGTTTTTAAACGTCCCACGAAAGCAAATTAGACATAAGATAAGGTCGCTTTCAATGTGGGGGGAAAACAGATCCCCCCAAAAGGGGGCACTTTGGCAGTATCCAAATAAATAGTAATTGTCTAAATATGAAGAGTTTCCCCTACATTGATTAAGGACCAATTACAGAACAGATAATACCCGGTTCGAAGGCCAGGCGTTTGCGTTCGATTAGTTTCGCTTTATTTATACGATTTTTTTATGTTAGATGATTAATACTAGTGCTATATATAAACATTGGTTAAAAGAACATAACTATCCCCCTCCAATCTTAGAAGGGTCCTCGTTGACAACATAAAAATTATACAACATTCTTGAAGCGTCATATATTAGAACCATTCAACTCAGTATAAATGATATCGCATTCGAGAAAAGCAAGAACGTTCTAAAGTATCTTGCGGAGTTCGTATTGGACGGACTTTGTCAACGGCGTCCACGAACTTGTTGATTTTAATACTTGAAATTTTAATCGAAGTATATTTTAATCGACTTTTCATCGACTCTATATATTTTTTAACTTATCGCCGTTTATTGTATATTTTAGTTTTCACTTTTAATTCTCATTTTCGCTCCTTCAGACTTTTACTTCAACACCTGATGATGATTCATGGATGAATCGAAAGCGCTCGTGACAGCAACAACTATAGCACTTTTACTAATATTTTTGATTTTTATACAAAAAGATTATACGGAAAATCGAAAAATGAAAAAAAAACACAATCATAAAACAAAGTGTCTCCGCTGTATTTAATAATATTTGCTAGAAAGAAAAAATGCTGCCTAAATATACCATTTTCATAAATCTCGCTAGATACAGCCTCTCTGATAAGTCGTAGACGACGAAACACGTGTCAGTGGATAATTACATTTTAAAAATAATATATATACTGCTCCCCATGTGGGGGTACCAAATTGGTTAAAAGGGGAAATTATTCCCAACTCGCATTTAGGTAAAAATGCACTTTCGTAAATAATTGACATTCATTCAAAACATATCGCTAAAACCAAAACAAAACAGCATCTATACACACACACACACACACACACACACGCACACACACACACACACACACACACATATATATATATATTATATATATGCATGTATATGTATATATACAGAGATAGAGAGAGAGAGAGAGAGAGAGAGAGAGAGAGAGAGAGAGAGAGAGAGATACACAATGCTATTCTCTCCTGTATAGAGTTAACTGTAGACGCATCGACTATATATTATAAATTCATTTTATAATTTAGTTTTAGAAACGTAAATAAACGTTGAAAGAAGCAAAAGCGAAATGGATAAATGGACGTCAAAAGAAAAGGAGGAAAACACGACAAAACAAATGAGGGGAAATACTGAAAAACGATAAAACAAAATAAATATAAGAGTGAAAGGGAAATAAGGGAGAAAAAAAGGGAAATAAAAACGAGGAAATGGAAAAAAGGAAAGAAAGAAATCAGAGAGTGATAGAGAGAATAATTAAAAAAGAAATGAAAAAAGAAAGGGATGAAAGTAAGAGTAACAGAAATAAAGAAGAAAAATAGAAAAGGAAATAATAATAATAATATTAATAATAATAATAATAATAATAATAATAATATTAAAAATAATAATAATAAAAATATTATTAATAATATTAATGATAATATTAATAATAATATAAATATTAATAATAATAATAACAATAATAATAACAACAATATTAATAATAATAATAATAATAATAATAATAATAGTAATATTAATAATAATAATATTAATTTTAATAATAATAATAATAATAATAATAATAATAATAATAATAAAGTGGGAAAAATAAATAAGAAACATTAATTTGAACGAAATCTTGGAGAAAGAAACAAAAAGGAAAGGAAAGACCATTAGCAACAACGTCCCATTTGAAAATTGTTTGTTTATGCCGTGCTATTTTTTTTTTTTATAGAATTTTTATTTTTTTTAAATAGAATTTTCATTTTTTTTTAAATATAATTTTTTTAATCGAATTTTCAAGTTAAAATCATTTTTTACAATATCTTTTTTTTTTAAAATTAAATTTGGAGCTGAAACTACAGAATAATTACAAAACACCCTTCCCATCCTCATGCTAAAAATAGCTTTCTTCTAAGAATAACCTTATTATTTCAGTATGGTTGCATTGCATCTAATTCATAGTCATTAGACACTAATTAAGCAATATTCCCTGGATTTCTATTTCTTTCTTAAGACATCTTAAGCTTAAGCCTTAGATTTTAGACATTTTCTAGAATCCAAATAATGTAATAAGATTTTGATTAAAATTGGAATAAGGATTCTAGATATAAGATTTAGTGGCATTATTTCTTGATTTTCATTTCCGTAAGAGGACATAAATAGTGGTATAAAACCGTTTTGCTCGGAGAATTACTATCATAAGCCATTCTTCCATTTTTCTTTTCATAAGAAGAAGGTAAGAAAGAAAGAAAGAAAGGAACGAAAGTGGAAAGAAAACGACGAAGAAAGAACGAAAATTAAAAGAAAAAAAAAACACCACCGAAAAGAAAGATAGAAAATAAAAAAGAAAGTAAAAAAAAAATAGTAAACGAAAGCACGAAAATAAACGAATACAGAAAAGAAAATGAGGAGAAAGGAGAGGCTGTGACGTTTGAGAATGTCGGATGTCGATCACTGGCCCGGATGTCGACGTCACTTCCGTTCCTGCAGACCAGCGTCGCCAGTCAGTCTCGCCTGTTGTCCCGTTCAATCTGAGGTTGGATCTCAAGTTCTATAGCTGTCCTTTCAGCTATTCAAACGATTTATTTTAAGATACGAGATGCGCCCACACACTCACTCACACATCACACTCACACATCACACACCACACATACACGCACCCACACGCACACATGCCTCTGTGTGTTATGCAATGTGGGGAAGTAAAGGAGTTAACGCTAGAGTGTACGTAAGCGTGTGTCTCCGTGTGAGTTTATGTGCGATTTCACAAGTAAAATAAAGTTGGTTTATACAAAAGTCTGCTCTGGCATTTACAATAATGTACACAATTTATGTATGGAATATATATATATATATATATATATATATATATATATATATATATATATATATATGTATATATATATACGGGGTGCGTGTGTGAGGGATGTAAGTGTGTGTGCGCGCATGTGCGTGTGTGTACGGATAGATAAACAGAGAGTTGGAGAGTGGATCATTTTCTTGTTAGGCATAAATATTTTTATTATTATCACACACGCACGAGCGCGCATGCACACATGTTGCATAGGGGCACATATTAAAGAGATGACGCGGGAGTTCATATTGGGTCACATATATAACGGGATTCATGTAATACAAACATAACGATAGTGATGATGAGGGAGAGGCGACATTTATACAGTTCTCGGATGCTTGGGACTTCATCTAGATACTGAATGGAGATGTATACAAGTTCTTAACACATAGGTGGAGAGACATTTCTTGTGATAGAGGAGATGGGACACAAGGGTTTATAATGTTCATTACAAGATGATAAACACATTACATTTGCTGTTGTAACTGAATGACGACACGAGACAACACTTACAAAACATAATGATGGTTGCTTTATTCATTTGATCGACCGGTCGATGAACGTCAGGAATCTAACTTGTATCTACATGGTTTATCTTCTACCCTTTCGCTTCCAAGAGATTATCGGACCACTGACTGCAAACTGACTGACTCTCAACTCTCTCTGACTGACTGACTAGCTGACTGACTAAAATTCGAACCCATAATATGAAGAAATGTCCTTTATCTATGACGTCAGAAGTGTATTTTTAAAACGTGATAAATTTCACGTGGCTATGCATATGTTTGTCCAAAACACACTTCTGCAAACAAAAGAATCCTCTCCTAACCTATATTATAACCTAACCGATTTTTAACAATATTTTTTTAAATTTTCATTGTTCATTCTTTTACTGACATATTTGATATTCAGATTTCTACAAGAATTAACAATAACCTTAATTTCTAACATTCCATTTCTTAACTTTGCTGATATGGTTCGATTCTAGGCTTATCCTAATCTCATTTTCACTTATTTAATATTCTTCATATTTACATGGAAAGGAGACAGCCCTTTCCATGTAACACACACACACACACACACACACACACACACACACACACACACACACACACATATATATATATATATATATATATATATATATATGCCCCTCCGGTCGCACATTTGTGCTGGACTGAGAATATATTATCGTGATAAACGAGCATATGGTATACTGACCTCAAAATGGGGCGTCAATAACTGGATGTTGTCATGACGAATGAACACTGCCTCTCTCTTCCAACAGGGGAAAGTAAATATGTTAAAGGATGATTAAAAAAGGTAAGCACCAACCATATTCAGGGTTTAACCGGCTTCCTCCAACGGAGGAAGTTTCATGGGAGTATGACTTCATAAGCGATCCCCAGTCGCATGTAAATCTCCGGGAGGTGTCGACGTCCTCCTACATACAGCACCTGGACTTCCCACATTGGTCAACCATTTTAGTAATGACCAGGCTCAACGTTACTTAACTTCGGTGATCTGACGGGAACCTGTGTGTCGACGTGATTATGTCGTGTTCGTTGGAGGATGATATGACGACAGACGAGATATTACACTACCTCTCCTCGATACAATAAGAGAAAGTAATCCTGGGGTAGGTGGTATCATAAGGAACGATAACATACCATACTGCCACTCAAAAAGCTAAACAAATGTATTATGATGAATGGAAATATACTTTAATAACTTTTCCTTTGCGTATTATTTATTTATTGTTCTCGTCAGGAATGTTATTCTGATTACTTTACAAAGCCGCGAAAAGGTAGAATATAAGAGTATTTCAAAATGTCTAATACATTCAGTTACATAGAAATGAATATGAAGGAGCGTTTATTATTTATCTTTAAAACCTCATCTAATATGTTAGAAATAGTATGAATTAAAAACAAAATAACGGTGGTTTAAAAATAATTATACTTATTAAAGAAATAACCCGGTGGTGTGAGGTGAGTGAGAGGACTTCGTGGCTAGAAAGTAAAATTGTGATACAGCTATTTTGAGAGAAGTGGTTTCTTAGGAATAAATGTAATCACTTTTAAACGGGAATGAAATGTATGCATAGTTTATTCAAACACTTTTTAGGAAGCACTGAACTTGGTGAGTCTGAAAGATCTATATAAGAAGCGTTCGCTTATTTTCCTATTGAAACTATAGATGTAGGAGGAAAGTCGACTTTATCTTCCCTATATATATAAAATGAACTCATTTCCCGCTCTGATTTTGATCTTAATAGGATCAAAAAGCAAGACATTTCATGCAAATGTAATATGCATAAACTGTAGCACAATATCTGAGGTGTGTTATAGTCCTATTACCTATCCACTTCCTCGATAATCGTAGATTCCTATATTCTATATGCTGAGAGTCCACGGCTAAAATCGGTTAAGATCAATGGAAGTGGTGAAATCTTTTCTCTCTAATAAATTTCTTCTTCGCCCGCCACCATTTAACACCGTAGCGGGATCGTCCACAAGAGACAGTTACGAAGGAACACCGGTTTGGGTTTCTTTACTTCGTAGTTATTTTTAAAAAACCTGGAATGGAATTTTAATTCTACTGGGTGAAACGCACGATGGAGTTAACAGAATCGAAGGGTTATTTATGCCATTTTTTCGAGTTATTTCGTTTTATAGTTGATTAAAAAACTGGAATAGACTGGGTAAAACGCGCTATGAAGTTAACCGAATCAAACGGTTATTTATGCCATTTTTTCGCTTTTCGCGGTTTTTTGTTTTCTTTCTGTTTTTCGAAGTTTATCATCGTTTTCATTTTTATTTTTATATTTAAACAGGGTTATTCTTTACTTTAACTCCCCACTTACACACCTCCCCCCCCAAAAAAAAACGGGCAACGCCAAGTAGTCCCGCTAGTTTCATTAATAAAGTAGATTGAAGAATGCCAAATAAATGTCAGTAAACATAGACGAAATTCGAATCTACGTCCGTTGTAACGGTTTTTAAGTTTATAACAATCCATTTCCCGAAAGACGTTGAATGAACCGAAATATTGAAGGAGCGGAAATGGAAATGAGTTGTCAAGAGCGCATAGCTGCGGAGAATAATTGATTGACTGGTTTTATTTACTTGAGAATTATTGTGTATGTTTATTAGTATAATGGAGAGAAGATTGCGAGATGCGATTTTGTGATTGACTGAAGCGTTTCGTACTGACTTATAGTAAAGCTATTTTCAAATAGTGTCTATTATTAATTGTCTGTATTTTTGAGATGAGGTGTGTTCATTGATTGAGATTGTCGGACTGACTTCCTCATCTTGGTTGTTATAGTCACAACGTTTCGGCCGTTTTGCCCTCCGGCCTTCATCAGGTGTTTTGTATCGAACTGGGGAACCGTTTGTTTTGTATCGAACTGGGGAACCCTTTATTATTATTACGGGGGTACCGTGTTCGGACTCCAGCTAGGCTCTGGAACATAGTTGCTGATGCCCTGTCTTGAATGTTACTTTTCACTGCCTTCGTTCAGGATTGAACTCAGCACCTTTGGGTAACTGTAAACTTTGATACAACGTCTTGGACCACTCGGCCATATGTCACTAAGGTGCTGAGTTCAATCCTGAACGAAGGCGGTGAAAAGTAACATTCAAAACAGAGCATCAGCAACTATGTCCCAGGGCCTAGCTGGAGTCCTAACACGGTACCCCCCAATAATAATAAAAGGTTGGGTTCGAGACTCCTAACAAACGGTTCCCCAGTTCGATACAAAACACCTGATGAAGGCCGGGGGGCAAAACGGCCGAAACGTTCTGACTATAACAACCAAGATGAGGAAA
Organism: Euprymna scolopes; assembly: GCF_053919585.1. Lineage (NCBI taxonomy): Eukaryota > Metazoa > Mollusca > Cephalopoda > Sepiida > Sepiolidae > Euprymna > Euprymna scolopes. The sequence goes on from NC_136504.1 coordinate 26,578,342, forward strand.
TCAGTCCGACAACCTAAATCAGTGTCTATTATATTCAAATAGTTCGCTGAACGCGAAACCCCGAATAACAGAGACGTGTTAAATGGGGTGCTAGGGTGCCCAAGCATTTGCCCGTTTTACGCCTATTTTAAAAGTGCCCTTTTCAGAGGAATGTATTATAGGACTGTACACCTACAACAAAATGTTTTGCCGTTTTTTAAAAACTTGGCCACCTGCATTGAAAAGTTCACTGCACGTCACTGCTGAAAAAGTATAGACAAATGCGGCATAATGACATACCTCGTTCTATTTCTTTTGTTTTATATAAACACAAGAAAACATACCATTAAATAGTATTTCATTAACATACTCATGCATGCATATTTAAATGAGTAAAATATGTAAATAAATATCTCAGTTATTGTGTATCTTTGTAATACTAAAAAAAAACGATACTGTTCTATATGTCGATAAAAAATTATCAATAGTTAATATTATTTATTAATATAATTATTCGGATTACTGTTCTCATATTGGATATTATTTTCACAATGTTTTGGCCGATATAACCTCTGGTCTTCTCTAGGCTTATTTTGACGACATGATAAAGAACCAAACTTACGCACAGTGTAGTTACTGTAACAGAGCTGCTAGTTCTTTTAGGGATAGCAGCAGCAGCGTATAACATATGCAAACGACCAAGCCGGCTGTGCGATATGACGTCATAGCAGAGAAAAATGACACAGGTAGACAGTGAAAGGTGTTCAGAGAAGCACGTGTTCGAGACGTGTTCGGAGAAAAAGAGATGTTTGAGGCGGGTGATTGGCAAAGCACGTGTTCGAGACACGTGACTGGCGTGACAGAAGAGACGAAAAGTCACGCGCTGCTGGAAAAGGAGAAATAAATCGTTTGAAATATTTAGAAATGAATGGTTATCGGCTTTTGTTAAAACAGAACGTGAGTCGATTTTTTCCCCTCGGTTTTGTTTCTTTTATATGACGACTACGTTATATTACCAGCTTATACTAAAGTGTTTATTAAAAAAAACATCTTAAGTGCTATTTTTTGCGCATATTACACCTGATATTCCTAAATCCATCTGATATTGGCCAGCATCAACGTCGCTTAACTTCAGTGATCTAACCATGAGAACTGGTCTGCATTAATAGCATATTAAAATGAAGTTAGTTTTTCTTGCTTTGTTGTTCACATTTTCTAATTAATAACGTAAGTCTCTCACAGTCTGTCAAGCTTTCAGCCCCTGCCGCATCTCTACAGTATTGAATTTCTGTTCTATTTTTTTTTTAATTCTGTACTTGTATCCCTTCAACAAAAATACCGCCGACCCACCGACTAAATCCCACCCCTTCACTGCAGAGGTCTTAAGAGGCGGCGTATTTTCTTCTCGAATAGCTTCTTTTATAAGACCGCTTGCGTTTGGAATTAACTAGCTGCTTCATATTTACCCAGACGTAACAAACGCAGAAATGCCCAACCCACTAGCTAGGATGCCTCTTATAAATCTTGCTCCTATTACAGTAGCTTCTGGCGTCTTAATGGCAATAAGTCTTGTTTGGGGGTAAACAAAAGTTAAAAAGTTGATATAATTGATAATCTGCCCAATAGTTGTTATTTGGTCATCCAAATCAAATGGGTTTGATTAATAAAGACGATTAGCCCACAGAGCTCCACTTCAAAATTATAAGAGATATTAGGAATTTAGTTGGAAAGAAAAACCGTCCTCCTGGTGCCAAGACCCTTATGTTAACTACTGCGCTAACTCCGCACATGCTTGTCGCGTTGCACGATTTGCCTCGTAATTTGAGCAGAACGTGGAAGCGAATTCAACTGACATGGCCGGTCCCAGAAAGACCTGCAACGCCTTTCCGATTCCTATTTCGGTATCTTGAACGCGGGAAATATGACGACAAACAACAACATCGTACGAGGATCTTCCTTTACGAAGGCATCGATTCGTCGAATCTTCCATCCCTCCATCCCAAGCCTGTCCTTGGCACAGACCATCGTGCTCCAGACACGCTGGCTGGAGTGCTTTTTCTCCTCTGAAGCGTGCCACATCCTGGTCCAGCGAGAAGAACAAGCCATAAGCCGAGAGAAAGTCGCTCACTTACCAATCACCCAACCGATACGGCACGTTTCTACTTTCACTTTCACTTTCGCTTTCGCGTCTGAACTTTTTGATTTTGTATCAGTTACAGTGCGTAGGACATTTTGTGTGCATGTTTGGGAAACCCTCTTGCCTATGAATTCATTACTAGGAGAAGAAAGAGAGAAAAACGCAATGAGAAATGGGAAATCTATTTCTATCAGTGTTTTTTCTTTATTTTAGTTTGCGTTCTTTTTAAAAAAAAAATTGTATTATTTTCAATTTTTTGATAGCTTTTTTCTTTTTTTTTTTGTAAACGTTTTCGATCCTCTCCATTCATCGCACTTTTTAAGAAAAAGCAGAAAAGAAATAAAGATAAATCGTTTATTTCACATTGTCTCAGGTTTTTTTTCTCTTTCACTCTCTTACTTTCTCTCTCTCTCTTTCTACCTATCTGCCTCTCTTTATTATTTTCTCTGCTTCTGTTGGTTTGCCCTCTCTCTTATTTATTTTCCTCTCGTCTTCACTGTTTTTCTTTTCTTTCTATTCTATATTATTTCTTTTCCCTTTTCTCTTTTTTCCCACATTCCACTTCTGTTTTCACTTTTCTCTGTTTCGCCTTATTTCAAAGCCCTTTTTTCACAAAGGAGTGACTGCATATCAAGGCCCGAAGACCACTCGAGTATAAAGATTAACGAATGCTAGGTGATCGATGAGGCAACACTGTAATGATCGGTTGTGGTAGAAATTTGGTAGAATTTGATTATTTAGGAAAAGCGGTTTAACAAGAATTTGTTTACATTAGAGTTGTAAGCAACAATGTTGTATTAAGCTGGAAAGCAGTTCGGTTGTATAGAATTCCACAGGCGGGCAGTTATAGGGAGGAAGCATTTTTTACTTTCTCTCCTCGCTATTTTCCCAACAGCTCTTTCTTTCCGTCTCTCTCTCTCTCTCTTTCTCTCTCTCACTCTCACTCTCTTCCTTCGTCTCTCTCTCTTTCTCTGTCTCTCACTCTCTTCCTCTGTGTCTCTCTTTTACCTTCTCTCTCTCTTATTCCCATTCTCTGTCTTTCTCTCTATTTCTCTTTTTTCCGGAAATCTCTCCAATTATTATTTTTCTACCCTTCCTTCTCTATTTCCTCTTTTAAAATTTTTCCTTCTTTTTCTGCTCTCCTTTCTCTATTGTTTCCTCTTTCTATTTTCTTTCTCATTATTTCTCATCTTGTTTCTCGTTTTCATTTGTCCACTTGTCCATCTCTCTCTCTCTCTCTCTCTCTCTCTCTCTCTCTCTCTCTCTCTCTCTCTATTACTCTCTTTTTCGTTCTTCTTTCATGTCCGCTTTTCTCCCCAATCAAATTTCTTCTCCTCCATCTTTCTGACCTTTATTTCTCATTTTCTTTATCTTTCTCGCATTCCCTCTTCTTTTCATCCTACTTTTCATTGATTTCTTCATTTATTTTCTATTTCGATTCTCCCTACGTCTTTCCTTTTTCGACCTGCGATTTTATTATCTCCTCTACACGTCTTATTCATTTTCTCGGCTTATTCCAGCTTATCACTCTTTCCATCATTCATTTTTTACTTATTTCCCTTGTCTTTTTTCTTCTCTTTCTTTTCCGGTCGTCCCTGTTATTTATTTTCCCATTGATTTTAGCTTTATATAGAGGCTACTAACTTCAAATTGATACATTTCTTTATTTTAATTGCAGATTTGGAAACTATAGGTTATTTGTAATTTAACTTGGTTTACCAATTCATCATAAAGAGATTAAAACCCAAGCAGCGTTTGTAAATTGCAAATGATACAATCAATTTACCGAGAGAAACATTTGATGAACAAATAATTTCACGAAATGAACCTGTCTAATGTCCACATGTTCGTCCGCGTCATACCTATCAGATTATTCTCTTTGGAAAAATGTAAGGTCCCATCTCTGCGCTGGTAAACCAGACACAGTAGACCACCTGGAAGACAACATTCGACACGTCATCGTCAAATCCAGCCCATTTTAATACGAAGAGTTTGTGAGAATTGGACTCCTAAATTACGTCATATGCGCGCAAGCCCAGAGTAATATACTCGATATGACGTTTAAATTATAATTATAAATACGAAAACTTATTATTTGGAATAAACCACGTATTTGTATAATAAAAATATGATTTTATTGTTTTAATTTAAAGTTCACAGCCTTTAAAAATACCATTTGTACATGTTTTATTTTTTCCTCTATATGTAAGTGTCTTATTCCGAAATAAAACAAACACTTAAGATTGTTTTACAAACTATTTTTTATTTTCTATTATGTCCTTTTTATTTGCATTGAAATCATACTGACCCATGTTTTCTTCATTTTATTATTTTTTTAATACAATTTATAAACAGTTGATTATTTTCGTTTTCTAAACGACGGCTTATATTTTAATTAATACGCCTATTGGGTGATATTTCTTGCCGAATTCGTTATTTAAGTCGGGGTGCGTTCTCTGATTTGCTCCCCCACTTAAAATAGTTTCGTTGAAAAAGGCTACGGGTTTTACCCATCCAGTTTTCTGTGATATAACTAATATATATATGAGCAAAGAGTTAATAAAATATGTTAAAAAACACTTTGAAATGAGTTAAAAACATATTTAATCTGAAAAGGAAACACTAGATAAATGCATATATATATGTATATATATATATATATATATATATATATATATATATATATATATATATATGTTAGACATTGTCAACTGAATTAAAGAAATAAATTATAAGATGGTCAACATCATGAACTTTGGAATATAGGCTTTTGTCATGTATTCACGTTATTGCCCTGTAATTATATTGAGTTTGTTGAATAACGATTAGTATATACTAAAGAGAATAAAATATATTTCCACAGAAATATATATATATATATTATACTGTATTAAAAACACACACACACACACACACATATATATATATATATATATATATATATATATATATATATATATATATACATATATACATTATACTGTATTAACAAAACCACAACTTTTAGAAAGGAATTGATAGCAACAGAAAGTGTATTTCATTGTAAGTTACAATCGTTTCCATACCAGTTTGACAATTTCAAGCATTATGGCGTTTGAAAATTTTTACATAACTAGCATTTCTTCAGACTTCTTGAATAAGAAACACTCTTGACAATAGAACATTATTTAAAAAGAAAATTACCTTAAGGAAATGAAGCTTGTGAAAATATTTACCCTGGAGGCATCCTCCGTGCAAAGCCCATTCAAATATAAATATATCACCTAATTTTCGTATCATTATTTAAAAACCAAGTCATCAGAAGTTTCCACAAAAACCCGTATCCATTTAAATTCTTATCATAATACCATTCATTGAATTCCTAAATTAGATTTCTATATTTCTTTATTTCACATAATTAATTTTTAAAAATAATTTTTTAAATTTTATTTCTATATTTATAATATGGCCATAACAACCTTGCAAAAAACGTTATTGTTAATTTTTAATTTCGTATTCGCTCATTTGTAGCAAACAATATGTACAAATTATCGGTTAACTTATTACTTATATTTAAGACCATTTTAGGGTCAATATTGTATTAAATAGGAAAATAAAAAAATACATTATTTTATTAATCCTTATACAACATTCTGAGTAAAGGATCCTATTCTGTTTTTCATTATTTAATATTTAAAAATTCGTTATCATTATAATCAAATTTTGTTCTATGTAGTTATTAAAAAACTGATTACGAAGGGAGATAATCCAATTACGTTTGTTAACTACTGGTAAATGAATTATGTGGAAATGAAGGTCATATTAGTACTTATAACAGTTAAAGGGAGACAACTAAGGCCTTTTGATGTTTCAGGTCTAGTGAATACTAGAAAGCGT
>NC_136504.1:26589333-26706833 GCF_053919585.1 Euprymna scolopes
ACGGTAATAAAAAATATATATTTGCTCTGCAATAATATTGAGCAGTTTTTTAAAGGTTTTTACTCATTACCATTTTTGATATATATATATATATATATATATATATATATATATATATATGTGTGTGTGTGTGTGTGTGTGTGTGTGTAGTCATCCATATACGGTACTGTTTCGCTGTATCATAGCTCATCAATGCGGCTTGACTAGCACTTTTCCCTAGCCAAGGATTGAACTTACAGCCATCGAGTTTTTTTTTTTTTTTTTTTACACAGTGATCACCACTTATCAAGGCCCGGAAGCCACTCAGGGATAAGGGTTATTGCAAGTACATTACATAGTGAGGAGATTTGATGAAGTGTTTACTTAAGGGGGCGGTTCATTAGGAATTTGTTAACATTGGACTTGAAGACATCCAGGTTGTAGTCCGGTGGGAAGCAGGCAGACGGAACAGAGTTCCATAGGCGTGCAGTTCTAAGAAAGAAGCTTTGTTCATGGAATCCGCGTTTTGATTTAGGCACAGATATAGAGTGGGGGAAATTTTTCACAGTGGATTCAGCTAGACGGGTGTTTTTGGTGAAAGATTGGCGAGGGGGGACCAGAGATTGGAGTTCAGACGAGCATCTGCCATGGAAATAACGATAAAACAAGGACAGGCTCGCAACGTCTCTTCTGTGGGAGAGAGGTTGCAGGGTAGAGAAAAGGGCATCCCTCACTAAGCCACGAAGTCTATTTTGTACTCTGTCAAGGCAGAATAGGCTGTTTTTAGCAGCTCCTGCCCAGATATGGCAACAGTATTCCATCCTTGGACGTACTTGGCTTTTATATAGATAGAGAATTGCATCAGTAGTGAGATATCTTCTGGAGCGGTAGAAGGATCCCACCATCTTTCCAGCGATCTTGGCAACAGACTTGATGTACGTGTTCCATTTCAGATCAGGAGTAAAGGTCAAACCCAGAAGCTTGTCAAAACACGGGGCCTCACTCAGACGAGAGCCATCTATCACAATTGATGCCAGATGGGGACCAGAGCGGTGATGATGTAAGGATAGGAGTTTGGTTTTGGATGCATTAAAGGTAACCAGTCACATCTTCCCCCACTGAACCACGCGCTCGAGATCAGAGGAGAGAGAATCAGAGAGAGTTGATAGTCAGCAGTTCTAACCTCCGGCCAACGGGATCGGTGCTCGTAAACGACATCAAAAGTCTTTTTAATAGACACTCGTTCACCGCACTTACAGTGCTCGATCCGCTTGATTATTTACAAATAAGAAAACAGGGAGCCTCGCATTAACGTTAGTTAAGCAGCGGGAGAGATACATTAACGACAGTTTCCTACCCAAGAAAGAAATGCTTAAAATAAAGTCATCGACATACAGTGCTGTTTCGCTGTATAACCTTTTTTTCTTTTACAATTAACAATTCCGTACGAAATTCCTGATTCCGATTCTTCCCAAATTTTAAAATATTTAACAATAGAATTGTCATTTATTCCAGATCATGGTAAAGAACACATGTTAAATATTTTCTCACGCATTCAAAATGCACGTGCTGGGATGGAGTTATCTATAAATTTCAGTTTTAGTGTTAATTTCAAATTGATTAATATTCATTATGTTATTATTACTACCAGCGGTTGAAGATTTTGCTTTAAACAAAATCAAATAAAAACACAATTGAAAGAGTTGTTTTTACCATCAGAAAATACGCACAAATTTTTCCGATACCGATTCCGATACACCCAAAAGTTTCGATTACCGATTCCGACAATTAATCGCTCCAACACTAACATATAGCAGAAAAAGCAAGCTCCTTCAGTTTTAGACAGACTATGGATACCCAAGAATGGTTGCTTGCGCGTGAAATATTTGTGGCAGGAGGTGCGCAATCTCCAACCACACCTCTCCTGAGTCGGCGTTGTTAAATACCAGTGGCAGGTGAAGTACAAGACGACTGAAAAAAATGCCGAGATAAGCGGAGAGCACATACAGCGCCTAGAATTCCCAAATGGTCACCCATCTGCTACTAACCAGGCTCAACGTTGCTTAACTCCGGTGATTTGACGAGAACCGGTGTGTCAACGCAATTATGCCGTACATATGTAGGCAATATGTGACGAGACGAGCGTCATGCCGGCTGCGGGTGCTCGATTTATTCGAAAGCGAGGCTCGTACTCATTTGCATAAGTGTAAGCATCGGGCGACGGAGACGATATAATACTGTGAATTTTCTTACATTGGGAGTTTTTGTTTCGTCGTTAGTTATAGAAGTAGGAGACGACCAAAACAACAACAACAACAACAACAACAAAACACTCAAAACAGAACCGTATGAGTATAACTATATATATATATATAATATAAATATGAATGTGTGTGTGTGTGTGTGTGTGTGTGTGTGTGTGGTCACGAATAGGCTCCTATATGGTTGACTATTTTAAAAAACTGATTACACATAATGATAGAAGATGTATCGAGACACAGGAATGGGTATGCTTGATCTGGCAGAACGGTGGTTCATTAAAATTGTGGGGTCTGCGTTCGCACCTGGTCCACAAAGTATGGAAATAAAATATTTAAAAATTAAAAAAAAACGTTTACAAGTGTTTTTGATATAGATGTACATAATAATACTTTGATAAGTATGTTTTAACTTAAATAGGGATGATATAATAAAATCATGAGGTCTGCGTTCGCGCCTGACCTCCATAGAATGGAAATAGGCACAAACTTTAATAAATACTTTTCATAACTATCTGCGTAAGTATACTTTGATAATTATGTTTCAGTTTGAAGAAATATGGCATAATAAAACTATGGGGTGTTCGTTCGCACCTGACCTCCATAGAATGGAAATATGTCACAAAGTTTAACAAGTTTTTTTTAATATAGATCCACAGAATATTGTGAACAAGTATAGTATAATAAATTATGGGGTTTACCTATTTTATTTTTACTTTCATCATATTTTGCTTTGGTTTTGATACCCCCAAATTCGAATCTATCTCTTTACAACCCTTCCTTTTCATAACCTATCATACTTTCATAAATCAGAGTCCATTTTCTGTAGGCTGTTTTTGAACCCAGTCAACGACGGGTACTTTTGCTTGTATATATATATATATATATATATATATATATATATATATATATATATATATATATATATATATATATATATATATATATATATATATATAAAAGAACAGTCTGTATAACATCCAATCTTTTGAGGTCCCTAGCGCCACTCTGCGACTTTTCCTTTCGGGGGAGATGGAGTTTGAAAATATGGAGACAGACAGACAGATACATAGCCTTTTATATATTAGAAAATGGCATCAACGTAAAGAGATACTACTACTACTAATAATAATAATAATAATAATAAATTTGAAAAGCATCATTGATGCTAAGCGTAAAAGGGAATTTTGAAATTATGGAGCCATGAAAAGAGGAACAAATAGATTTTTAGGTAGATAACTTTGTACCTATTTCTAAAGAGATGTTTTGTTAACACAAGTGTTAAGTGGGTAACAATTCTGGCATAATTATCTCCATAAAAATGGCTAACAGGTAAGATGGTTCTCTAGTACTCTATTTCGTAGAAGTGATAACCGAATCGCCATTTTGTCCATAGGACTGGATTAAATGTCTCGATATGTGACAACCAATATCCTTTTAATATGATCGGGTCGAGGAAATAATATTAATAAATACATGCATATGATCATGCTAATGTCGTATAGTTTGCTTTAATATCGTATATTTTGAGGCATCTATTCTATACTCATGAAAAACAATATTACTTATTCATCGAACATAATATTAACATAAAGATATTCGAATTCCGGAACCAGATGTGGATGAGTCATATTCCCGCCTTCTAGTTTCTTGTACTTCGACCTCTGAAGCTTTTTTTTTCTTTTCTACTCACATATATACGGTGGAACGATAAAATTGTCGCCCTAGAAAAGACGAGATGATTCCATTTCCGTATGATAAAAACCGGTTTTCTTTTATTGATGCAAACCATCTACCAGTTGGCCAGTGGTGTACAAATCCCAAGAGCGAAAGGAGCCTTTTATCATGTCTGGAAGTGACACAATATTCAACAAGCGAGATCGGAGACGCGCCGCTGTACAACTCATGCTCTCTACCGATCCAAGTTATGACAACAGGACCATTGCCAGCACCCTCAAAATGCAAACCCGGACGGTTCAACGCTTGAGGCCACAGCTCAACGAAATTTCCGGCCACGGTTATGATCTTTGGTGTGATTTCAACTGAGGGCCACATCATGCCACCTCACATCTTCGAAGTCGGTTTTAAAGTCAACATCAAAGTGTACCTGGATTAGCTGAAGAATGTGCTGATCCCCTGGTGCAATCGGGTGGCAGCTGGGAGACTCTGGTTGTGGCATCAGGACTTGACGCCGGGCCACAAGTTCAACAAGATCCAGGCTTGGCCTCACAAAGTGCAACGACTTTGTACCCTTTTCTCACTGTCCCGTCCTCCTGCTACCTGAACCCGCTGGGCTACTTCGTTTGGTCATACGTCAAGAACTACAGCAACATAACCTTCTACAACACCAAAGCCAGCCTGATCTCCGCCATTTGCCGAGTATTCGCCGAGTTCACGCCGGCGCTTGTGGAAAAGGCATCCTCCCGGTTCCGGACTGGTATCGAGAGTGTGATTGAGGCTGAAGACGACTACATTGAGGAGATGTCAGCTGGACTACATAATTAAGTTACTTGAATTGATTTTTTTTTCAATAAAAGTTTTAAAATAAAGCTGTAGTGTTGTTTTCTTTAGGGCAACAAATTCATCGTTCCGCTCTGTACTTTTATTTGTTCGACTTCGTTTGTTTCTTTTACGGCATATCAACCACAATATATCTCTCAAATGATTAGTTCATAATTTCGTTGAAACAAAAGCTTTCTAACAAGTAGATAATTGTCGATATAGCTTTCTTTTTATTCTTCATAGTGGATACGTTTTTTATATTCTCTCTATGAATAATTTACTGTTCATCAAGGCTCAAAAACTACTCGAGGACAGAGGTTAATGGGCTTGTGTTATGGTGGATGGTGAGACAAACATCGTAATTATTGCATACGATCATTGCATTAGAACTTTATCATTTTTTATGGAAATCGTTCCAGACAAGCTAATTGGTGTAAGGAGCTAAAAAAGGTAAAACAACTAATCGGAATTATTAGATGGATAGATTCTAACCCAAAAAACAACAATTATTTTCCCCTTTGTCAGAAACATGGTCCACGGAATACGATGATTAAAGGATAAAATAAGGGAAGCAAGAGTTTCGAATCTGCCAAAAGTAAATTCAATTAATACGAGGGATAAACGAGAATTTGTTAACATTAGACTTGAAAACGACCATACTGTAGTCAGCTGGGTATTGTCTTTCACAGGGCAGTTCTATGAAATAAACTTTTCGTGCAAATTATGTTCAGTTCTATGTACACTGAGGGAGGAATTTTCGAATAGTAGTTGTTGCTGTTATTTTATTTATTGTACTTTTGTACAGGGCTGACAGAGATTAAATATCAATCAAACACCTAACGTGAAGATAACGATAGATTAGAGAAAGACTAGCTTTGTTGCTAGGGAAAATGATGCAAATTTACGAAACCTTCCATTCGTATATAACAGAATAACACTTCGGTGTTCAATCAACTAAACAGTGATTTTGACTATGTGATTCAAACAACAAACGAACATTTTTTAACTTCTCTCTAGATTAATAATTCGCCTTGGTACACGTAAGTTTCAGTTCATACTGTTAAACACTTAGCAACTACCAGCCATTTCTATTATAGAATTCTCACTTGTTTGTTTAAATGTATGTATGTATGTATGTATGTATGTATGTATGTATGCCTAAAATTTTTGATAGAGGCGACGGATTTTCACGTTTTGAAGCTCGACCCTTCGGACGACAAATATCGAAAAATTGGCTAAAAACATTAAATGCTTCACCCTAAACTGGACCTTTTCTACAAGAAGGGGTCTCTTTTCTCGCCGATATTTTCGAAAGTCATACTCTTTTTTCGATTGACTATCCTTTATTTTAACCTTCGCCACTTCCGGTCGGCGATGGACGCAACAGCAAACACGTCACTTTTTTCACGTTATCTTTCTCCTTCGTGGTACGGGTTCGAACCTGCCTGCCTGCTACAACTTTTTTTTTTTGCTCAACACACACCTTTAAACACCTGCGCAACGCCGGGCACCGAGGCGAGTGTCCTTTTAAGAAACGATATAGTACACCTTGAACCTGTTCAACAATCGTCGTGATTACGATACGCTTATTTACTAAGATTGGTCCCCAAAACACATTTGTTCTCACTAGCGAGGAGAATGTGAAGAAAATGAATTCTAACGGGAAATTTTATAAACAGGAAAATTTACCGAATTTTGTCGGAGCTTTACGTCAGCGGCATAGTCCTTGAGTATGCGGATACCTGTAAGAGATATACCATCATCGCTTTGGTTTGAATAAACGAAATGAAGCTGTTTGTTTGCGTTCTTGCTTCTTGTGACGGCCGACAAGAGGAAGCCGTGACGATGCCGTGACAATTTACTTAAAAAAACACAACGTTTCGGTAACCGCCGACCTTCTTCAGGTGTATTTTGTCGAACTCTGGACTCTTTCTCTCAAACTCGGGAATCTGGACGGAAGTTCACAATGATAATGGTAGTATATTGGATTAAAATAATATGAACCATCAGTTCTCATCTAAAAAAAAAAATCAGAAATTTACGAAACACGTGTTTTTTTTTTTTTGTAAAATGAACTACATGATATTTTTTGGATAAACAAACATTATCAAAGTTCGACAATACAAACCCGAAGAAGGTCAGAGGTTACATCGGCCTAACAAGTTGTGAGAATAACAGTCAGAATGAAAAGCATAATCAAAATAATATAAATTACGAATCCTCATCTCAAAATATCATAAGTTAAAAAATAAAATTTAGAAAAAAAAACTAGCGACCTCACATATATATTTTTTAAATAATAAAAAAAAGTAATTTCAATATAATAAATAAACCGTTTATGTACGACATTTTGAAATCCGAGATCCGGAAGCAGATGTGAATGATTCATAATCCCGTCTTTTCTCATTTTCCCTCACTAATTCCCACATTTCTTTTGTCGTTCTCATATATTTGCCTCTGTTGTTGTTTAAAGCTATTTGATTACGAAACTCATAACGATTTATTGTCTAGAATAAGTCGAACGAAAACGCCATTATAATTCAGATAGCAAACTATCGTTCAATCCTTTCTTTACTATACTTTCCATTTTATGCGTATCATTTTCATCCTTGCCAAAAGGTTAGACACAAGGTTAGGCGTGGTTTTGAGAACCAAACTCACTAAGATAAACCCACTCTAGCCTTTAAAAAATCCGCTCGATATTCCACAGGCGATTAGCAATAAATTAACCACTTCCCAATGATAAGGTAAAGCTTGGGAGGATAAATCTCGCAGAGATGAACAGAAGTATATATATATTATTCTGTGATTTGTATTTTTTTTTTTGTATACCGGAAAACACAAATGTTGCCCGTTTTTATGCACATGAAGTCGTTTTCTAAATAGGAAAAGCACATTGATATCCAATACAGAGAAAACTTGAATGCCTGCTAGACATTATCCTCAAGTGTCTAAGGTCTCTCTGTACAGAGGTTTGTCAGAACAACCTGGTATGAGAATACTTTTCCCTGGAAGTAAACCCTGACAAATATTCAAAATCGCATAGTATTCGCTGCCCAAATAAGATCTCCTCATTATGGCTAACACACATTAGCTTTTACGAAGAATGGTGCACCTTCTCCAAGTGATGTTACCTCAAGTAACTGCACGAAGCTGGATACTCCACCAGACTAGATAAATTCTTGTCCTGGAATCTAGTCAGTTAAAAAGATGATAATTAAAGATATACTACAACATATGAAAATGGTTAATTGGGGAGAAGAAAACTACGTTCTCAATTTCCTCAGTAATTCAGTGTTTAAGAGATAAAAAAAATTTAATGGTACATTCGAATATCTATATATTTCATGTAGATTTCAAGTGTTAGCACCAGGTTGTAGGCCCCTTATTTTCTGAGAACTTCGACTGAAGTAAAATAAAACAAAAAAATAGATATAGGAAAAAAAAAGCAAGTCTGTGAACAAACAGACAACATATCTAGTGCATCTATCACTAGTCTCTCACTCTTAGATAATGTCTAACAAGAGTTTTAAATCTCATAAATGTCGTACAGTCATCCAAGCTCAAACCACTTATCTTTTCCTTGCAATGTCACATCATTCTGTCTGTTTTACAAAAACTGTAATAAAATTTGCTCCGATGAACGCATAGCATTTGTACCCCTCAACGTACATACTTCACACTAGCCCGACAAGTAGCAGACTCCCACCTCTTAGCTGTTGAGGTCTCTAGATACCGGTAAGCTTCTACTCTAATAGTTTCTTCCATTAATCTTTGAAAGGGTCTTTCTGTTTTCTGTTTCACTTACTGTAATAGTCTGGAAAAATTTAAATCTAACGTGAAAAGACATCTTGTTACACGTATCTCTTACACACGATCCCAAATAGTAGCGAAAGGGCAAAAATCTTTATTTCGAGTCCAAAAAAGTAATAAAAAAAAAGCATCAAGCGTTATGATAACTGGACGCAGGAAAACTCCACAAAACAAATATAAAAATTGACTTGGCTGGGTTCGAAATGCAGTTCACTGAGAACTGTGCAAACGACTGTACTTTAAAAACAAATAAATTATGCAGACACAATGCTCGTGCAGTATTTAAAAATGAAATTCAATTTTAAATACAAACATGCATACTCATCCAAGCTTAAAGACCAGCCGTGATGACGTTAATAAAGAATAAACACATTAAATTTCATACATTTATTCCGAAAATAATGCCTCTCTCAAATATACATTCTCACAGCGACGCTAATAAATAATTTCACCCTAATAAAACTAATGTGAAATATCATTATTCTAATTTTGAACAAATTCCTTTACTTGATCTGCATTACAGAAGATGTCTATCATGTAAGGTTAAAACTCAAGGAGTCTTAAGAAGGAACTGAAATTCAGAGAATGCTGCTTAATAACTGTCTAATGATTATGGACGAAATTTAGTTTTAAGTTTCCAAATGAGGATCTGTAGCCATATTGCATTCTCTCTAAGACCTTGTTACGTTCTTCACATCGGTCCGTCGAGTTTGAGATAGCATTGTAATCTGAAGCTGCACATATATTATGGGATTATCAAAGGGCTATATTGCCTTGTTATTTATTTTACAAATTAATATATATATATATATATATATATATATTAATTTTTGCACAGGAATAACCACTTATCAAGGCCCGGAGGATACTCGAGGATAAGGGTTAATGCGTATATATTAATCAGTGTGATTATAGCGTAGTAAACATAAGTAGTGGGAATTTTGTGAATTAGATTACTTAGGCGGACGGTTCATCAAGAACTTGTTTACGTTGGACTTTTAGATTGTAATCAGATGGAAAGCTGGCAATCGGAAGAGAGTTCCACAGGCGCGCAGTTCTAAGAAAGAAGCTTTGTTCATAGAATCTGCATTTCGGTTTAGGCACAGATAAAGAGTGTGGGAAATTATTGATAGTGGTTTTAGCTAGACGAGTGTTTTTCGTGAAAGTTTCACGGGGAAGCATAAAAATAACGATAAAGAAGAGACGGGCAACAGTACTTCATCGTTGGCCGTACCCGGGTTTTATATAGGTAGAGAATTGCATCAGGGGTGAGATATCTACTGGAGTGTTAGAAGTATCCCTCCATTTTTCCAGCGACCTTGGACATGGATTTGATGTACGTGTTCCATTTCAGGTCAGGAGTAACAGTCAAGCCCAGAAGCTTGTCAAAACATTAAGCCTCCCCAAGACGAGAGCCATTCATTTCAACCGATGTCAGACTTGCATCAGAGCGTAGATGGTGTAGTGATAGAAGCTTGGTTTTAGATACATTAAAAGTAACAAGCCACCTCTTTCCCTATTGTACCACATGCTCAAGACCAGAGGAGAGAGAATCGGAGAGAACTTGATCGTTTACGGTCTTTGATGTGCTACCATAGATTGTAGTGTCGCACCATAAATGTCTACGAATGATGTAAGGATGTGATTTAGAAGATCATTAATGTACATCAGGAAGAGAGTTGGCATCAATTGAAATGAATAACTCTCGTCTTCAGGAGGCCTCAAGTTTTGACAAGCTTCTGGGCTTGACCATTACTCATGATCTTAAATGGAACACGTACATCAAATCTGTTTCCAATGCCGCTGGAAAAATGGTGGGATCTTTCTATCGATCCGGTAAATATCTCACTGCTGATGCTATTCTCTATCTATATAAGAGCCAGGTGCGTCCAAGGATGGAATACTGTTGCCACATCTGGGCAGGAGCTGCTAGAAAGGACTTGTCCTGCCTTGAAAGAGTTCAAAATAGACTTCGTAGCCTCGTAGGAGATGTCCTTTTCTCCTCCTTGCAACCTCTATCTCACAGAAGAGATGTTGCGAGTTTGTCTCTGATGTATCGTTATTTTCATGGAAAGTGTTCGACTGAGCTTCAATCTATGGTCCCCCCTCGCCAAACTTTCATAAGAAACACTCGTCTAGCTGTAAACACTATCAATAATTCCCCCCACTCTTTATCTGTGCCTAAACCTAATCGTAGATTTCATGAACAAAGCTTCTTTCTTAGAACTGCACGCCTGTGGAATTGTCTTCCGTTTTCCTGCTTTCCGGCTGACTACAATATGGTTGTGTTCAAGTCTAAAGTAAATAAGTTCTTGATGAGCCGTTCCATATAAGTTATCAAATTTACCAAATTTTCATTACTAATGATTACTATATTGTCCAATTTCTACTGTACACTCTTTAACCCTTATCCTTGAGTGGCCTCTGGGCCTTGATAATGTGGTAATGCCTATGTAAAAAAAAAAAAAAAAAAACCTTATCTGGGGAAGTAGTCGGTCCAATGCCAGTTTTGCTTTGGAATAATAGGTCAGGTTTAGTCTCTTTTAGCAGAGTTTGAACCTCTAGAAGGTTGGAATGTAGACCTCTGATGTTAGAGAAGTAGACATGGTAGTGGGGTCTACGCCGGAAGTTAGAGATTTGGGTTTGATCGAGTATGTTTTCTGGAAACATTTCATGATTGGGATTTGGGATTTGTGGAATAAGTCGATAGACTTGCTTAGAGCAGGACGTAGAGGGACAGAAAGAGAAAAAAGTAACGAGGAATTTCTTTGTAACATATGATAAGGTAAAACCATAATATGGCTTGGAGAGGCACACACCAGAAGCTACTATATGATCCAGAATCCATTTATCAAATGACAATACAGCAGCGCCAGTACTTTGCACCTGCAGATAGGACAGTCTCCATAGTGGTTAATCCAAGGTTCGGGTTCCTGACTATCAGGCGGATAACGTCAGCACCCTTACTAGTGACATGGCCACAAGGATAGACAAAGAAACAGAATTTCCAACATCTCTGGCAACTGTTCACATAAAATACTGCCAACCTAGTAAACAGCTTTTTTCTCCCTTTGTCAGAAAAATAACTAATTGAAAAAAATGAGGACTGAGGGAAAAATAAGAAGAAGCGAGAGTAACGAGAACTGCCGATAATGCATCCACAATGCATTGTCTACTGTCCATTAAAAAAGGGATTAAATGGACTTATTAATATTTACTTTGAAATTAAAGGTATTATTTGAAGATAACTTCCTCTCCCATATTTTCGCGTGAGTTTATATAGTGGAATCAAGAAGACACTGTTAGTTATAGATTTCATAATTTTTTTTGAATAGTCTACATACATTAAATCTATATAAATTAATAAAATAAACAAGTATGAAAAGAATTTAGCAAAAAAAACAAAAAAAAAACGGTGGGGATTATCTCGTGTTGAAATATAATTCCCAAACATGTACTCTGAAGAAAGAAAGCTCCACAGGCGGCATTGAATTTTAGCGACCGTGTTCAACAAGAGAATATAAACAAAATAAAATAAAATAAAGAGTTACAAATTACGTTTTTTTACCTTACTAGTACAAAGGTATTCATTTATTTTCTAAAATATTCCAAGGGCTAGCTTCAACACAGTAAACTTCCTTCCTACAGGGCATGTTTTCGTGGTGAGTGTTAATGAGAGAGAAAGAGAGAGAGAGAGAGAGAGAGAGAGAGAGGGGGACTTACCGTGCAAGACTTCTGCTTTATATTTATAGAGAAATAATAAATCAATAAACGTAAAAGTGGAATTTGTTTTAATAGTCTACATACATTTGCATTTTAAGAATTAACTGAAATAAGCTTATATTAAACAAAATTAATACAATAAACAAGTATAAAAGAATTTAGAACAACAGTTCTGATTAAAATTTAAAAAAAATCAGTTTTATAATTCATAAGTGGAACATTTGTAGAACCAAATGTTTGGTGGATATGTCAGATAGTTTTAAAGCTTAATTAAAGAAACGCGGAAATAAAACAGAGTACGCGAAAGAAGAAGAAAAGCAGAATCAGCAGCAGCATCAGCAGCAGCATCAGCAGCAGCAAAATAATAATAATAATAATAATAATAATAATAAGAAGAAGAAGAAGAAGAAGAAGAAGAAAAGGAGAAAAAGAAGAGGAAGAAGGGAAAAAGAAGAAAAAGAAGAAGAAAAAGAAGAAGAAGAAATGACTCGTAAAACGCATGAGACTGTCCAATTGAAACTGCAGGAGGGCTGTAGGATAACTGTGTGTTCAATCAAAAATGGCTACTGCACGATCTTTCGCAGCCTCGTTTTCGCGCCTAGCGCGGTCGGCTTGAATGACTGCGTATGAGACACGCACAACATTGAAAGGCGACCGCGTCTAATCAATCGACACACATGACATTAACGAACAAAAACTAGAAGAAAACAATTCCTCACGCGATTTACAAATTGGAAAGACGCTGCCACAATCAATATTACAAATAATTAAAACTAAAACACCAGTTTAGAAAAACCTAGAGCAAAAATAGAATTTAAAACCATTGAAAAGTGTTTGCTAAATTTTCCAATTAAATCCAAGAAATCGATTTAAAATTAGTATTTGTTGTGTTGTAATGGTGATCTACTCTATTTCGGACTATATGGACTCTTTCAAACGTTGTGTACAGAGGAACCTACGACGAAAGACGCACAGTCTTTCTATTATACACTATTTTGAACGTCTCTAAATAAACATTCTTATAAATATACCATCGTGTTGTATATTAATTATCGGCCATTCAAGGCCACTACACTGGCGACGATGAAATCGAACTTATTTTGACACAACATAAGCCGAGCATATCACACGCAACACTAGTAACGAGAACACTGGCTTATATCGGGTACAACATAACCATTACTACAACTAACACTATTGGATTTTAGAAGATGAGTTAGGTGGGATGTTTGAAAAGTTTTTAATAACAATAATAATAGTGAGAAATTATAAGTCAGCCTCAATTTTAAACAAAAGGACGTTTACCAAATTTGCGTAAATAATATCTAAGACCGCAGAAAATAAAATGTTCTGTGCCGTTTTCGTTCTTGAAGTGGATGTCAAAAATTTCAAGTCATTTCTTGACACTAAGTTTTAAAATCTAAATCGTTCGATCACGAGGGACAAACTTGAGTAAATATCTCATTGCTAATGCAATTTTCTGCCTATATAAAAGTCAGGTACGCCCAAAGATGGAGTACTATTGCCACGTCTGGGCAGGAGCTGCTAGAAAGACCTTATCGCGCTTTGACAGAGTTCAAAATAGACTTCGTAGCCTAGTGGGGAATGCCCTTTTCTCATCCTTGCAACCTCTTTCCCACAGAAGATACGTTGCGAGCATATCTCTGCTTTATCGTTATTTTCATGGCAAGTGCTCGTCTGAGTTCCAATCTATAATCCTCACTCGCCAAACTTTCACAAAAAATACTCCTCTAGCTGAAACCACTGTCAATAATTTCCCCCACTCTTTAGCTCTAAACCTAAACGTACATTCATTGAACAATGCTTCTTTCTTAGAACTTTACGCCTGTGAGACTCTCTTCCATTTGCCTGTTTTCCAGCTGACTACAATTTGATCGTCTTCAAGTTCAACATAAACAAATTCTTGATGAACCTTCCACTTAAGTAATCCAATTTACCAAATATCCGCTAATAACGATTACTAGGACATGTTTCCCTTGACCACTGGTTACTCATTAACTCTTATCCTTGAGTGGCCTCCGAGCCTTGATAAGTGGTGACTCCTTTGTAAAAAAAAAGATACTGTTTTACTGTGGTTGTTTAATCGTTGCACAAAAGGATCCTGTAATGATAGTGTGCATATCTTAGTTTAGTTTCCGTATATGAGCTAAGATATAACAGTTTCCGTATGTGAGCTAAGATATAACAGAGTTTCCGTATATGAGCTAAGATATAACAGAGTTTCCGTATATGAGCTAAGATATAACAGAGTTTCCGTATATGAGCTAAGATATAACAGTTTCCGTATATGAGCTAAGATATAACAGAGTTTCCGTATATGAGCTAAGATATAACAGAGTTTCCGTATATGAGCTAAGATATAACAGAGTTTCCGTATATGAGCTAAGATATAACAGTTTCCGTATATGAGCTAAGATATAACAGATAATTTGTCTGTCACTGTTATTGTTATTATGACTCGTAACATCTGAGAGAAAATCCGATTTCTGTCTTTTATCTTAGTCTTGTTTCGTTGTATATAATATCTTTTACCGATAAAACGTATATTATTTGCTGTTTTAATAATAAAATCTATTACAAACCTAGTTTGACTTTACAAAGCCAGTGTAGTTGATGTCGGCACAGTTATGAGATGGGTTCGTTAATTTCATATTGGTGATACGGATGTTTGTGACAAAGCGCGCTCCAGACGCCCATGCAGAGCCACCTGCGCTTCGACTAACTTATTCGCGCTTCAGTAGATAACGATGGATGAAATGGGTGTAGAGTTGAACATAGGCGTCAGTCCACTCGAACAGATATTATCATCTCTAGGATATAGTAAAGTGTGTACTAGGTCGGGTCTACGAATGCTCACGCGAGACCAAGAGAACCATCGACGGGATATCTATGAGGACCTATTGACTCACTACGAAGATAAAAGTGACGGATTCTTGAGCCACATCATAACGTGACGAGACGTGGTGGTACAACTATGAGCTCAAGTCAAGCGGCAGTCGATGGAATGGTATGACCCACGTCCCTCATCACAAATAAGATCAAGACGCAAGACCAATATTGTCATTACTTTGACTCCTAAATCTATTAACTTATGATTGAACATTTCATTTTTTCTCCAGTCTCGTTTCGTTGTATATAATATCTTTTGCAGATAAAACCTATATTATTTGCTGCATTAATAATATAATCTATTACAAACATATTTTCGAAGTGTTTGAATTGTATATTACTTAATTGGGATTCCTTGATATGAGTATTATTTTATTAATTTATTTATTGCCGACTATTATTCTCATCTTTCTTAGTTGTTGTTTCAGGACGTTTCAGCCAACTATTCCCCTAGCCATCGTCAGGTGGTAACAGCGACAGGACAGGAACTTCGGATCTCCTAACTGCATCCTCAGCAATTACCGCCATCCATAGTTGTTGTCATATCACCAGGTTTTGGCCAAGTAAACCTCTGGCCTGCTTTGGGTAGGATTGCAGCCGTTATCTTCAGACAATGCTCACCTGGAACCGTAGAGATTCAACGTCTCTATCAACTGCGCCATGCTCCCCGAAAGGCGATCAAGGTCGGATTTTTTGGTCTTATAAATCCACAGTTAATTATTATCTGATCTTCCATGGTCGGATCCGTACCGAATGGTATATATATATATATATATATATATATATATATATATATATATATATATATATTATTCAATTGGAATTCATTATTTAATTGTTACGGAATTTCTAAGGATATAGATAATTCATTTTAGGATGTTTAAATTTTCTTAAACGTTTGACCCTTTCTTTATGAATGTAAGTACATTACTGTTCAATATGTCAAATAGAGAATGTCATGGCCTATGCCTTTTAGACATAAATATAATGAAATTATCCAATGCTATACTTATTCCCTTCACACACACACACACACGCACAATATATATATATATATATATATATATATATATATATATAAAGTTTAATGATTAAAGTAAAATTCTGTAAATAAATACATATATAAATATATTTAGGTTAAGAATTTATTGCTTGAAACAAGGAATATGTGGAGAGCTCTCCATATATTCCTTGTTTCAAACAATAAATTCTTAACTTAAATTTGTGTGTATATTTTTTAATCATTAACCTTATATATTGCTCTATTTTTATATATTGAGCTTTACCTTTTTGGCTAGGATTGTCCTGAAAGTATTACCTCAATATCTGACAGGAAAATTCACTTAACCTCTAATCAGTGACCTATCTCATTTATATATGTATATATATATATATATATATATTCTTGGCCTGAAGACGTAATCCCCCAACGTGGGTGATTACAGAAACATGTATGCACATATGTAGCCATTAATGTTTGTATAAATAAAGTTAATATACCTGCTCTGTTCACTCATTGAGCACTATTTTGGTAGACACATGTTGTTTCATTGGATGTATTCTAGGAAACTAAACTCTACTGGCTATATATATATATATATATATATATATATATATATATATATATATATATACATATATATATATATAATATAAAGCTGAACGTCTGTGTGTGTGTCTGGTCACGAATAGGCTACTATATGGTTGACTATTATAGAAAACTGATTACATATAATGACACAGGAATGGGTATGTTTGATCTGGTATAATGATGATTCATTAAAATTGTGGGGTCTGCGTACGCGCCGTGTCCACAAAGCATGGAAATAAAAAATTTAAAAATTAAAAAAAAACAAAAACGTTTACATGTGTTTCTGATATAGATGTACATAATAATACTTTGATAAGTATGTTTTAACTCAAATAGGGATGGTATAATATAATTGTGGGGTCTGCGTTCGCAACTGGCCTCCATAGAATGGAAATAGGCACACACTTTAATAAAGACTTTTCATATCTATCTGCGTAAGTATACTTTGATAATTATGTTTCAGTTTGAGGAAATATGGTATAATAAAAGAATTACCGTCTTTTTATAGTTACATTTATTCACCGCAGTGTTTGCACTAGTATTTTCACCTTCTCTATTAGTCGTCTTTAAAATTCTTCCATTATGCTTTTTTATAATCCTTTCTAAGTTATCACTACAGCTATAACTTAATTTTAATGTATTTTTATTAAATATTTTATGTAATATATTATTTGGTGGGAAATGCTTGTTAATAAGTTGTAAAAATTTTGTACCAAGTTTTGTTTTTAACATAATATTAAAGGGGGGTGTGAACCAAATAATTTTCCTACCACGATTTCTAGATCCATTTGTGCTATTGTTATTTACTTTATATTTTATCTCTATGTCTTTATACCCACTATTTTTAAGTGCTGCATTATAAATAGCTTTGCAATCATTGAAAGTTACTTCATTAGATGAATTGTTACTTATTCTACTTTCAATAGATAACGGTATATGTTTAATAATGGATGGTGGATGGTTAGACTGCGGGTGTATATAAATATGATTAGCATTATCCTTCATATATGGTTTATAAGTATTTGAATCCAGATCTAAAGTGACGTCAAGGAAATCAACCTGTTTTAAGTTAGCTGATCTCATTTAACACTTGTAGCATTCCTCACTATTATCAGCCCATCATCACGATATAAGCCTATGTCCCTTCTATCAATAATATTATCTTTTGTTAAATTATAAATGATATAAAGTCCAACGAGATCTGTTGCCTCTGCAGAGTCCAGCGGGGGAAAGGGAAATGAAGAAGACGTTTATCATCTTCAAAGACCTCACTTATCCTCTCACCGTTTTTTATGACTCCCACCCAGGTTGCATTCTAACTTGATAAACGAAATAGGAAAATGTATTTGGTGGAAATATCACTTTCGACGGTAATTCTTGGCCTGAAGACGTAATCCCCCAACGTGGGTGATTATAGAAACATGTATGCACATATGTAGCCATTAATGTTTGTATAAATAAAATTAATATATATATATATATATATATATATATATATATATATATATATATATATATTATAACCAAAACATTGACGATGAAAAAAATTGAATAAATTACAATATTTATTATTCCATAAAAGGGGAGGGGGTAATAATAAAGTGATTTTTATTTCTTAATATTCCTTGTTTGAATTGTGGATACTTTATTAAATATTGTAATTTATTCAGTTTTCATTAATAAGTAAGAAAAGAAAATAATTTAATTTTAGACAGATCATCTCTCTTGTATTATAGAAAAAAACCTGCTACAATAATTAATGCATATACTAAGTCAATAAATTACATAACTGTTGTGGGGACATAGACACCCTTACAATCACTAAGATGGACTTATCCATTAGCCATATAAGCAGCAAGTATAGACCGCTCAATGAGAGCTATCAGGATGTCGTACAGAGACGACTCCACAGGGACTTACTAATCTTCCTGTATCACTATCCCTGTTCTGGATATAAATGTTCTTCATATTCTCAACAGTCGTCGTGTTTTCCTACTTTCACCTTTCCCGACTCCACTACAATAACAAAAATAAACTCATTTCATTGCAGTTACGCATCCATATTTGAATTATAACGGACATATTTGTTTTAAAGTAATATAAATTGTTTCATATCTTTTTAAATATATTAACGGCAATGGCATTATAAAAAATAGTACTCTCTGACACAACGTTATTGCCCCTTCTTTTCTTTTTAATTTACAGCGATTTTTTTCCGTTTCTAAAATGGATCAGAGTCATATATTTGATTACATTTAAAATATATTTTCAAATATTTGTACTAGTGATTTGTTTTCTTAATTTCATTCATCCAGAGGAAGTCTCGAAATAAAGACGAAACGTCGATGAGCACATAACTTTGTATATTCCCAGTATATATATATATATATATATATATATATATATATATAATTATCTTTTTACTATAATAATTAAATACTTACAGACACTAGTGTTTCATCCTTTCGGGATTCTTCAGTGCAGGGTGTCACGATTACTACCAGTCGAACGATTCGAACCCCGCGACACGAGACATCTCTGGCTCGATTAGCGGAGGCCGTATCCATTCGGCTACCATTAACCGTGTGAAACAGCGTTGAATTTTAAACATTTTTAAATGTTCATTACGTCAGACAGACAGTGATCAAATCGTTATACGATGATCTACGCATAAGAGCTAAATTGATCGACTTTTAATTCAACTGAAAGTGCTCAACGATAAGAAACGATATATATATATATATATATATATATATATATATATATATATATATATATATATATATATATAGAGAGAGAGAGAGAGAGAGAGAGAGAGATAGATTGATAGATAGATAGATAGATAGATAGATATATGTGTGTGTACATTTTTCGGCTTTATGTGATCATGCGCAATTCTTCTTCTTTCCTTTTAAAAATTGAAACGTTTTTATTTTTCTGAGTAAGTAGAGAAAATATTCGAAATGAACATAGTAATAATATGACTGTTTCTGAGCAACGAAGCAGGTTTTGTAAAAAATATGGACGTTTTGACATGTTGAAAGAAATGAATGGTAAACTGAATAACATCTTGGAATTTGGAATATAACTTTTTTGTTATATATATATATATATATATATATATATATATATATATATATATATATATATATATATTATTTTCAAAACCAATCATGCAAGATGAAAAAAAAGCAAATTCCAGCTAGGCCGAAAAGATGTTGAAACAGCTCACGATATAAACATAGCGTTTGGTCCAGGAACCACTACTGAGCACACAACACAACGGTGGTATTAGAAATTTCGTGGCGGCGCCGAGAGTCTTAAAGATTCTGAGCGCATGAGTCAGCAATTGGATTAAAAGCCTTAGTCGAAACCAATCAACGGAAAACTGTTCGATAATTTGCTTCTGAATTAGAGGTATATTAATTAGACGTATACGACGATTCCAACCACTTGAGAGAGGTTGGAAAGACCAAAAAATCTTAGTAAATTGGTGTCTCACGAATTGAACGACAACCAAAGAAAAGTCGCTATGAAGTGTCATCTTTCCTTCTTTTACTCAACAAGAACGACCCGTTTTTCGACCGGGTTGTTACTTGCAATATGTGTGTTCTTTACGCAAACTGGTGACGCTCAGCCTAGTGGTTAGAAGCCGACGAAGCTCCACGACACTTTCTGAAGCCAGAGTTGCACAAAAACAGGTTATGCTGACTGTTTGGTGGTCTGCAATCGGTCTCATACTTTACAATTTTTTTAATACAAGCGAAAAAATTATGGCGGGGAACTACTGTTAAAAAATAGATAAAATGCATCAGAAACTTTGGCAACATTACCTAGCATTAGTCAACAGAACCGGCCCTATTCTTGTCCACGACAATGTCCGGCCGCACGTTTCTTAACCGACACTGCAGAATTCGACTACGAAACTGTCTCATCCGACATACTTTCCAGACCTCTCACCTACCGACTGCACTTTTTAAAGCATTTCGACAATCTTCTGCGTGAGAAATGCGTCAACAACCTAAGCGATATCAGAAACTTAATCGCCACCAGAACGCAAGATTTTTACGTTACTAACATAAATGTATGTTATGCATTGGCAAAAGTGTGTTGATTCTGATGGTGATTATTTCGATCAATAAATTTTTGTTTAGGCTAAGATATGTTCATCTGAATTTAAAAGTTAAATACCGCAATAACCTTCTTGTCAACCTAATATATATATATATATATATATATATATATATATATATATATATATATATATATATATATATATTGATATATATATATATATATATATATATATATATATATATATTGATATATTCATATATTGAGCTATTTTATCGGCTTGGAGTCGTCTATAAATACTGATATCAATATTTATTTGTACTGTGTTCACAGTATTATACAATATGTAGTCCTCCGATATTTTTTGTATATTTTTTATTTTTTTATTATTATTTTATCTGTTTGGTTACATATGTTTAAGATGTTGGACTATGTTTACGATCTAACAGCCGGGTCTGATCTTACAGAAGTGGTTGTAAGTATTAGGAAGAAGTGTTTTAGAAGAAATACGAAAAAAAAAAAAGGGGGTCGTTGAGGTAGGAGATAATAAAAGGGGAGGGAGACGGGTATTGACAGTATTTCAGTTTTGAGGGTTAAGATACATTATATTGTATTGTGTGTGTGGGAGTAGTAGATTAAGGTGGGCGTGGGTGAAGATATATGGATATAGGGAGGGGGCGGTGGAGAGAGGATGATAAAGAAAAGAAAAAGTGAGGGGGGTAAGGAGAGGAGGGAGGGAAGTTTTATGTTTTAAATTTTAACTGCCTTTTGCTTGTTCCGTAAGGTATATTAAGTAGATGAGAGAGAGAGAGAGAGAGAGAGAGAAAGAGAGAGAGAGAGAGAGAGAGAGAGAGTGAGAAGGAAAGAGATGGAGAGCGAGAGGGAAAGAGAGCGAGAGAGAGGGGGAAAGGGTTAGTGCAGATGTTATGTCTTTTTGTTATACATGCGTATGTGTGTCTATATATATTTGTGAGTGTATATGTTTTTTTACATGGAGTTCACCAAAGCCCAATAGCCACTCGGGGATAAAGGTTATTGTGTGTACAGTAACCAATGGGATAGTGTAGTAATAGTATTGGAGAATTGATAAAGTGCCATTACTTAAGGGGGCAGTTCATTAGGAATTTGTTTGTGTTGGACTTGAAGACATCCAGTTTGAAGTCGGGAGGGAAACAGGCAAGCGGAACAGAGTTCCACAGGCGTGCAGTTCTAATAAAGAAGCTTTGTTCATGGAATCTACGTTTTGATTTAGGCACAGATAAGGAGTGGGGAAAATTATTGACGGTGGTTTCAGCTAGTCGGGTGTTTTTTGAAAAAGATTGGCGCGGGGGGGGGCAGAGAATGGAGCTCAGACGAGCAGTTGCCATGGAAATAACGATAGAACAAAGATAGGCTCACTACGTCTCTTCTGTGGGAAAGAGGTTGCAGGGAAGAGAAAAGGGCATCCCCCACTAAGCCACGAAGTCTATTTTGTACTCTGTCAAGGCAGGATAGGCTATTTTTAGCAGCTCCTGCCCAGATGTGGCAGCAGTACTCCATCCTTGGACGTACTTGGCTTTTATATAGATAGAGAATTGCATCATTAGTGAGATATATTCTGGAGCGGTAGAAGGATTCCACCATTTTCCCAGCGACCTTGGCCACAGACTTGATGTATGTATTCCAGCTAAGATCAGGAGTAAAGGTCAAACCCAGAAGCTTATCAAAACATGGGGCCTCCCCTAGACGAGAACCATCTATTTCAATTGATGCCAGATGGGGATCAGAGCGTTTAAGATGTAGAGATAGGAGCTTGGTCTTAGATGCATTAAAGGTAACCAGCCACCTCTTCCCCCACTGTACCACGCGCTCAAGATCAGAGGAGAAAGAATCAGAGAAAACATCATCATTTACGGTCTTTGATGTGTTGCCATAGATAGTCGTGTCATTAGCATAGATGTCAACGAAAGATTTTAGTATGTGTTTTGGGAGATCATTGATGTAGAGCAGGAAAAGAGTTGGGCCCAGTATGGACCCC
This sequence comes from Euprymna scolopes, assembly GCF_053919585.1. Taxonomy (NCBI): domain Eukaryota; kingdom Metazoa; phylum Mollusca; class Cephalopoda; order Sepiida; family Sepiolidae; genus Euprymna; species Euprymna scolopes. The sequence continues at coordinate 26,612,201 of NC_136504.1, forward strand.
TGAGGGACTCCAGCATTAATACTGTGGGTCTATGACTTCTGTCCATCAACCACTACTCTTATGAGCCTACTAGAGAGAAATGATTTAATGATCGAGAAAACATTTCCAGTTATACCGTAGCTGGAAATCTTGTGAAATAGGCCGTTATGCCAAACCTTATCGAAGGCCTTTGATATGTCAAGAGCAATTGCCCTAGAAATGAAGCCTTTGTCGAGAGATTCGCTAATCCTATGAGATATAACCGTTAGCACAACTGCTGTAGATTTTGCAGAGCGGAAACCATATTGCGTGTCATTAAGAAGGTTATTTCTGCTGAGGTGGTTGATTACTTCTCTATTTATTGTGGATTCCAGCAACTTACTCATGACACACAGGAGACTTATTGGTCTGTACTGAGAGGGATATGACTTCTCACCTGAATTCTTAAATACAGAGCATACTGCTGAGGTTTTCCAGGGTGTTGGGAATCACTTCTCCTTAAGGCAACGCTTAAACAGTTTTGTAAGTATTGGGGCAAGTTCTGGTTGTAATTTTTTTAATACTATAATTGAAATACCGCCAGGACCAGTTGCTTTACTGGAGTCAAGGTTCTTGATTAGCTTGGCGACCTCACGCACATATATTTGTATGTTGCCTAGCGTGTTGTCTGTTATAGGAGGGAATACGGGGAGTTAGTGGCCTTCGTCGCACAGGGTAGAATTTGCCACAAAGTTCTTGTCAAATAGTTTGGCCTTGTCGGATGCTGTCGAGATGACCTCTGGTCCATTGATAATGGTTGGGATAGAACGTACATTTCTGTTCATGATCCTATTTGCTATTTGCCTGAACTGGTGGGAACCAAGCCGCTGCTCAGCTACTTTGGATTTATCGGATTGAGATCTCTTGCATTTTTTATTACTCTTTTACAGTGGTTGCTGGCGGTCCTGAAAGCAGCTTTAGTTTCAGTGCATGTATTACGTTGGTAACTATAGAAAAAGTGATTTCTGTGTGCGATGGCAGCAGCACATTCAGGGGAGAACCATGGCTGGCTGTTAGGTTTTTGTTGGAATTTTTGGATAGTATGAATTTCTCTATGCCTACAAGTAACCATTCGGTCAGATCTGATAATATAGAGGACACATCCTTTTTAAACATGGAATGGAGAGGTAGATCAGATAGGAATGTACGGAAGCTATCGCAGTCCACCATAGAGTATCGGTATACAGTATGGTGGAGAGGTACGTCTGTAGATTTATTATATTTCATTTTTATCTTAACTGATACAACGCAGTGGTCGGAGGATCCCAGAGGAGATAGAACGGAACATGAGCATAGCCCAGGGAAAGTGGATAGAAAAAGGTCTAGAAGGCTTGCGTACTGACCGGTAGTATCGGGCACACGGGTGGGCTAACGAACAATCTGAGTGAGGTCATAAGCAATGGTAAAATCATAACAGAACCTACCCTCATCATCAGTCTTATTTGAGTGGGTCAGCCATTCCGTATTATGGACACTGAAGTCACCGCAAATGTGAATGTTAGCCGAGGGATGAGCAGACAGGATATGGTCAATTTTCTCTGATATACTCTTAAAGACAGTAACTCAGCTATTGTGGGGGCGATAGAGGGAAATATAAATGCGGTGGTGTAGGCAAGTGCAGCCCGGAAGCACATATAAAGTAGATTAGGGTCTTCTCTAAAGATATCCCTGCCACGCGGGAAGCCATCTTTAATGTAGGCGCATATTCCATGCCCGTGGCGATCTTGGGGATCAGATTAGAGTATCCTTTAATTATGAACTCATCTAGGGAGGTGGTCGGACCTATTCCAGTTTCGCTTAGAAAGAATATGTCAGGTTTCGTCTCCTGTAATTGGGTTTCAACCTCTGGAAGGTTAGAACGTAGACCCCTGATGTTGGAGAAGGAGACATGGTAGTAGGGGTCTACATAGGAGGATGGGGTTCTAGGTTGATTCGTGTTTTCTTTTTTTGAGATATTTCATGTTGAGGATTTTGGGATTTGTGGAACAGCTCAGCATACTTGGTTAGAGCAGAACAGAGAGGGAAAGTAAGAGAGGAAAGACGGAAATTTTTTTGTAGCACATGATAAGGTAAAGCCGTAACAATTACCCACTAGTATGGCATCGAGAGGCCCCACCAGAGACTACTACATGGTCCAGAATCCATTCACCAAATGGCAATACAGTAGCCCCAGTACTTTGCACCTGCTTATAGGACAGCCTCCTAAGTGGTTATTCCAGGGATCGGGTCCCTGACTATCAGGCGTTAACGTCAGCCCAGATGAAAACGTTTACCTCCAGCACCCTTACTAGTGACATGGCCGCAAGGATAGACATAGAGACAGAAAATTTCCGACATCTCAGACTACTGTTCACGAAGTACTACCTACTTTTGAAGCAGCTTTTTCTTCACCCTTTGTCAGAAACATCACCCGTTAGAAATGAGGACTGAGAGACAAAAAAAAAGGAGAAGCGAGACTTACTGGAGCTGCCGATAACACATCCACTGCATTATCTACTCTCCATTTAAAAAATGGTAATTATTTATATCTACTTGTATAAATCCTTTGCCCATTCCCAGTTTAGAATAGAATTTGAAGATAGTCTCCCCTCCCATATTAATCCGTGGAAGTTTTTTTTTTCTTTTTTTTTTTTTTTTTTTTTTTGCAATGCAACTTGTGAAGTCGGCTTATGTTTTTAGATTGGGGATCTTATTTAAAGACTGGTTTATGGTAATACCAGGCGTATTTAACAAAAAAAAAAGTTTAAAATACGAGTAATAAAACATGCTAAGTAATGTTAAGGTGTTTCAATTTTTAGTAAGACTGCAATAAGAGAACAAAGATAAATAAATTCTATATATATATATATAATATATATATATATATATATATATATATATATATAATGTATTTATCTTTGTTCTCTTATTGCAGTCTTACTAAAAATTGAAGCACCTTAACCTTACTTAGCATGTTTTATTTATTTATATACACAAATATTGGCAAAATTAAGACAAAATACATTTCAACAGTTATGGATAAAGAGTTTAACTTAGCTCTGAAGGCACCGACCCTTTCTTCCGAGGTCATCTCGGAAACTGACTAGTAGCTAGCAGACCTGGATTGTTCTGGTACTTAAAGGGTATGGTGAGTGTGGGGGTTAAATGCTTTTAACTTTTTTTATTTTATTTATTTATTTATTTATTTATTTTTTTTTGCTTTAGGTACCTCGCGATAGAACCTTCGAGATTCACCTTATAATTACATTCCAATAATGCAACTTGTGAAGTCGGCTTATGTTTTTAGATTGGGGGATCTTATTTGAAGGCTGTCTTTCCCCTTCTTAAATCAACCAGTTTAAAATCTAAATCCTCCCATCGAATGCGTTTTTTAACTTAACCCCTCTTTTCCATTAACAATAGAATTGGAAGCATAATAAAATTCTTTTCAATTACTTTGAGGAGCGTAACTTTTCAGTTTGGACAGTCTCTACTGAACGCGCGCAATTTTTTTTGGTCTCTCGACAAAAGAAGAGTAGACCTGTAAATTCACCCTTGTCCGTTCGCCCGTTTGTCTGTCTGCACTTTTCTCAATAACTACGCTTTTTAAAATTTTGAACAAACATTAAACATTAAAAATGATATGAGTAAAAAAGTAACAGAACGGATTTTCCGGGAAAACTCCGGTTGCCCCCCTAGGGTTGCATTTCGGGTTTAAATGGGCAAAACTGATACTTTCGTGCTCATTAAAAAAATTGATGCCTTAGATTTTTATAAAACTTTCTAAAAAGTTGTAACTAAGGGGCTCTTTTAGGGCTAACAAAAACACTTCATTTTTGGGTCTGTTTTACCATATTTTTTTCAAAATTTCCTGTGTATGTCTATTTAGCAGTTTTGCATGGTGTTGAACTCAAATTTAAATATATGATGGACTTAGTCATTTCTTTTTTTGCATTGCGCAGAACTCAAATTTACATATGTCAAGACCTAAATCTGCACCATTTGTTCATGTTCACCAGGAATTGACGTCCCCGGGGCACTTTTTTGGTTAAATGCTAAATTTAGTCATTTTTCATGCCTAATTCACTGTGCACTCAGGCGGGGGCATTTTGTTTGTTTTTTAAGTAAGCTTTATTATCTTACAAACCATGTGAGGACGTAAATAAACCTGATGTAAAGTTATTGCTTATTCCCCTAAACTTCTTTTCTGCTCTTCATAGATATTCCTTCACTCTCCTTGAAAATCATAAATTGCCATCCCTTAACAAAGTATATGTCTAAATATAAAGCCTATATGTATGCGGTTACTTATGTATGATACTGATATAAACTGGTACAAATTCTTTTCCAAATATCGAGTTAAAAGCACTGATTAGTTTACATCCACGACGGCTGCTTGCGTCTGTTTTGCATGATAGATATTATTCCAAAATTGTTTATACTCTTAAACTCTACCCATAACTCTGTATAACCTAATGTAGATTAATACTGTATTCTTGTAAGTTATATCATCTCTCCTGTTTCGACTGGAAAACTAACCAATGGCTCTTCTTTCCAAGCTGCTATAAACTCACATACATTGCGCGTACATTGGGGGAGGGGTTTAGCTTCCGGTCCTAAACTTTAGAAGGTTGGACTTTTAAGAATCGATAAATACTAAACATCTATAGATATCTATTGCTAAGGCATGCATTAGCTAAACTTATATTTATATTTTACAGCTTATCTATAAAATAGATACCTATTAGCCATAGTTTGCACATAGATTTAAAATTAGCTACACTATTTTATCATCATTATTATCTTTATTTTTCTTTACTTAATTTCACTTTATTTTTATTCTATGTTGATTTTCTTTGTATTTTATTTTCTGATAATTTCATTTCATTTCATATCATTTCATTACATTTCAGTTCATATCATTTCATATCATATCATATCATTTCATTTTATATCATTTAATCTTATTTCATTTCATTTCATATCATTTCATATCATTTAATTTCATTTCATATCATTTTATTTCATTTCATATCATTTTATTTCATATCATATCATTTCATTTCATTTCATATCATTTTATTTCATATCATTTCATATCATATAATTTCATTTTATTTCATATCATTTCATTTCATATCATTTCATTTTATATCATTTAATCTTATTTCATTTCATTTCATATCATTTCATATCATTTAATTTCATCTCATATCATTTCATTTCATTTCATATCATTTCATTTCATATCATTTTATTTCATATCATTTCATTTCATATAATTTCATATCATTTCATTTCATATCATTTCATATCATTTCATTTCATATCATTTCATATCATTTCATTTCATATCATTTCATTTCATATCATGTCATTTCATTTCATTTCATATCATTTCATTCCATATCATTTCATTTCATATCATTTCATTTCATATCATTTCATTCCATAACATTTCATATCATTTCATTTCATACCATTTCATTTCATATCATTTCATATCATTTCATTCCATAACATTTCATATCATTTCATTTCATACCATTTCATTTCATTTCATATCATTTCGTATCATTTCATTTAATATCATTTCATTTAATATCATTTCATTTAATATCATTTCATTTAATATCATTTCATATAATTTCATATCATTTCATTTCATATCATTTCATTTCATACCATTTCATTTCATATCATTTCATTTCATATCATTTCATATCATTTCATATCATTTCTAACACTCATATCTGTTGTCCATTCTGTTAAAAAAAAGTGTTCAACTCAAATATTCGTTCTTCCTTTACTGTTATCTTGCCTAGATGCCTGGCGTTGGCCGGGTGTTTAGAGGTGTGTATTGAGCAAAAGAAAAATGTTGTGGTAGGGAGGCAAGCTCGAACCCATGGTATATATATATATATATATATATATATATATATATATATATATACATATATATACATATATATATATATATATATATATATATATATATATATATATATATATATATATATATATATATTAGATTGGCGCAAAAATAATGTCGTTTTTCTGACGTTAAACTTCAAAAGATCATAACTCCTTTCATTTATTAATCGAAAGAAGAATTCACACATTTTTGCAAACAAGAAACAAGCTTATCTATTCTATTAGCATAGAATTCCGCAGTTCTGGAAGCGATGAAGTCATTGAAGGCCGATTCGGCATCATCTCGGCTTTTGAAGCATTTTTCGCGCAAGTTGTTGAGATGCTTGAAAAAGTGATAATCGGTGGGCGAAAGGACCGGTGAATATGGCGGATGAGGCAGTATCGTAGCCCAGTTCATTCAGATTCTGCAAGGTCATTTGAGCAACAATCAGGCGAGCGTTTACGTGAAGGAGAATTGGTCTTTTCATATCGATCAATCTCGGGCACATACGTTGAGGCTTTAGGTGCATTTCGTCAATTTCTCGGCGGTACTTCGCTGTAATCGGTTCGTCCGGATTCCAAACGCTGTGATGGATGAGACCGGTCGCAGACCACCAAAGAGTCACCATAACATTTCAGCTTTGGGAAGTGTTGGGGAGCTCTCCGGCATCCAACCACTGTGCCGAACGTTGCCAGTTGTCGTAGAGGATCCACTTCTCGTCATACGTCACAATCCGCTCGAGAAATGAATCGTTTTGGTTGCAAAGAAGGAGAGTAGAAGACACATCAAAACAACGAGTTTTTTTTTATTATTATAGTTCAATTCATGCGGCACCCATTTATCCAACATTTTGACTTCCCTATTTGCTTTAATGGCAGACCGACTGTTCAGTGGTCGACCTTGAGTTCAACAGCAACTTCTCGTGTGGTTTTGCGAGGATTAGCTTCAATTAAGACTTTCAAATGCTCGTTATCAACCGCAACCACCTTCATCTTTGAGGATCTCGTTACCATTGCGAAATTTCTTGAACCACCCTAGTGCTACACGTTCGTTAGTGATTCCTGGGCCAAACGCATCATTGATATCACGAGTTATCTCGGCAGCTTTTCGGCCTAGTTGAAACTAGAACAAGAAAATCGTGCGGATTTGAATTTGTCCATGTTGTTGAAAAGCCTGCAAAAAAAAATAAAGAGATTGAGAACGGTAACGAATAACATGAGTCGATATAGCGAAAAACGCGCTTCAAAATGATATATAACCTGGGTATATATATCAATGAATTAATTACTAAATCATATATAAAAGTAACAGCTGTGAGAAAAGGATATTGTCTTTTCATCAACCTAATAGATAAGTGTGTGTGTGTGCGCGTGCGCGCGCGCGTGTGTGTGTGATAACTTAACCGAGAATACTCAGGATACTAATAACGTGATGGTAATGGATTTCATACGCATATAACTTTCGCATTATTGATAATTGTATAACAAATATTCTTAAATTCAATTAGCCGTATATATAAAAGGAGTAATGGGGCCTATATAAAGACCTGTCTTCATTTGTAGTTTGGTGATTAAGGCAAAGTGAAACGGCAGCGTTTATATTCTTGAAAACAAAAAGAGCACTTCTGCAAGGAAATGTGAAGAAAGCGCGAAAGAGGAAATGTACAAATGGGTTAATATTTGAAAGTCAGAGTGACTGAGACATACATTGAAGAGTGTATATTTTTACACGCAATGCCAACGAGATGCCGATTGAAAAGATAAAATTAATGAAAAGCAGAAGAAAAAAAGATGAGTGGTGATTGTAAACATGTCTAGACAGCCGCCGTCCAGACATCAACACATCTCCCTCTTTAATGGCTTGATTGGTTCTAATTTGGTTCCATGAATTAAGGCGTCCACTCAATTCCGACCTTCTCTTATCTTTCGTTTGGCTATTATACTTTTCTGCCATTTTGTTTTTTTTTTTTTTGTTTTTACTTTTTGCCTGGCCTCATATAATATATCTTTATTTGAGTTTTGCATTTTCTTGACTGGCTTTAATATGGCGTGGTGGTCTTTTATTCTTGAGTAGTTGTTTATTTTTCGCTGTATCAACCGTGTCTTAATAGTGTAACGAGATGAATGGTTCATTGATCGGTTGCCCACTTTACGCCCTATCAACAGTTTATTATTATTATTATTATTATTATTATTATTATTATTATTATTATTATTATTGGCTCACAAGGAGCTTTCACACAGGCCATAACAGATCTCTTCTTGAAAACTGTGGTGTTCAATGGAAGCTGAGTGACAAAAAGTCTCCCCAGATTTCCAGTACTCTCCACCTCTTTCGGTAACATTTGCAAATAAATTTGCGTCATCGCAACAGCCGTTTACCATTGATTTCTCGCTGGCAGCGGCCATTGGTATCCACTGGAATTGTAGTGGCAATAAGCCTCCTCCAGGTCCCAGTTCTCTTCGCACTTGTATAACGGATGTCTGGTCAGTGCTCTTTCCTAGCTCTTTCCATCCTCCTTGACCTTTCTCGGCTATTTGGTATAAATCTTTGGGGAGGAGCTCGGTGATGGGGCAATGAGAGGGTATGGGAGAGGGAATACAGAACATAGATATGCAGCTTTAGTGTTCTTGGTTCCATGTAACGCTTCTTCATGTTTTGCTTCTGCAGCAGTTTCTCTGACCCGCTCATGTGGCTTATGTGTATTAGTTTCCGCATTCAAAGGTTTTCCTTAATATCTCGGTTGTTTTTTATCATTGTTATTCGTTGTATCTTTCCAGCAATTCCTCTGATTCTAATTTCTGCCATTCTTTTTGCAAAGCTTTTCGGAATTGTTCCTATTATTATTATTATTATTATTATTATTATTATTATTATTATTATTATTATTTAAGCCTCGACCATAATATCCATGATACACGATTCCTCTTTAATGGTTTCATTGGTTCTAATTTGGTTCCATGAATTAAGGTGTTCACTCTATTCCGACCTTCTCTTATCTTTCGTTTGGCTATCATACTTTTCTGCCATTTTTTTTTTTTTAGTTTTTTGCCTGGCTTCATATAATATATCTTTATTTAAATACACCTAAAGATGGCCGGAGGTTACATCGGCCGAAACGTTGTGAAAAAAACAACCAATAATAGTCCAAATAATACAAAAACTAATTATCAATCGTCATCTAAAAAATACACATCTATCATATCAAAAAAACGGAATGGATATACTAAAAAAATATATATAACTTAGCACTATTTTTTTATTTCGAATAGCGTTGGGAACACTTTATATTTTTATAATATAAATTTATTTCAGTTGTCTCAAATGGTCTTCACAAGAGTCTACATTTCTTGTTTACATGTTTGTTCTACATAGCCTCGCTTCCTGACTTCAAGTACGTCTATTCACTTGCGTGACTAAACTCCAACTCTCCTGTCTCTTTGCTGTTGAGGTCCCTGGATTCCATGAAAGCCTTCTACTCCTCGGACGTTTTTTACAAGGAAGTTACTAATTATCAAGGCCAGAATGCCAATCGAGGATAAGAGTTAATGAATGTAAGATGGTCAGTGAGACAACAGCGTAATGATTGTTAGTGGTGGGAATTTGGAAGAATTTGTCATTTAATGGGGCAGCTCAACAAGAACTTGTTTACATTTGATTTGAAGACGATCATGTTGTAGTTAGATGAAAAGCAGGCCAGCAGAACATTTCCACAGAGGGCAATTCTGGAAAAGAAACTTTGGCCATGGGTTTTGCGTGAGATTAAGGCACAGATAGAGAGCAGGAGGAAATTATTGAAAATGGTTGTACCTAATAAAGTGCTTGTTGTGAATGTTTGGTAGCGGGAACCATGCATTGAAGGTCAAACGAGCAGTTGTCATTAAAATAACAATAGAGCAGAGATAGACTCGCAATGTCTCTTCCGCGAGAAAGAGGTTGCAAAAAGGACAAAACAGTCTCACCAACCAGATTTCGAAACTGTTTGTGAACTTTGTCAAGGCAGCTCCTCCCCAGAAGTGTAAACAGTGTTCCATTTTGGACACATTTGGCTTTTATACTGCTAGAGGATTGCGCCATGAGTCAAGTTAACTTCTGGAGCAGTAGAGTGACGTAACTATTTTCCAGCGACTTTGGCAACAGATTTGATGTAAGCCTTCGATTTTATGGCTGGAGTGAAGGTCAGTCCCAGAATGTTGTCGAAACAAGGTGTTTCTTTGAGATGAGACTTATTCACATCGATTTGGGCCTTTAGCTTCGTACTACTGCCCATCGATGACTACGTGTATAAATCTATTGGAGAGAAAAGATTCGATGGTTGAGATAGTATATATCTTTTGAAATCTTGTGAAGTAGACCGTTACGCCTTTATTTCTAGAATTTAGAATTCCCTGCTTGATTCCTGATTCCTTGGCTCTACTAACCTGGTGAAGTTTAAATGTAATGAGAATAAACAGCTCGTTACTCAACTCTCTATAGTCCCCTTTCAGATACGATCCCAAATAGTAGTCCCTTATGTTCCAAACTGCAATATGCTTTGCTTGGGGTGTAAAGGAACTTTAAAAAATAATAAATGATTAAATAAATCGCTCTCTTTTTATATAGTGGAATGAATTCACTTGGTCATTTGAGTGGCTTTGCTGGTGTTGAAAATGTAAATAAATTGAAGCATAGTATGTTTGATTGGGGATAGAGGGTGGCGTGCGAGAAGAGCTCTTTCCTGGAAGCCGCCTGGGAGTCTCGAAAGGTCTGTGGCACCAAAGTGGCGTCCAATTAGACGGTGTGGCTGGCTAGTCAACACTGCAGCGCCATCATCAGTTGTTAAAAGGCAAATAACCGGGAAGAAATATGAAGCAAATTATTGTTCATTGCGAGTCCAGCGAGCCCACTTCGTTATTTCGTAAATTCCCTCTTGGGTTGGAGGTAATTTAATGAAGAAAATGCAATAAAGAAGAAATAAAAAAAAGAAAAGAAAAAAAGACAATGAATTAAAGATAAGAGAGATCGACAGAAAATAAGAACTAAGAATATGAAATAGCATAATATTAAAAGAAAAACGCGTAAAAAAGGGAAAGAAAAAGAAAAGAGAATCGATATTAATTATTACGACTCTATTAATGAGAACTAGTAAAAACGCAACCGGCATTAGTGAAAATCAGCCATTCATAGTTACTTCTACAAGGCCATTATTCGCCCATGTATGAAGTAGTGTTGCCACTTTTGGACTGATGCACCTGCTACTAGTCTTTTACTCTACGACAGGGCTCAAAAGAGTCAGACGCCAACATAATAGGTCTTGTACTCTCAGCTAAGTTTAAACCTCCACCCCATCGATGAAATGTTGTATCCCTTTGCATGTTTTACAAGTATTTTAATAGTAGGTGTTTCGACGAACATACCTTATACTCCTCGACGTAAATACTCCCAACAAACCTGACAAGCAGCAAAACCCCATTCCTACTCCAGTAGAGATCCCCAGAAGCACTAGCAGATTACAGTGCTATCGGCCTCTTTCTATCTGTGTTTTTTTTTTTCATAACAGTTTCCTTTCTCCAAAAGTTTATTTACATTCACACCGTCTATTATCCCTACTATTATATAAAAAGAAACTGTCTGCGTGTGTACTCGCACGTGTCTGTCAGTTAGTTCCTTACGGACTCCTAAACTGCTGATCAAAGTTTTTTTATTTATTTTTTTAAAACTAATGTATTTTATGTGCCTGGCAGTCTTCTGAGATAGGTTTTGTATCGAAATGACTTCGATAAGTATCGATAATCGAAGTAAACTTTGGAAAGAAGGAACAGGCGATTTTCACTAATGTTAACACGTTACACAGTCTAACATCACAAGTGCATTGGAGAAGTTTTATTACAACACAAGCCGAAAGTACAGATATATAAAATCAACAGTAAGGTCTTTGATATAACGGACGCGCTAGAAATAAAAGTTTTTGTTGAAGATATAATTTCTCCATGATACTTAGGTTTTCATTTCAAACTTTAATTAAAGCCATTATCACTGCATAAGCAGTAAGGCCAGACATAAAAATAAACAGTATATTCTTTGATATGACAGGGACAAATTCAAAAGCATCACTTTTTCATATGAAACTTTAATTCAAGTAATTCTATATGAAAAAATACTTTTATAAAATCAACAGAATTTCTCTACGGTGCAGTGTAGACTACAAAGAAATTGTGGACTAAGTGACGGCGGGAAGGGGGCATATGAAGCTTCCTTCTGGTACACCACGATGGGTCTGCGACTAGAGCAGGTAATCAATCGATTTGATTGGAAAAAATGAGTGATTTCACTGATTTCGATGACAATAAAAATATGGCAGTGGGAAACATTCGTTGATCATTATCAACTTCCCAGGCCTTCCTGCTAATATATATAGTTGTTGCGAAAATTTAGAGATGATAATTAAAGCACATAATAACAAAATACTAAATGAAAACAATGTAAACAACAACAAAATAAACAATAAAAGTAGACACCATGACAGAAATAAAACCAACACTAGCAGAAATAATAATAATAATAATAATAATAATAATAATAATAATAATAATAATAATAAACCAACCCCGGACAAGAACAACCATACCATAAATAATAATAATAATAATAATAACGAACAAGATAAATGCAATTGTAGACACCGCACAATTTGCCCAGTCCAAAATAAATGCCTAACAAAAAGTGTAGTTTATCAAGCAACAATATTTGCGAAAGAAAACCCGAATAACAAGAAATATTACGTAGGCATGACTTCCTTAGATTTTAAAACCCGATACTATGACCACAAAAGTACCTTCAAAAATAAAAAAAACACCGTATAAAAACAACACTAGCGAATAAATACTGGGAACTCAAAGAAAGCGGACATTCGCCGGTAGTCGAATAGAAAATAATGAGACAAGCTACCACATGCAGACACTTAGACGACCCATGTAAATTATGCCTCCATGAAAAATTTGCTATCCTGTACTTTAAAGAACCTCAAAATCTATTAAACTGTAGACGAGAAATAGCAAACAACTGTGTTCACAAAATAAAACTCACTCTAGGATAGCGATACAAAATAGCTTTAAAACTAACAATAACAATAGAAAACAAACAAATAAATAAATTATATAAACATGAATATACATAAACGATCACACACACACACACACACACACATATATATATGTATATGTGTATGTGTGTGCATGTGTGTGTGTACACATAGGTATATTCATATATATAAAAAAGGAGGGAAAAGATCTACCTTAAACCACTAACCTAGTTCTAAAACAGATCCTTTGTTCGATAAAATGCATGCCCATTGGCTGATAGGAGGTGGCGCGGTGGATACTAGAAAGCTGATTGGCTAACTAGAAATTCTCAATATATATAAAAACAAGAAGCAACCTCAAAATTCGCGCATAAGCCTGACGAATCCTACAGTGGATGAAACGCAGAATATTCAGTGTAGCTTAGTCGCCATATATATTTTATAAATTACTAACTAGCTCTACCTACGTATTGAGCACTTTTGAAGTAAATACTTAAAGTTTACGCATAAATCTATACTTTCGTATATTAAATTTATGTGAGTAAATGAAGTAGTTATATATATGCATATATATATATATATATATATATATATATATATATATATAAGAGATAGTAAAACATGTTACAAAAAAAAAACACTTTAACAGGAGTTAAAAACATATTTAATTTCCAAAAAGGAAACACATAAAAGGTGCATTCTTCTTAATCCGCGGAGTTTCGAAAGAAATACTTTCCTTCTCATCAGAAGGGAGGAAATATCAAAATATGGAATCAGATTTTGCTTATACAGGATTTAATGAAACTACAAGTAATAGTAAAAAAAATAAATAAAATAAAATAAAAAATAAATAGTGAAGCAGAGGGAATGGGGGATAAATGAAAAATGGTTTCATGTGAATGGATGTTCGGTTAAAGAGTGGAAGATCCAAGGACGGTAAAAGCCAATATATATATATATATATATATATATATATATATATATATATATATATATATATATATATATATATATATCATCCACAAGCCAGGATCGAAACCCGACCGCCCAAATGACAGTCAAAGCTTTTAACCATTACGCTATACGCTTGCTGCTATAACACTAGTGTCTGTAGGTATTTAATTATTATAGTAAAAAAATAATTATGACAGCCCCTTTAAGAAATACGTTTCTTATCGTTGAGCACTTTCTGTTGAATTAAAAAGTCGGTCAATTTAGCTCTTATGCGTAGATCATCGTATAACGATTTGATCACTGTCTGTCTGACGTAATGAACATTTAAATTAAAATGTTTAAAATTCAACGATATTTCACATGATTAATCGTAGCCGAATAGATACGGCCTCCGCTAATCGAGCCAGAGATGTCTCGTGTCGCGGGGTTCGAATCGTTCGACTGGTAGTAATCGTGACACCCTGCACTGAAGAATCCCGAAAGGATGAAACACTAGTGTCTGTAGGTATTTAATTATTATAGTAAAAAAATAATTATGACAGCCCCTTTAAGAAATACATTTCTTATCGTTGAGCACTTTCTGTTGAATTAAAAAGTCGGTCAATTTAGCTCTTATGCGTAGATCATCGTATAACGATTTGATCACTGTCTGTCTGACGTAATGAACATTTAAATAAATATGTTTAAAATTCAACGATATTTCACATGATTAATGGTAGCCGAATAGATACGGCCTCCGCTAATCGAGCCAGAGATGTCTCGTGTCGCGGGGTTCGAATCGTTCGACTGGTAGTAATCGTGACACCCTGCACTGAAGAATCCCGAAAGGATGAAACACTAGTGTCTGTAGGTATTTAATTATTATAGTAAAAAAATAATTATGACAGCCCCTTTAAGAAATACATTTCTTATCGTTGAGCACTTTCTGTTGAATTAAAAAGTCGGTCAATTTAGCTCTTATGCGTAGATCATCGTATAACGATTTGATCACTGTCTGTCTGACGTAATGAACATTTAAATAAATATGTTTAAAATTCAACGCTATTTCACATGATTAATGGTAGCCGAATGGATACGGCCTCCGCTAATCGAGCCAGAGATGTCGCGGGGTTCGAATCGTTCGACTTGTAGTAATCGGGAAGAATCCCGAAAGGATGAAACACTAGTGTCTGTAGGTATTTAATTATTATAGTAAAAAAATAATTATATATATATATATATATATATATTTCTGATGTTTATTTTCCCAAAACAGTCAAGCCATGCTGAAAAGAGTTAGGGCTTCGAAACATGCATTTTCATAGATTATTGTTTTAAAAATAAAATAAAAATAATAAATAAAATGTTATTTGTTTACGTACAAATAAAAATATAAGCGATTTTCTACGAAAAAACCCCTCCAAGTTGAAGACGCTTATTTACTGTATAATCGTATAAAAAATCAACAAGAAATCCACACACACACACACACACACACACACACACATATATATATGTATATATATATATGTATATATAAATTTAAAGGAGATTAGAACAATATTCTAAAGAGAAAAGTGTATTTTAATGCAATAGTAAAATTACTAGTTTAATTAAAATACATGGAAAGAAAAAGTGCTCGTGGTAATTTAGATATATAATAAGCTCAATGGGTAAATATCCTAGAGCTAATTTAATATTTAGTAATGTGATTGATAATTTAAAAATCAAATTATAATTAAATTAAAAATCCGTTTCATAAGAAGGAACAACAACAAAATCAATTATTTGTACGATCGTTTCGGAAAACAATGTTTTTTATTGTGGTAGATATCAAGTTACGGACAATAATTATTGCATATAGTTTTTTATTAAACAAGGTTTCCTCAACAGCAAATATTGGAAAGTGTTTTTATTAAATGTAAAAGACATCATAAATACAGCTAGCATTAATAAAAAACTATATGTAATAATTATTGTCCGTAACTTGATGTCTACCACAATAAAAACATTGTTTTCCGAAACGATCTTACAAATAATTGATTTTGTTGTTGTTCCTTCTTATGAAACGGATTTTTAATTTAATTATAATTTGATTTTTAAATTATCAATCACATTACTAAATATATGTATATATATATATATATATATATATATATATATATATATATATATTCAATTATAGCATACATACATTCTATTATATGAAAGAAACTTTGTGCGTGTTATTTCGTTCCTATTGACTCCTAAACAGCTGTGCTAATTGTTTGAAAATTTTACACAAATGTACGTTATGTGCCTGGCAATGTACTTATATAGATTGGATTGGATCAACGAATATTTCACCCTCCCACATTTAATTGTCATCGAAATCGGTGAAAATCGTCTATTTTTCAATCAAATCGATTGATTGATTGCTCTAATTGGGGACCGGGTGGAAGCTTCACATACCTCCCCGCAGTGACTTAGTTCACAATACATTGTATTTTACATTGCACTGTAGAGAACCTACTGTTAATTTTATGAAATGGTTTTTATATGCTTTAAATAAATGTTTAAAAAGCAAACGCTAAGTATTATATTTCAGTTATGCTTTAAATAGAAACAGACATTTCGAAAGCACCCTCATCATATCACAGAACCTACTGTTGATTGTATATGCCGAGCCTTTCTGCTTGTGCGGTAATAAAACTTCTCAAATGCGCTTCTGGTGTTTGGCTGTATAAGGCGTAAAATTTGGTCAACCGAAATATAAAGTTTCGCATGGGTTTGAATACCCTTATATTAAGTTTTCTGTTTGCAAACCAAAAATAGACAGCGGAGTTTGGTAGGCAAAATGTTTTAAACAAATATATATATATATATATATATATATGTATATATATATATATATATATATATATACGCATATATAAATCCATATAGAAAAAAGTTTGTGTTCACTATAAACATTTTCACGCAAATATAAATCATACAGCATGAATACAATTACAGGTAATCGATGATTATCCCATAAGAATACTAAAGAAAGATGATTATCCCATAAGAATACTAAAGAAAGATGATTATCACATAAGAATACTAAAGAAAGATGATTATCACATAAGAATACTAAACAAAGATGATTATCCCATAAGAATACTAAACAAAGATGATTATCACATAAGAATACTAAACAAAGATGATTATCACATAAGAATACTAAACAAAGATGATTATCCCATAAGAATACTAAACAAAGATGATTATCCCATAAGAATACTAAACAAAGATGATTATCACATAAGAATACTAAACAAAGATGATTATCACATAAGAATACTAAACAAAGATGATTATCCCATAAGAATACTAAACAAAGATGATTATCACATAAGAATACTAAACAAAGATGATTATCCCATAAGAATACTAAACAAAGATGATTATCACATAAGAATACTAAACAAAGATGATTATCCCATAAGAATACTAAACAAAGATGATTATCACATAAGAATACTAAACAAAGATGATTATCCCATAAGAATACTAAACAAAGATGATTATCACATAAGAATACTAAACAAAGATGATTATCCCATAAGAATACTAAACAAAGATGATTATCCCACAAGAATACTAAACAAAGATGATTATCCCATAAGAATACTAAAGAAAGATGATTATCACATAAGAATACTAAACAAAGATGATTATCCCATAAGAATACTAAACAAAGATGATTATCCCATAAGAATACTAAAGAAAGATGATTATCCCATAAGAATACTAAACAAAGATGATTATCCCATAAGAATACTAAACAAAGATGATTATCACATAAGAATACTAAACAAAGATGATTATCCCATAAGAATACTAAACAAAGATGATTATCACATAAGAATACTAAACAAAGATGATTATCCCATAAGAATACTAAACAAAGATGATTATCACATAAGAATACTAAACAAAGATGATTATCCCATAAGAATACTAAAGAAAGATGATTATCACATAAGAATACTAAAGAAAGATGATTATCACATAAGAATACTAAAGAAAGATGATTATCCCATAAGAATACTAAAGAAAGATGATTATCACATAAGAATACTAAACAAAGATGATTATCACATAAGAATACTAAAGAAAGATGATTATCACATAAGAATACTAAAGAAAGATGATTATCCCATAAGAATACTAAAGAAAGATGATTATCCCATAAGAATACTAAAGAAAGATGATTATCCCATAAGAATACTAAACAAAGATGATTATCACATAAGAATACTAAACAAAGATGATTATCACATAAGAATACTAAAGAAAGATTATTATCCCATAAGAATACTAAACAAAGATGATTATCACATAAGAATACTAAAGAAAGATGATTATCCCATAAGAATACTAAACAAAGATGATTATCCCATAAGAATACTAAACAAAGATGATTATCACATAAGAATACTAAACAAAGATGATTATCACATAAGAATACTACAGAAAGATGATTATCCCATAAGAATACTAAACAAAGATGATTATCACATAAGAATACTAAACAAAGATGATTATCCCATAAGAATACTAAAGAAAGATGATTATCCCATAAGAATACTAAAGAAAGATGATTATCACATAAGAATACTAAACAAAGATGATTATCACATAAGAATACTAAAGAAAGATGATTATCCCATAAGAATACTAAAGAAAGATGATTATCACATAAGAATACTAAACAAAGATGATTATCCCATAAGAATACTAAACAAAGATGATTATCCCATAAGAATACTAAACAAAGATGATTATCACATAAGAATACTAAACAAAGATGATTATCACATAAGAATACTAAACAAAGATGATTATCACATAAGAATACTAAACAAAGATGATTATCACATAAGAATACTAAACAAAGATGATTATCACATAGGAATACTAAAGAAAGAGTATTATCCCATAAGAATACTAAACAAAGATGATTATCACATAAGAATACTAAACAAAGATGATTATCCCATAAGAATACTAAACAAAGATGATTATCCCATAAGAATACTAAACAAAGATGATTATCCCATAAGAATACTAAACAAAGACAAAGACAAAGAGGGAATTAATTAAAATGAATGTTTAAAAGAATATGATAATTCGCTAGTTCTTTTACAGACGAATACAATTCCACGATCTATATAGAACAAAGTTTTATTTTCTTTTTAAATAAATAGAAAAAGGGTTTTTTAATATGAATATCAATACAAAAGAGACCCAAATTTAAGGAGTATATATATATATATATATATATATATATACAGGGTGTCCGTAAAGTTACTATACAGTCTTATTGTTTTATTGTATTATATTTGTATTAATAGTTAATATTTATTTTTTTACAGGTTTATTTAATCAAGCATACCACGCAAGCTAACTTTGGAAGAGCGCAAATTTATTTTGCAGCGATATTGGAAAACAGAAAATGCACAGGAATATTTGTCATAGAAATTGTTTGCCTTGATTGTTACAGTCTTTTCGGATGTAACACGTGTATTTTCTCAGATTTTTTTAAACATAAAGGTGTTATTTCTTTTTATTTCTTTTGTTACAAATAAATATTTTAATACAATATCTTACTGTACTGTTAATATATTACAGGGTGTCTGTATAGTAACTTGTAAAACTGTATAGTAACTTTACGGACACCCTGTATATAATGTGTGTAAGCATTGTACAGAGTCATCAGTTCTTTGAACTGATTAGCGGTGCAAACGGATAGAAATAAAGAAATGCATTTCGCAAATGATGACACGTGAGATCCTCTCATATAGACTGTTTTCCATTGATCATCGCTTTCAGCTTGTCCAGCTGTGCCAGGAAGGTCTATCTAGGTCAATATTTTCGATCTAACGAATGTCCGGAGTTTCCAAGGGTATGGGAAGAGAAACAAACAAATAACAAAGTACTATAAAACACTTAATAAATTCTCCAATGCGTCTCACAGCAGATCCATGATTTTTTTTGTGTCACTTTCACTGATGTTGGCTGCAGAGAATTTTATTGAAACTATGACGTCAGCAAAATCAATAAAAAGTCACTAATAGGGACAGCAAAATGACTATTAATTATAACAGCATTACTTTTATGTTGAAAATGTCAGGTCGATCTTAATAAAATATGTTTTATTTTTCTACTAGCGGGGTGAGGGCGTTTAACATTGCCTGGTCGTAAAAAATGTGACAGCGGGGAAGGGGGCATTACCCGGTTGTAAAAATCTGCTTGAATGTATTTTAAATTAAAAACAAATTGTGACAACGAGGGCGGGTTTATTGATGTTGCCTGGTCGTTAGAAAACAACAACAAAAATAAAGGGGACTTTGGTGCCATCAGTCAGAAGTGAAAGCAAACTTTTGTAAGCAAAAGAAAAAATACGTCGCATACTGGAACACAAATGTTATAACGTGGTAAATTTAGCTTTTTTTTAATGAAAGAACGAAACGACTGTTGGCGCATGCTTGGTTTGCAAACTGTCAAAAGTAAGGTTTTTGTCTTGCCTCTCTCAAACAAAACGACATTTCTACACGAAATAATTGACAGTTTATTCCAATCTTCCGATATTATGTGTCCGAGATATCGCTCTTTCTAATGATTCCACGTTTGTGTCTGTTTGATACGGATGACAAACGTTTTCAGCGGAGATAAGAACACACAACTAGACGTTTGAGATTCATTTAATAGATTAAATGCTAGGGCAGTGGTTCCAGATATGTGTGATACCGCGAATAGAAGTAGAAGCCATTTTATTTCATTTTGTTTAATAAAGACTTTTAATTTATTAATCATGATGACATGGCTAGATTTATTAGCCACCAACATTTCTTTTAAATTGATTGGCATTTTTGGTTTCAGAAGAAAAGAAGAAATGTTTTGTTCCAAGCAAAATGGCGGCCGTCAATCAGATAAGCTTTGAATTGTAAAAACCAAGACGAAGACGAAAATTACGGTTTTCCGTTGGGTAGTCAATCTGTTCAAGGTTTGATTCTAAAAGTCTGCAGAGGGAGAGCAAATTCCTTCTTGTGTTTTGGACACGAAAACTACGTGCGGGAAATATAAAATATCCAACATGTTTTATTGAGTGATTCTGGTTGCGTGGCTTCATTTGATTGGTCAAGTCTTATCGGTAGTGTCTATAAATAGAACCTTCCAATCTTGGGAAATCATGCTCTCATGCATAATAGGAAAAATATTGCAACATTTTCCAATTTTGTTGTTATGTGAAAAGGAAAAATTAGCAAGCCTTTCTGTGATTGTAATTTTTAATCGAAGTACGCACATCTGTCATTGGACGATTTTTTGGATTTCTGTTATGGTAGGAGTATCCAACTCTTAATAAATAAAAAGAGATACATCGAAATTTTGCTGCAATTGTGAACTTTATATCTGACCTTAATTGTAAAAATAGGATTCAAGGTCAAAGATTAGGTCATAGCCTACGTATATATACTCCCCTGCAGCCCATACCAGTGCACCGATCATGACCAAACGTGGCATGATGATAGTCCCCAACTTAGGGATGGTGCATACAATTTTTAAAAGTTAAGGTTAAAGTTCAAGGTAATAGCCTATATATATATATATATATATATATATATATATATATATATATATATATATATATATATATATATATTCTTCTACAGCTCACACCAGTGGACCGATCATGACCAAACCTTGGCATAATGAGGGTCCCTTACCAAGGGATGGTGCACACCATTCTCCAAGGTAAAGATCAATGTCATATCCAATGTATATGTATATATATACTCTCTTACAAAACACACCACTGGAGCGATCATGATAAAATCTGACATGATAATGGTATCCCACATAGGGATGGTGCACACTATTTTTCAAAGTCAACTGTTTAGGTCTGGATTTTGCTAGTGTTTATATGTACATGTGTATATATATCTGCATCTGAGACACGCATATAATCTTGAGTTGTTAGTTTCAGAAGAGTTCAGATGGGTAGTTATTCTATACAAGTCCTTCAGATGAAGAATACTCAGTGGGCAGCTATTCTGTATAATTTTGCAGCCAAAGCGCAAAAGATTCTTCTCGTGTTGACACAATATTTATTTATTTATACGTTGCTAAAAAGGTTTAATTTTTATAGAGCAATTCTTCTTTCTGATTGGTTGATAGCAGAACGTGAATTTATTTGATTCGTCAGTTCTTAGCAGCAGCGCTTAGAAATAGAATCTCCCAACTCTGAGAAACCATACCCCACTATGAATAAAAGATATCGCAACAATATATATATATATATATATATATATATATATATATATATATATATATATATATATATATATATATATATATATATATATATATTAAGCTTCCTCCAGTCTTAAAAGACTATGGGTACCCACTGTAAGGGTGCATTAAAATCAGAAATGCGGATTCATTCACCGAATTACACCGATGACTGAGAGAAGATAATAAGAGAGTCTATCTTAATGATATATATATATATATATATATATATATATATATATATATAATTAAATAAGATACGTATTGAATTGAACACTTTGAAGCCAAATAACTGCAACGCAATTTCTTTTTATAAAATAAACGAGTGTTTATTTTTTAAAGATATATTTCGAAGATATACTCCTTTGTCAATCTATATAGTTTTTTCTCTTATTCTTCGCCATGGTGTCGAGTGGAAGAATGTGAATAAAGTCCACGTGATGATATATATTATATGTAATCGGATAGTAACGCGTGGTCGCGCGTGGTTTGTGGTTTGGCTTCAAAATGTTATATACAACACGTATCTTATTTAATTTTCAAATTTCACTCAACGCTTCTAATGAATAAACTACCTAGATTTTAAAACAATGCGCGACCACGCGTTACTATCCGACTACATATAAACCCGCAGTTAACATCATGTGGACTTAATTCACATTCTTCCACTCGACACAATGGCGAAGAATAAAAGAAAAATATATAGATTGACAAAGGAGTATATCTCCGAAATATATCTTTAAAAAATAAAAACTCGTTTATTTTATATATAAAAAGAAATTGCGTTGCATTTATTTGGCTTCAAAGTGTTCAATTCAACACGTATTAAATTTGCAAATTTCACTCAATGCTTCTATTGGATGAACTACCCAGGTATATATATATATATATATATATATATATATATATATATATATATATATATATATATATATATATATATATATATGTATGTATTTACATATTTATATATGTATTTATATATTATATATTTATATATATATATTTATATATATTTATATACTTATATATTTATATATATTTATATATATACATTTATATATATATATTTATATATATATTCGTATATATTTATATATATATATTCGTATATATTTATATATATATTCGTATATATATATATTTATATTTAGTAAAAACATTTAATTTCATTTTGTTTAATAGAAACATTTAATTTCATTTTATTTAATAAAAATATTTAATTTCTTAATCATGATGACATGAGTAGATTTATCAGTGATCAAACTTTTTCAATTTTGTAGTTATGTATGGAGGAAGAAATAGCAAATCTTTCCAATGATCGTGGTCTCAGATTGAAGTATGCACATCTGCGATTAGACGCCTTTTGGATTTCTCTTACGGAAGAGGATAAAAATTACTACCGGAACATTAGTAGAAACTCGCTATGAAGCAAGCGAACAACAGAAGATGTTGTATTTGAGAGAAACAGCTTACCTTATAGGCTTGTATATACTG
Source organism: Euprymna scolopes (assembly GCF_053919585.1). Lineage (NCBI taxonomy): Eukaryota > Metazoa > Mollusca > Cephalopoda > Sepiida > Sepiolidae > Euprymna > Euprymna scolopes. The sequence continues at coordinate 26,635,918 of NC_136504.1, forward strand.
ATGTGTGTTAGCTGTTTTCTTTTTGATAAAGTTTATGTCAAGAGAGAGAGAGATAAAGCGCCTTCCTAGGGCTTTCCTCGTCTAAGTTTTATAGGATGGTGCTTTTGGGGGTATTTCATAGCTTATTTTTTAAAATTTTATGTAGTCATGTTTGGGGGTTATTTCGTCTTATAGATACTATTGGGTCATCAGGAGAGAATACGCACCATTTCGGGGCCTTCATCTCTACGGCTTGTTCGCGTATCGGCCCCCCACTGATGTGATGCCCAATTATTTGCTCAATACAGTTAAAAGAAAAGACGTTTAATAATTAAACGTCTCTTGTTACAAGCAACGGCTTTGCGCATGTCGTTCAATGTTCAAAGGCTACGTCTGGCATATTTGTTGGGACGTGCACATATCGAAGAAAATAATGATAATATTAGTAACAATAATAAACAATAATAATAACAACTATAATAATAATAATAATAATAATAATAATAATAATAATAATAATAATAATAGTACTATATATATATGCATATATATATATGTATATTACTAAAGGTATATATATATATACATAACATTAATAAAATATATATATGTGTATACATGAACACATAATAAATAAATGAATCTACTCGCAGTAATAACTACACTGTAGACCCTTGCGAACATTTCATGCGGTATTCCTTTTCGCCTAGATTGTAACGTCAGCGCTCTCTCTTTTTTTTGTTTGTTTTTTGTTTCACGTATTAATGTTGTTTCTACTCGGCTGTTATAAGTTATTGTAAATCCAATCTAGGTGAGCATTTTCCTTGTTACGGCCTTTTCGCATCGGCCACATTCGTTGATGCGAGGCTTAGATATCTGAATCGCGTTTGAATTAACTGTTCAATGCAGTAAAAATGTTTAAAAATTGGCGTTTCATATAACGACGGCTTTGTGCGCATGACGTTTAAATTTAGAGACTGCCTCTATATCAAGTCCGTTAAGACGCGCTCATATCGAAAGAATAGAAAAACAAAAACAAAACAAAAAAAGGAAAGAAAGAAAATAAAAAAGGAGAAAAGAAAGAAAATAAATAAATAATTAACAAATTGTTAAACCAAAATAAATAAAAATCATTAAATAAATCTGCACTGTGGACAAATATTACTACTCGGTATTTCTTTTAACCCAGAGCCAGATGGCACATTGTTCAGTAATTTCTGTTAGACGTTTACAAGCTGCGCTTCTTTTTCGGCCTTTAATTCCAAGCTGTCCTAAAAGTTTATATAAAGAGCCTGAAATGAAACCTCTTGCTCCAATCTCAACCTCTCGAAGGATTGTAACGTAACCTTCACGGGTCAACTCTCTTTTTAAGTCTTCATATTTCTCCATCTTGTATTGGTGTTGCTTCTCTACCTGGCTCTCATAAGGTACTGTCAATTCAATGAAAGCGAATTTTTTCCTTGTTATTTACGAGAGACAATGTCTGGCCGTAGACTCTTTCCTTTTATTATTTTTGGATAATTACTTTGCCAGCCAGGGAGATCTGCGGCGACTATCCAATCATCATTGATTCCGAGAATATTTTGGTTTTGTATAAGCAATGGGCTAGTTATACGTTTTGATCCGATCAACATTTTCCCTACCTCCTGCTTCGGGCTTCATATGGTTGCTTATTGTTGTAGTCAGTTCTTTCAATACCCTGTTGTGTCGCCACGTATATCGCCCATTAGCAAGGGCATTCTGCAGGAACTAAGAACATGTTCCATAGTCTGAGGTTTTTCTTTGCATAAAGGACAGGTTAGATCATCCCCTTTCTTCCATTTGGCAAGGTTAGTCATTGATGGAAGTAAAAAAAAATCAAGATCTTAATGCTACGTTCACTTTGTACTCATGTGAACTGAGTGTTTCTTACCTAAACCACTTAAGAAAAACGTGAAGCATGCTTGGGCGCCCCGTGAGTGCACAGGAAACGAGGCATAAAAATGACTAAGTTTAGCAATTGCCTCCCTTCCTCATTTAGCCCTAAAAGTCTCCAGGGGACGTCAAATCTTGGTGAAAATGAACAAACGCTGCAGTTTTAGGTCTTAACATATAAATTTGAGTTTTGCACCATGCAAAAAAAAAAAACAAAAAAAAAACAATGACTACGTCCATCATTGCCCCCCCTATTATGCCCCAAAATTCGCCAAGGTCTTATTATAATTAAATTTGAGTTTGGCACCATGCATAACTGCTAAGTAGACATGCACAGAGATTTTAGACAAATACGGTATAAAAGTCCTCAAAAAAGGAGTATTTATATCAGTCCTTAAAGAGCCCCTGGGGCACACCCAAGAGTTATCACGAAATATAGACAAACAAAAGTACATAGAAATCAGTTAGTTAGTTAGTTACAACTTTTCAAATGGTTTCATAAAAATCCAAGGCATCAACTTTTTTTAATCAGCACAAAAGTGTCAATTTTAGCCATTTTAACCCGAAAGACACCCCTAGTGGGGAAACCGGAGTTTTCCCGGAAAATCCGTTCTGTTACTTTTTTTTTTACTCATATTATGTTTAATGTTTGTGCAAAATATCAAACAATTCCAAGGCGTAGTTATTGAGAAAAGTGCGGACAGGGGAACGGACGAACGGACGAACGGACGAACAGACAAGGATGAATTTACAGGTCCACCCTCCTTTTGTCGGGGGACCAAAAACGTGAAAGAATTAAAAATATTGAAGAGCTAAGCATGTTTCTTTCTCATGTTCGCCCATATAATGCAGAAGTAGTAAAAAAAAAAAAACAGGCAACACTGTCTTGCTGATATTCACAATAATTATTCCATGCCAGGTATGGATTTCTGTGAATAAAGAACTCTTTCTTTATAATATTCTTTATTCATTAATATTTTATTGCAAAATAGCTTTATGAGTAGAACATATTTATTTCTTTGTGAACGCGTAATTAGAAAAAAAGTGTGTGTCGCCATGTAAAAAAAAAAAAGATTGGGAATGCTGATTTAGTAGAATAAATTGTAAGTTGCAACACGGTTCGTTATTATTTCTGTATATAAATACAAACTTACCTTCTTATTCTCACTGCTACCTCCGCTTAATTTACTCTTCTCGTATTTCTTTACGAGCGATCCCCTAAAGTAATCCGATTTACCAAATTTCCATTGCTAACAATTACTACGACATTGTCCCATTGACTATTGTACGCTCATTAACCCTTATCCTCGAGTCGCCTCCGGGCCTTGATAAGTGGTGACTACTACGTGAAAAAAACTATCATTTTTTTTTCTTTTGTCGTCTTTTCTTATTTTTCTAGCGGACTCTTACACCCTCCATGGATCTTGTTCAATCTCATATTTCCCCTCCTCCTATTCCCACCTATCCTTTTCCCTCCTTTTTATAAGTTCGTCCTCCACTATTCTTCTTCTTCTTCTTCTTCTTCTTCTTATTATTATTATTATTATTATTATCATTTTTATCATCATCATCATCATCATCATCATCATCATCATCATCATCATCATCATCATCATTATTATTATTATTATGATGATGATGTCTCACAAAGAGTTTTCACATTGGTCGTAAAGGATCTCTCCTTGAAAACGGCTTGTGGTGTTCTCTGGAAGCTGAGTGACAACAAGTCTCTCCAGTTTTCAGTGCTCTCCAGCTCTTCTGATAATATTTGCAAATGAATTTGCATTATCGCAACAGTCGCTTACCATTGATTCCTCGCTAGCAGCGGACATTGGTTTCCACTGGAATTTGAGTGGCAATAAGCCTGCCTAAATTCCCAGTCCTCTTCGCACTTGTCCAGCAGAGGTCGTTCCATCCTCCTTGACCCTTCTCGGTTATTTAGCATCATTCTTTTGTAGTGGGCGGTGATTGGGTAATAGGAGAGGATAGGGGGCGTGACAGAAGACATAGATATGTATCTTCAATGTTCTTGGTTCCTTGTAACGCTTCTTCATGTTTTATCTCTGCAGCAATTCGTTTGGTCCGCGCATGTGGCTCATTATTATTATTATTATTATTATTATTATTATTATATTTCAACCCTCTTCCTCACTCTGTATTCTCCTCCTCTTCTTCTTCTAGCAAATTATACTTCCATTCCCGCTTCGCATCCCTTTATTTTGTAATATAATCCTCCACGCTTATTTCTTTTTCTTCTTCTTCTTCGTCTTCTTTTTCTTCTTCTTCTTCTTCTTCTTCTTCTTCTTCTTCTTCTTCTTCTTCTTCTTTCCGTATCTTTTTCTTTTTGCCTCCTTGAATTTAACCAATTTCCAGAACAACCGTTTCCCTTCATTCTATTACCAATAGAAGAAAACCTAACATTTGTTTATGTATTTATTTATTCCATACAGCTTAAACAGAAAAGAAAATTAGATTTGGAAAGACAAAAATGCATAATTAAACGAGCCTCATTTCGTGCAGTAAGAGATTGCTTTGAAAAAAAAAAAATGAATAAAAATAAAAATAAAATCCTTTGTTTAGCATTCTAGAAAATTGTTCATATAAATATTTTGGTCAGGGTTTATCAAAATGATTTTAGACTACGGCGCCTCTCATCTACACATATTTTCAGAGCAGCAACCTTCAAAATCGAATTGAATGTTTACATATGTTCCCAATTGCAAGCAGAAGTTACTTCGCCTTCAATACCAATAGAATATATTTCCTTTTTTTAAATGATATTTTCTCTGTTGACTGAGGAACGGCTGCTGTGTTGTGCAGTTCTAGGAGGTCAACCTTCCCAGATCGTTGCCTCCTGTCTTTTGGATAGAGTAACTTTATTGCTTACTGTCTAAGTCGCACCTACCGCGGAATGCAGGTGGGATTGCTTAGGCAATTTTTAATAGGTGACAGAGTTCCCTCTTATGAGGCGCTGGCTTGACTCAACTCATCTTGACCTTGTGTCATATGTTACTACAATGGAAATGAAGTAAATAAAATCTACATACGTCCTCGGCACACAATAAAATAGTGTCTAGATCATCTTGGCATTGCCACACCTTACCGTATTTGGTCAGGTATGGTCCAGATCGGTCCTAGGGGGTATACTTTTCGAAGCACCACCGGATTGCTTTCAGGAAAGGGTGTTATTCCCGGTCGCCTCAGGCGCTCTTACTGTAATCAAGTCACTGACATGTATGCAAATAATCAAGCCGTGGCGCTAGCATGACATCACCGAAATAAGTGCATATATAGACTTCTGGATCAGATGAAGGGAAAAAAAGGAGAGAGAAAGCGCGTGTCGACGCGAAAGGCATTCTGAACATAGGTACAGAATACGTCAATGCTTCGAACCTTTGCAAAATGTCGGACGACTGTGAACCGTCGAACGAATTACGCACATAATAGCTGGTTATACCTGCAGATTAACAAGCTGTTAATTGACCCAGAGGGAGAAAAACAGGTATGCGGTCATATTCTGTTAGCTTTGAAAATACGCGTCAGAGTCTTCGTGTTAAAACGACCGGTAATAAATACCCTTCTTTCAACAGTGTCGAATTTCTTTTTCTTTGTTTCTTTGCGAAACTTGTATACACAACGTCGACTTCGAGTCAAAATGTAACGAGGAAGTTACAGTACTAGAAAATGTCGATGAACCTGTCTCTGGTATTTTTAATCCAACAACGTGCATCTTCTTGCTTTGGCGAGAAGCAAGTAAGCTTTAACTCCATTTTTTATATGCATTTTATCGACCCCATACAAAGCATATTGCCAGACATCCGTGAAGATTGCTGTGATAGGTGCAAGATTTTAAAAGGCAGCCTGAGTGAATTGTTAGTCTGCAAGATGTTTTTTGTTATAAAGAAAATCAAATTTTAAGATTTTTAGCGATTAAATATTTTTATTATTTTGAATACAAACAAAATCTGTGTAGTCGAATGGAATTGCCGTCCTTGAATTTTGGCAAAATTTTAAATATGACCGGTGCCGGCTTCCTCAAGGCTTCCTATAGTAATTTTATTTTCTTAATTAAACAAAAACACTACTTGACCAATTTACGCGATTTTTGGAATATGACAACTTCTTACTGATATAAGTACATACATCATGAAGATTTTTCTCTGTGTGTTTTTTTTAATCAAATGTAATTCTAAATAAGCAACATATTTTTTTATTACTCAGAACATATTATAAAGTACAACGTAATTATCTAGATATGACCAGTGTTAAAGGGGGACAGAAAAAGTCTTGTACAATTACATTTTTACCTCTTAATAGTCCTATAGACACTTCTGGGGTCACAAAACAAAGATTTGTATCTGAAAACATAAAACTAACATTTTCGTAATGATTCAATTTTATAGGTCTAAAACGCCTATTAACTGATGCAAAATCCCTCTGCCTCTTCTACAAGTATTTTAATGGTGAATGTTCTGGCGAACTGCAGACTCTTGTGCCCCCCACGAGAAAGACACCCTCGACAAACCCGACGGACAGCTAAATCCCACCCCCACACAGTAGAGATCCCTAGATGTAAAAGATCTTTCTACTCCAGTAGTTTCTTCCTCAGAACCGCTAGACTCTGAAATTCCATTTCAGGTCCCTGCTTCCCCAACTGTACTGACATGCAGAAGTTAAAATGTAATGTGAACCGACATCTTGCTGCCCAAATCCCAGCATAGTGCCCCAGTAGTTGTTGCCCCTGATAGTAGCCCCCTACACCAAAGTGGCAATGTGCCTTGTTTGGGATGAAAATGTAATTAAAAAAAAAGAAAAAATTCACAAGGTGTTTCATAATTTTGTCCAACCGTTGTATATATATTTCGAATGGTATCAGTATAAACGCTTAAACAAGAAAAGCTACATTTTTGATAGTTTTATTTATAGATTGTGTTTTATTTTAATATAATTTTCTGTTTAAAATATTGTTTTGGTAATTCAAATTTTATTAGTATTCTCTTGCCATGCTTAATCTACTGAACAATACAGACGAACTGGCTGTCAAAAATAATATGATTATTATTTTTTTCAGAAAATCATTAATCAGAAATGCGGATTCATTCACCGAATTACACGAATGACTGAAAGAATAAAACATAAGAGACTCTATCTAAATGATATGGAATAATACAGAAGATGAGGTAACAGATTATTCTTAAGAAAAACATATAATAAGAAAAACATATAATAATAAAAACATATAATAAGAAAATATTAAATGGATGCAATAAAGAAATAATAATAATATAACTAATAAAAAGTGACTAATTTAATAAAAACAAAAACAGAAAATATATATATATAGTTATTAGAAATAGTAAGAAAATCATTTATCAGAAATGCGGATTCATCGAATGACACCAATAACTGACGGCATATCAATCCTTTTCAGGTTATTTAATGCCGAATCCAGTGATTCGGAAGAAAAATTCTTTAATAGAATATATTTGTTTTTTCTTGTTTTTTTTTTTCAAGTCGGTTGATATTTAACCCATAGTTGGGACTCTAACAGGTACTACTACTCCGGGTCGGAGTAGACCTGGGAGCAAGGTAATTAAAGGGTGGTTTTACACTCTCCAAAGCTCGCAATCTGATACCTCACCATCGGATATCGTTTAAGGAAATATACAGGACCTATAAAAATAAGAGATGCTATCCAAATTATATATATATATATATATATATATATATATATATATATATATATATATATATATATATATATATATATATATATATATATATATATATATATATATATATAATTATTTACACTAGTAATTATTAAATACCTACAGACGGAAATCATCAGTGCATGTTGTTAGTTCGTTGTTTTTGTTTTACGGCATATCAACCTTTTTCAGGTTATTTAATAGCGAATCTAGTTATTTTGAGGAACGATGTTTAATGGAGTATATTTGTTTTTTTTTAAAGTCGGATTCTATTTAACCGATAGTTGGGACCCTAACAGGTACTACCACTCCAGGCCAGAGTGGACATGGGAACAATGGCAATTAAAGGGTGGCTCCACACTCCCCAAGGCCCACAAGGTGGGGCCTCACCATCGGATATAGTTTTAGGTCATATCCAGGACCAGTGCATGTTGTGACGATTATCGCTGGCCGAGAGATTCAAACCCAGCAATGAATTCATCTCTGACTCCATTAGCAAGGACCAAATCCACACGGTCACCATCAAAAGTGATACAGAAGATGAACTAAAAGAATTTTCTTAACAAATGTCAGTTTACTTTGCAAATTTAAGTGGTGGTTCTTTATTATGATTGTGGCCCACGTGAATGTTATCAAAAAATAATAGCAATCACGCACACAAATATATTTTACTGTTCATTCACCACAAAGTACAGTGCCACTAAGTCGGAAAGGGCTACTATATGAGACAGGCTTGCACGGATACTATCGACGTAGCTCCTTACGTCCAAGTGGCGATATACTTTGTAAGGAGTGAACATGAGTAAAAAGTAAGGAATCGTTATTTCCATGGCAAGTGCTCGTCGGAGCTCCAATCTCTGGTCCCCCCTCGCCAATCTCTTACAATAAACACCCGTCTAGCTGAAACCACTGTCAATAATTTTCCCCACTCTTTATCTGTGCCTAAATCAAAACGTAGATTCCATGAACAAAGCTTCGTTATTAGAAGTGCACGCCTGTGGAACTCCCTTCCTTTTGCCTGTTTCCAGCTGACTATAACTTGGATGTCTTCAAGTCCAACATAAACAAATTCCTGATGAACCGCGCCTTTAAGTAAGACAGTTTATCAAATCTCCAATACTAACGATTACTACGATACTATCCCATTGATTACTGTACACATAATAACCCTTGTCTCAAATCTCAGCCATTTTTTCATTCCTTCCAGCGAATAAGTTTACGATTCTTGTCATATCCCAGACCAGTTTTAAATCAAAATTGCTTTTGGCGCCTCTTTATTTGACAATGTTCGAATCTCTTAAGATTTGGACAGAAACTTCCGCCATTTTGCCTTTTTACTCCGGCTAATCAAATAAGTCGCTTCACATTCCCTGTGTCGCTTTCCTTATATTATCTCGAAATAATAATTGCAGAAGTAAATCAATTGATTTTGCATTAGTTATGCGCGCAGAAATCATAACAAACAAGTTCGATCAAAAAGCAATTGCAATGGTTCTTTGATCACAACTTATTTCATTCGTTCCGTGATTTCGGTAAGTTCTACTTATAAAAAGTTCTTTTGGCAGCAACCTGGCAGTCAACAAATATACAAATAGCACAGAGATGTAAAGAAATACAAACACTTGATAAAATTGTGATATCTTCGAAAGATGATAATAAAACTCGAATGTAAGAGGGAAAAGGAGTTTGCTTGATGCATTTCTGCTAAATAAATATGGTAGAGTATAAGAAGGCTATAGCAATGCAGGGAACCGGGTGTTAAAATGATGTTACGTATGAACAAAAATGAACACACGAAAGAGAGTTTTGTAGAGTTTGTTTCTAATATCTTCATATAGCCATATATTTTCCAGATCAATCCCAAATACAAATCAGTAAACTGGACTTAGTGTTTGAGACGACCAGTGTGGTGGAAGTCCTTGATATTTCTCTTTTTCAAAAGGAATTAGACATAGAGTCTGAGGAGCAGAGTTTATTTTGATGTATTAATAAATGTAATAATACTTTTAAAGAGCAGTGCCTATAGTACTGTAGATATATAATAAGCTCAATAGGTATATGTATACTAGAGCTATATAAATATTGAGTAAAATATTAATAATTGTAAATTATAAATCAGTTTTAAAAGGAAAAACAAAAACAAAATCAACTTGGGTGTACGATCGTTTCGGAAACGATGTTCATTTTATTAAAATTTACAATAATTATTGACAATAATTGACAAAGGTTTTGTCTTGGAACATAATCTCCTCATCATTTTATTTTGGTGTTTTAAACTTCTCCCACCCCATATTTTTTTTTGCTGATGAGGAGATTATGTTCCAAGACAAAACCTTTGTCAATTATTGTCAATATTTATTGTAAATTTTAATTAAATTAACATCGTTTCCTTTTGAAATTGATTTATAATCAACAATTATAATTCTTTTTGCTCAATATATATATATATATATATATATATATATATATATATATATATATATATATATATATATAAGATGAAGTAAAAGATTATTCTTAACAAGTGTCCGTTAAATTTGAAAATTAAAGCGCCAGTCCTTTATTATAATTGTGGCTCACGTGAATTTTACCAAAATTAAATGGCAAGCACATATATTTTATGTTTATTCACTACAAACAACACACAGTGCCACTAAGTCGCAAGGGGCTTCTATATGAAACAAATTTGCAGAGATACTATCTATAGAGTTGAGCAAGGTTGATAGAGACGTTGAATTTCTACGGTTCCAGATGGACATTGTCTGAAGATAGCGGTTTCAATCCTACCCAAAGCCAACCAGAGGTTTACTTGGCCAAAACGTGGTGAGATGACAACAACTAAGGGTGGCAGGGATTGCTGAGAATGCAGTTAGGAGATTAAAAGTTCCTATCCGTTGCGGTTACCACCTGACGAAGGCCAGAGGAATAGTTGGCCGAAACGTCGTGAAAAAAGAAGGAAAAAAAACAAGGACAACCAATAAAGATGAAAAACAACAACTAATAAAGATGAGAATAATAGTCCGAAATAAAAATAAATTAATCTATAATGGAAATCTCACCTGTCTATTTTAATGTATGTATGTAGGTATGTCTGCCTAAAACTTTCGACAGATTTTCACAACATTGGTATCGTTTTGAAGCTGGATACTTCGGACGACAAATATCGAAAAATTGGGTAAAAAAAAAATTCTTTCAACCTCAACTGTGCGCTTTCGCCGATATGTTCGAAAGTCATCCCCTCTTTTCGATTGACTAGCTTTAATTTAAACATTCGTCAATTCCGGTTTGGCGGTGGGCGCAACAGAAAAGACGTCACTTTTTTTCACGTTCTTTTCTTCCTTTGCGGTACGGGTTCGAGCCTGCCTGCCTACTTCCCCTCCTTTTTTTTCTGCTCAACACACACCTGCAAACACCCTCGCAACGCCCAGAACACAGGCTAGCATAATAATAAAATATGCAATAAAAATAATAACAAAACTAATAATAAAGTGACTAATTTAATAATAACAAAATCAACAGAAAAACATATATAGAAAATAGTAATGACATCCAAATAGAAATAAAATAGCAATCCTAATATAAATATAAAACACTAACAATGAGCAGAAAAAATGTAACTAGAACACAAGCATTCTGTTCGCTTCAAGGTAATTGTCTAGGCAAAAGCATTGTTTACCAGGATATAATATTTGCAAACAAAAAATCCTAATCACAAAATATATTATTTTGATTTGTGTGATTTGTGTGATGTCTTTCGGCGGTCAGAGCCCTCCAAGGTCACTGCGGCAAGCGGCCTCCAGTTGGGACGGTATAGGCGGCGCCGAATCAATAGACCGCTGCACCGTTTCGCTGTCCCTCTTTACACAGACAAGCATGTGGCGTAAGCTATTGGATTCACTGCGTCTCATAGCGGTATAACCGGGGATCTGAGGTTCGTCTGGTACAGACTTCAGCCAGGTATCCAGCGCCGACTTGAACGATTCTGTTTTGCAGTTCGTGATCTCTCTGATGTTACGTGGCAGGCAATTGAAGAGCGTAGGACCCCGGGAATTTAAACTCGATTCCCTGAGCCGTCGGATCCAGTTGTCCCTGGCACTGGTTAGGGGTGGTACCACACACCTTCTGCCACGTTTTGAGATATGGTGCTGTATACCAGCGTTGGGCACCTGGTTCTCCATCATACGCCAGGTATAGATGATTGAATATCTTTCTTGCCTGCGTTGAATCGATTTGATATTCAACGTATCCAGCAGTTGCCAATAATTCAATTGACTATAACCAGTTATCTTTCTTAGAAACGACTTCTGGATGGCCTCTAATGCTTGAATATGACGTTTTCTGTCCGGAGTCCACAGCTGACAACAGTAATCAATTACGTATGAATGCCATCCCTAGATTTTAAAAGCAGATATTACGAACACATAAGTGCATTTCTGCTTCATTATTTTATTATTGGAATCCTTTTAGATAAGCACCTTATTTATTTATTTATTTATTTATTTGCGGACTATCATTCTCATCTTTACAGTTGTTGTTGTCTCGCCACGTTTCAGCCAACTATTCACCAAAACATGGTGAGACGACGACAACTATGGAAGGCAGTTATTACTGAAGATACAGTTAAAAGACACAACATTGCTATCCCGTCGTGGTTAAAAATCTGACGAACGTCAGAGGAATAGTTTGTTGAAACGTCATGAAACAACAACTATGAAGATGACTATAATAGTCCGCAAATAAATACATAAATATTTCTGCTCCACTTTCGAATCTTTTTCTCCTGTTTCTTTCCCGATCATATTTTTACGCCGAATAAAACCAATATTAGCGAATTACTACTGAAAGCTCAAGGAAAGTGGACGATCGCCCATAGTCGAGTATAACGTACTCGGGAAGCTAACACATATAAAAACTTAGAAGACCAGCCTAGACTATGTTTGAATGATAAATTAGTTATTCTAAATTTTAAAGAAACTCGGAATTTACTATACTGCAGAAGCGAAGTAACAAGCGCATGTATACACAAAATAAATTTTACCCTCGGATAACAGCACATAAAAAAATAATAAATAATATTACTACTACTACTACTACTACTACTACTACTAATAATAATAATAATAATAATAATAATAATAATAACACTAAAAATAATAATTAATAAAAGTATAAAATAAAAAATAAAATAAAATGAGAATAAATTAAAAAAAAAAACTAGTATAAAATAAATGAAAGTAAAAAAAAAAAAGAAACAGCCACATCAAAACTACGGCACTTCCCAACATAAAGAAAAAATAATCCATCCCCGCTATAATCGAACAAAGAAAGATGTGGTCGAGAGGTCAAGTGAATTTCTGTCTGATAGACGCGCGCCTATTGGCTTCGGTAAATAGGTGTTTGAATAACAAAGTATCTGATTGGCTGACTAGTATACCCACTAATACGTGTATCTATAAAGGTGCGAAGTAATATCGATTCCACTTTTATGACTGCCTATAAACATTATTTTACTAAAAACGTTTCCTCTGATACGATGAGACATGCATTGATCATCCATGGAAATTGAATTATTGAAAAGTTGTGTATTGCTTGTTGAATAAAACATTTGTCGTATCTTTTTTAATTTACTGAATTTACTGAACCAGAGAAACAGCACTGTATATATATATATATATATATATATATATATATATATATATATATATATATATATATATATATGTGTGTGTGTGTGTGTGTGTGTGTGTGTGTGTGTGTGTGTGTGTGTGTGTAGCATATATATATATATGTGTGTGTGTGTGTATGTGTGTGTGTAGTTTTGGAAGTTTTTTAATACTTAAAACTATACATAAAAAAATTATTTAATTTTTTATCATTCGTTGGAAAACTATTTAGTCAGCGAGTCGTTTAATCATCTGCAATCACTGCATCATCTTGCTCTGACGAATTCACAATAGTCCTATATTAAATTAAGAGATCACTAGATGTTCCAGGGATTTAAAAACAAAACAGAATATTACATCATGGTTCCCCTAACAGTGTTGATCACGCACTATCTCCCTTAATCACAAGAAAAAAACTTTCCAGATATTGGATCTTGTTACCTACTCATGATTAATTTGGCTAATGCTACAAAAAAGGTCTTCTTTATCCTGTGAGATTTGTCCCTGTCTCCAAATTCAAAGTGGCTTAAAACATTGCAAAAATAATTGCATATTATTTATATTTTTATTTCCAGAAAGTTTAGATGAGATAAGTCATCGGTAGCGTCGGTTTCAAGCCTGATAATAGAGCACTGACATAAATCCCCATGTCAAGCTCTCTTCAGGCTATACTCATATATCTATCTATCTATCTATCTATCTATCTATCTATATATATATATATATATATATATATATATATATATATATATATATACAGAGAGACAGAGAGACAGAGAGACAGAGAGAGGGAAAACAGGAGAAGAGAAGGACAGAAAGAAAGAAAGAAAGAAAGAAAGAAACGGAGAGATAAGATATAATTAAGTAAATAGCAAGAATTAAATAATTGGAAGTATGAAACTCGATAAGAAGGCAAAAGAAAATTATACAGATAGACATGTCGATGAATCAGAAGAAAGACAGAAATGATAACTTTAAAATGAGATAGAGGGAAATGCAGATAGTTGTGTCATTTTTCTTTTTTTATTTATTTTTAGTCGTTTGAGATTAGAATTCATGATTTGAGTATCATTTTTCCTCATATCTCTGCCGCCACTGTGAAATCGGCGAACCAATCTCCTAACTGTCCTGATATCAACTGCGTCGGCTTTGTAGACGTTTAACATGCGCCGGTGAATGTTTATCGGTTCAGTTTTTCATGGGTGGAAGAATTCAGTTTCGCATCTCTGCTTCTGACACACGTCCATGTTAGGGGTTGTTTTCTTTGAGTCTCACACTGTAAACATCTGAAAAAGAGAGGTGAAACTTTCAATTCATGAATGCACAAATTCAGTCATCAAAGCAATGCAATTTGTAATCGCCTTAGGGCGGATAAAAAATAGGAGACATAATATTTCGAAAATCGAAATAGTATTATAGAAGAACATTTTAAATAAAGTTACCAATCAAGGTAAAAAAAAAATGAAATAAAACATTTTTTTGAAAATATATAAAACGTAAGCAATCGTAAAAAATAGCGTAAGATCGGTGGCACCGACTGACTCTGAATCCGAGAAAAAACTGTGGCCAGTAGCCAAGGGTATTTTAACTGTTCCCAAAATGGCGTCCAATACCCCGAGTAGCAGGAGCAGTAATGGCGGCGATGAAGGCGGCTGTGGCGGTTTTGGTAGTAACAAGGGGGATAAATGTGGTGCGGCTTATGCTAGAATCCTAATCTTCTTCATTGGCATCCTTCGATGAGGAGAAAAAAAAAAAGAAAAATTTCTCCATCCCCAGACACCAAACTTTCGCATCACTATTATCCGATCATGGCGTTGGTGTTACGTCAGAGACGGAACACGATTGGAAGTAGGCGGATGTCGTTTCTGAGAAGGGAGGGTGCAGTGACGGAGGAGGAGAGGCACAGAGGGTCATGCTTTTTGGTGTCCGGCCCCGGCGTCAGCGGTTGGTCGGACGTGATTAATGCGAGCTGTTTAGTCTGCGAAGGGAGAAAAGCATCTGGTGTGGTTGGGGTGCGCGTATTTTGACGTGGCCAGCGCCTAAGATATTAGGTCAGTCGACATGATTACCATTCACGAAGTGTTGGTCTTGGAAGAGATCGGAAACATAAGCCGAGTTGGGTACGAAACGGAGACAGGACAGGGTGAGCTATGGAGGTGGAGATTGGGAAAGTGAGCGCGGTTGTGGAGCAAAATGCTTAATGTGATGGGCGTAAGTAAAGCTGGTGAAGAGACGACTAACGGATTAATAGGAGAGGGTTGTTATAAGAAATACTGAGGCGAGATACGCCAAAAGTAAAAGGAAGGCAAAAGAGAGAGGAGGGAGAAAGAGAAACGAGGTGGTGCGCAAAAGAAAAATGATAGCGCTTATGTGTCATCAATGATAAGTTGTGGCGGGAAAAAGAACAGTGGATTTGAAGATGTGCCCGAGTTGGGAAATAGAACGTGGATTAGAACACACACACACACACACACACACACACACATATATATATATATATATATATATATATATATATAGTAATTTAGTAATTTATAAAATATATATGGCGATTAAGCTACATTGAATATTCCGCGTTTCATGCGCCTGAAGCCTGAAGAATCCTAGAGTGAATGAAACGCGGAATATTCAGTGTAGCTTAATCGCCATATATATTTTATAAATTACTAACTAGCTCTACCTACGTATTGAGCACTTTTGAAGTAAATACTTAAAGTTTACGCATAAATTTATACTTTCGTATATTGATTTTATATGAGTAGATGATGTAGTTATATATATATATATATATATATATATATATCCACAATCAAACAACGTCGCAGCTCACAACCAGAAGTCCAAGACTCGAGTTTCGCCCTCATTAAGAGTTATCAGTTAGATATACCCAAATTCGGAATTCAAAACCCGAGCCTCTAGCATGCGAAGCGAGTACTCTGCCACCGGAGCAACCACGCCACACACAATAAAGTCTATTAACTAACACAGGTCAAGCAAATAGCAGCGAGATTCGACTATGGAATGAACCTACTTCATCTCGAAATAAGAGCGGAACTCGAGTCTTGGACTTCCGGTTTGTTGGCGGTCGTGGCTTTTCTGAACTGCGACGTTGTTTGACTGTGGAAATAATTGTATAATATCACATATTCTGAAAATTCTATTATTAATTGCTCGCTAGGTTAGTGTGTTTGATCGCATCGTCCTAGCAAGTATAAAATTCCTACTTGTGAGACATTGCTTTGGGTTATTGCTGGTTGAATGGCCCCACCTCTTGTTCGAGACGAAAAAGGTTCATTCGACATTCAAGTCGGATTTTGCTGCGGTTCGCTTGATTTGTGTTAGTTAAGAGATTTTCTTGTGTGTGGCGTGGTTGGTCATGTGGCAGCGTACTCGGCTCGCATGCAAAAGGTTCGGGGTGTGAATCCCGTGTTCGGATATGTCTACCTGATGAGCTTGAATAAGGGCAAAACTTGAGTTTTGGCAATAATGATATAATCTCTCGCATTAACACATTAATTTATCGCAGCTAATCGCCACACGTTTATCAGGCAGATAAATATCGTCTTTTAATTATTTATTTGTTCTTCAGAAAAGTTCAGAATTAAAAACAATGTATTAAAACCAAAACAAAACGAAAAATGTCAAGTGAACTACAGGCTGATGAATGCACGCTTATTGGCTTCGATAAATAGGTATCTGAATAACAAAGATTGTGATTGGCTAACTAGCAATCTCAGCACCACGTGAATATATAATAAAACACACGATAAAATCAATTCTATGAAATTGCCAGACGAATGGTTACATGGATGAATCCTAAAATTTATATATAACTTGATTGGCATATATATTTTCAAAACTTACTATATAAATAGCCGCACTGATTAGCTGTGAATCAGCGAAACAGTACTTATGTATGTGTCTATATATATATACTGGAGGAGTGTATGCAAATAAAATTATTATACAAATATACTATATATATATATATATATATATATATATATATATATACACTTGTGCCCGATATTATTCATACCCCTCGGATCTTTGAGATTTCTATAAGAATATTGCTCAAACCAGAAGGTAGACAATATTAAAGGGATTTCAAACAATAAATCAAGCATAACCATTTAATTTAAACTCAACAAATAAATAAATTATGCAAGTTTGAAACATTATACAAAGAAAAACAATAATGGCACTAGTTCAAAATTATTCATACCTCTCTTACTAATAGTCAATAGCATGCCCTTTATTCTTAATAACTGCCTGTAACCGTTTTGGATATTTATCAACAAGGTTTTTACAAGCATCAACACTGATTTTTGACCATTCTTCAATGCAGCAGTTCTCCAAATCCCTCAAATTTCTAGGTTTCCGCTTTTTAACCTCAGTTTTCAATATGTGCCAGAGGTTTTCGATAGGGTTCAGGTCGGGACTCTGGCTAGGCCATTCCAAAACATTAATTTGATTATCCTCAAACCATTTCTTGACTATTTTGGCAGTATGTTTTGGATCATTATCCTGTTGAAGGATCCAGTTTGGTCCTAAATGGAGCTTCTCCGCATCCTGTCTAATGTTTTTTCTGGAGTATCTCCAAATATTGCTCCTTCTTCATGGTTCCATCTATCTTGACCAATCTACCTGGACCACTAGCCAAAAAGGAGCCCCAAAACATTAGGCTACCACCACCATGTTTCACCGTGGGTATGGTGTTCTTTGGGTTGTAAGCTTCTCCTTTCTTCCTCCAAACGTAAGAAGCATCCATATGGCCAAACAATTCAATTTTTGTTTCGTCAGTCCACAAAATACTTGAGAAAACGGACTCTGGAGAATTCAGATGGGTCCTAGCAAACTTTAGACGTGCTGCAAGGTGTTTTCCGGTGTGCAATGGAGTCCTTCTTGGTTTTCTTCCTTTCAGACCATTTTCATGCAGAGTCCTTTGCAATGTTTGCCTTGATATTTTTATGCCAGAAGACTCCAGATTTTCTAAAATGTCCTTAGTAGTGGTGGTTGGATTTGCATTAACACTTCTTACAATATTCCTGGTGGCTCTAGCAGACAGTTTCCTTTTCCTTCCTCTACCAATCAAGTTGTTTGTTGTGTGGTGGCTCTGAAATTTTTTGATGATGCTCTGTACTGTTGCTGTAGGAACCTCAAATTTCTTGGAAATTGACTTGTAACCTAAACCATCCTTATGTGAATTCACAATTTTAGTCCTAAGCTCATTACTAAGCTCTTTTTTCTTCCCCATTCTAATAATTTTTATTCTTTTATTGGTTTTCAGTTGATATCATTTTAATTTCTGAAAAATGCAAAAAAAACGAAATGAAATTAATCAAAGGTTGTATAAAAGCATTCAAAATAAGAATCAAACAGGAAACAAACGGTCAGAAACTCGATTAATACTGAAAAAATAAGGGGGTATGATTATTTTTGAACATTGCAGATTTTATAAATAGCTGTATATTTCTTTTATTACAAGTATCCCGAGATTTTAAAATGAAGAAAATGATCAGAAGAGGTTTATTAAGAATATGTATCAATATGGACGTAAACAATAAATTCTTACAAAGTTACACCTAATAAACTCAATTTTCAAGGGGGGTATGAATAATATCGGGCACAAGTGTATATATATATATATATATATTAACGTAGAGTTAAATAGGTAGAACTGTTACAATATAAATGAAGGATCCAAATCTAACATGCGAATATAGCTTCCTTCTTAACCGGTCAAGAAATACAAGCAAAGTATACAACCCATCTAATTTTTTTTCCGTAACAGCAACCATTCTGGTATTCAGTCGTAGCAGAATTAAGGGTAAAATTAGTAACACCCTCTTCAAATCAATAAAATAACTCAGCAATTAATCTAGCTATTATTAAAAATTAAATTACCAACTTGGGAGCTGTTAATCCATTTAAATATTAATTCAATTTATTTTGTCGTCTGACACCCTAATTTGGTAGAATCCATGCTTACTTATTCTCCTACTTCACTCCATGGTCTAAGTGTTTTTCACCCATAAATGCAGGAGTAGACATCTTCCCACCGGAGTAAAACACACTTGGAGCCGTGGGTGGTTTTGTTGTAAGAATAGTAATTAAAGGACATACAATATTTTATTTATTTAGACAACCCAAGAACACAACACACCAACTATATGACAGGAGCAGCACAAGTGATTAATAACAGATACGGGCTAAACACATCCCATTCCTTTAGATCAAAAACATCATTTATATACTTAATTGTTAAACAAGCCATTGTAGCACGTTCTGGAAGCATCTGCTTAAATTAATTATTAAATCATAGTCGCCTGTGAGTAATCAACGAACCGAAAACACAAACGGCTTGAATTACCTCCCTTTAACCATTTTAAGAAACAAAATCGACCCAGTTTCAAATAGCAGTACTTAACAACTTAATTGGATTATCTCCCTTCAAATCATCCCAAGCAACAACACAAACCATTTTCAAGTAGAAAACTATGGATTTTCAGCCAGTAAATAGATTAGAACACTTCACCCGAAATGTCCTACAGGGTTTATATATATTTAATGCACCTATTTTACTTTATTCTCACATTCATTCAAATTCTAAACCTGAAATGGTCTTATATCCTTGTACCAATAAAACGATAATCTACAAACATTACTTGCCACTAATACGAAACTAAAACTAACCGTAACATCCTTACAAGGTTGTTACGAACATAATATAAATATAGATACCAAATTAAAAAAAATTCTTTTTACAAAAAATCAATCATCGGGAAATAAAGGAATTTAGGAACCCAACAAATAGGATATATATTTTTTTTAATTTCTTTTTTAAATGGCTTAGGGCTCCCCGTAGAAACTTCAGAAAACTCTGTTCTTAAATTAGGATACGAAAATTAGGCGATACATTAACATTTAAATCGGCTTTTCCGTAACCACAAACAAGGTAAATGTTACTCGGATGTTTTTCCCGTTAGGGATCCCCTTCCCTCTTTTTTCTTTCTATTCAAAAAATGCAATATTGCCAAAAGTGTGTTTATTCAAAAAGTCCGAAGAAATGCTGGTTTTTGAAAATTTTCAAACGATATAATGCTTGTCATTGTCGAACTGGATATTGAAACAACTGTAAGATAAAATGAAATATACTTTTCGTTGCCATCAACAACCTGCCTTGAAGACTTGATTTTGCACACACAGTATATTAATGCTCAATTAGGAAATTTGATAATTTTGTAGCTTAATCCTTAAGTCAACCATTTTTGGCTTAAAACCTATTGGTATATGAAAATTTACTGAATTACACGAACTCAGTATATTACATATAAGTTTATATATATATATATATATATATATATATATATATATATATATATATATATATATATATATATAATAAATTTCTTATCCACATTTCTTTTATCCTTTATTTATGAGTGTGGAGGATTATTGTTCTGCCAGTCAGACGATTCAAAATTTTCACACACACACACGCACGCACACACACGCACACACACACACACGCATATATATATATAATTATTTACTATAATAATTATTAAATACCTACAGACACTAGTGTTTCATCCTTTCGGGAATCATCAGTACAGGATGTAATATATATATATATATATATATATATATATATATATATATATATATATATATATATATATATATATATAAGGTTGAAAGGTATCCAAAGATTAAGAATAATTGAATTTCAGCAAGGGTCGTTGATAATGCTCAATCAAAAAGAGAAAATATAGTTTTTATTTTTCTTTACGTAAATACGGTCACATCTTGCTACGATGTGCAGACCGTGTCCATCATAATTGATCTCATCAGGCAAGAAAATTAAATTGGTTCAAGACCATTTTCAATTTTAGAGGAGAGTAAATATAATTTGCCAACACTGGAGTGAAGGATAGTTTGGGGAAGGATTAGAAAGAGTTATGAGAAGAGAAAGGATAACAGAAAGATATAGAGGGGTATAAATTCACTAAAAGGGGGAGCTAGAAAAGGGAAAGGAGAGGTAGAAAAGAGGCCGTACAAATGCAAACAGTTGACACGTAAGAAAATGGAATGTCAGGAAACGATATTTACTATTTTATAATTCAAGTCATTTAAAAAATGTCTCGACTATAGAGAAAGTTTAACTGAATTGGGTCATATTGTCGGTCTATAAAACCCGACGTTCATTTTTTATTTATTTATATATTATTTTATTTTTTTGTAAATTATATCTTTTGTTTGGAATTTTACACTAATTTCTTAATATAAGATCGGATCTGGCTTCATTAAAAGCCCAGATTATACTTCATGTTTTTATATGTACTTTTTAGTTATATCAAATCAACGATATATTTATGAATTTATATCTTAATAAGTTAATATGTTAATGTTTATTAAATAGTTGTTATTTTAGCTTTTATTTTGTTTATATATATATATATATATATATATATTGTTGGAATTTTTTTGTACCAATAATGGTGCATTCCCCACTGTTTACATTTATTATTTTTTATCTGGTTCTTATATATGATTTTTTGTATTTTGTATCCATTATGATTTTTAGTTTCGTATATTTTCGGTTTGTACGAAACTCCCTTTAATTTGGAGAAAAGGGAAATGCTAGCTCTGTGGTGACGTCATGAGCCTAGCGCGTATTTTATTCTGTTTTGAAATTCTGCTGACGAGGAGAGTGAACGTGTTGTTCATTGCCCGGCGCCGAAAATGGAATTTTGACGAGCCCTCCTTCAAAGAAGTAAACCCGGAAAGAAATTAATACCCGGCTGTGACGAGACAGACTTCTGGAAATTAACTACGTGGCTGCGGTTTTGCACGTATTTATTTTACAAGGAGTGGAATTTAAAGAAAATACCTTTTACGTATTTAGGTATTATGGAATTTCCTATCCGGACAAGCGACAAGGTCTTGCTCCTGTAATACATGTGTGTCTACGGTTTTCATGCAACATGGAGGGAAGGAAAATTCTAAAAGAACTTTAAAACAAAAAAAAGAAAAAAGGCACGTACCTAACTGGCTTTCAATTGTGAGTACGCTCCTAAAATTAATTTCATATGCGAGTGTGATTATGAGATACTACTGTTTTGTATATTCTTGTTGTATTCGTTAATGGATACACACAACTTCTTTATAAGAACCAGCAGTGTTGTTATTTTTTCATTACATGTTACTTTTTTCATATGTTGCCTTGGCGTTTAAGTTTAATGCCCGCAAAAGGAAAAATTTGCAACTTATTGTAAATAAAGTTTCTTCTTCGTTTCAAATCAAGACCTTTAAATTTCATTTTTACCCTCTCCCCCTCTTTTGTTTCATGTTTTTTTTCAGCTTAGTTACTTTAGCGTCGAATTTATCTGGAAGCAAGATAAATTCCGACAATATATATATATATATAAAGGCTCACACTTTCAGTTGCTGAGATCACCCATCTTCTTAAAAGCATTAGTAATCATATCTTGATCTTAGACAGTTATTATAAAAATCTCCTGATCGCAGTGGGGCGGACTCTTTTTTAGCCGGTATATAGCGTCTTCCTTATCTTTATAGCGCTGGACGAATTCATTCAGAAAGTACTTGTCACGCCGTTGGTGTGCTCAATCTTCCATATTTTGTTTGTGTGTGTGTGTGTGTGTGTGTGTGTCTGTGTGTGTGTGTGTGTGTGTGCAATGGCAGGTTTGTGTGTGTTGTTACGACTCTTTTGGGCTACTTCAGTAGCAGGCTTGTTTTGTGATTCTGTTCCATATGTAAAACAGTCTTGTCTAAAATGTTTGCACAATTTCGTGATGGAAGTTGTTCTGCTGGCTCTTGACTTTGATGTACCATCATGAGATTTGGATTCTGGGAGCTCATGATATATTTCCCGGTGCTCACAATAGAATGGAGGATATTGATTGTTAATTTCTAAAAGACATCCACCTCCTGCTCCTTTAGGCAGATATATACTAAGATGGCACTGGTTTCTGTATGTTACTTTCTACAAGTCAACATTTTTCTTATATATTTCTGTTATATTTTGTGTCCGTTCAACAATGCGAAAGCACTAGGTTATCATAATCATAATTAAATTGCCGTGTTTCTTTACCCGGCGTATATATTCTTTGTCAATTTTTTTCTTTCATCTTTGTATTCTGAATTGGATCGTTCTCCTCTAAGTTCATGTATTTGCATTGCTTCTGGGCTTCTTGTGTAACATTACAAAAGTTTACACCCGTTGACGCAACACGTTGCAGCAGTTTACGGCGCAAGGAACAGAAGTAATAACATAACTCACTGCTTTTTGTACCACTAGCATTCATTTCCTCATTCTCCCGTCATGCGTGATTTCTCGTTACGGCTGTGACGTCGCCCACGTCTCTGACGTGGTCATCCCCTCTGATATGCTCTCCATCCTTTTTATAATCTTTTTCTTTTTTCTTGCCGTGAGGTCATTTCGTCACATGACTCGGTATTTGAATATAGCCGCCATACGCGCTGTTACAGCTTTGATGTTAGTATCTTTATCAAAGCTGTATGTTTCTCGTTTAGATCTTCTTCACAACTCTTGTCGCATACACGGCCCATTTGTTTAAGCTAAAGTTCATTCCAATATCTTTGGAGAAAGTATATACTATCTGCAGGGGCCGAATTAAGTCAGCGTCTGAACTGGCATACAGCTTGAGGTCACCCACAGCGATTAGGTGGTTAAGTTTTCTTTGGATTTTGTTGGCGGTCCTCACTCAGGTTGTTGGCACTCTGGATTTTTTCACTATTTCACTTAGTGGATCTGTCCTCAAACAAACAGATAAACGGACTTTGAGGGCATACCGGGGTCCTCGACACAGACACTGGGTACCATCGGGCGTTGTAACCCTCTCCCAACGGATTTGAAAGCATAACGGGCCCCTTCTATACGGAAACTGAGTGCTCTGGGTGTGACCCCCCCCCCCAACAACAAATTTTAAGCTTGGGGCGTCCATTCAGCTGCCCGATTCATCCCGATTTCTTGGCCTAGTATCCGACAGAGACCCACCAATTCGGAGACAGGGAGACTGTCTCTTTAAAAAAGGTATATAATCTCCCCAAAACCTGCCAGCTGTTTAACTCCTACCGAGTACTAGACTATCGGCAACAAAAAAGAAATACAATTTTATAACAAACTAGCCTGATAGGCTAACAAAACACAAACAAATAAGGTCCTTAAAGGTCTTCACTCCCAAAAAAATGGGGTCAGTCCTTTAAAATCAAACCTTTAAACTTAATCCATAGATTAAGTAGGTTTCATGACTCGGTGGCATCAGAACACATACTACACTGTGACCTTATTAATATAGTTTATTGCATTAAAAATTTACAAATCATATTATGTAACAAAAAATGAAAATTCGCACAAAAAACATCGGAACTAAGCCCACAAGAAAATTGGTATAGGGTATTTTCTAATTGGTCTGTATACACCTTTGAAGATTACTCTAAGCTGGCATCATTCACCATAATACTGCATTCACCGTGGCGTTAAACCTACTTAAAGTATCCAAGGTGTTTTGTGAAAAATATTTACATGTGTACGTGTGTGTATATGTTTTGTAAATTATTGATAAATGCCAAAAAAAAAAAAATAAATAAATGAATAAAATAAAGTTAATTGAAAAAAGTCTTTGAAATTGATAATGTGAAACGTTTGCAGTGAGAAGGGGGGAAGAGATCAGAAACACACAAAATAGATTGAACCAAATAAAATGCCTATTTGGGTGTGTTATTATGGTCCCTCTAGACTCTAATCTAAGTATCAGATCGCCCACTGTTTT
The DNA here is from genome assembly GCF_053919585.1 of Euprymna scolopes. NCBI lineage: Eukaryota > Metazoa > Mollusca > Cephalopoda > Sepiida > Sepiolidae > Euprymna > Euprymna scolopes. The sequence continues at coordinate 26,661,007 of NC_136504.1, forward strand.
CCGGGAACCTAAAACAAGCAGGACAGTCTCTAGTTGGCATGAGGGAGATTTACTAGAGTATGTGGGAAGAATATATCAGGGAAAGAAAACGGAGGTGGAAGGTGACCTCCGAATGAGGAAAGACCGGGAGCAAAAGAAACAGATCCATAGATTTTGCAATCTTGGAGGTTCTCTAGTACTAAAAAACAAAAGCAGGAGCGAGATCTCATTTGTACCACCAGCCAAGACTCTTTTTAAGCATTATGCTATTTTATAGGATGGATTCCAAAGTACCCAAGACCATGTGTGCCATGCTTTACGGCTGGAACATGAATTAAAACCTGACTCCTCGCCAGATGCATAAACTAGTGATATACACGCACCTCTTACTATAAACCTCCTCCCTCGCTTCTGATTTTTACTTTTAAAAGATGTTTAAAATAAACAATCAGAGCACGATCTGGAACAGATGTCACCTCGTAGACCTTTCTGAGGCAGGTGATATAAATCACCATTCTCGCTACTGCTATGAAATACCATTCTTTTTCCCACAGTGAGCAGCGAATCAACCTTTTCTCTAATGTATGTGGCGTCAAGGAAAAGCGGGCACTCGGCATCGATGCAAGCCGTTACCTCTTGGACATGCTCCATGAGTCCCCGAAGTCAGCTACAATAAAAAAAGGCATGCTCAGTCGTATTAATTCAATAGTCATTGCAGCATAGACAACAGGGGCGATGCTTTTGTCTTCTTTGTGAAATTTGACAAAGGATGTAGTGCGTTCCATCAGATCAGGGAAAACTCAGAATTACTAAAAAAATTCCGTCCTGTCGCCTAATTCCACTGTGAGCGGATCTCTTTCTCCGACCATCCCAGCCGCTCCCGAAGGGTATCTGAAGCGGTATCCACCACTAGTGCCCGATAAAGGTTCTTTCTAGGCTTTGAGAGGATACTGGTCCCCGAAACAAATCTAAGTGCAGCTCGGCATTAGGCAAAAAGTTAGATTCTCCCTTCAGCCTCCGATGACCTTCGACCGAGGGATCGAGGTTTGAGATTAAGAAAAGTACTTCCAACCGCAGGGATTCACTGAACGTTCTGCTCAAGCTCGCATTTGCGTTTTTTACTCATAAATTAATTCTAGTGCTAATAGCAGCCAGGAGATAAAGTGGTTTATTGAGTTGGAGAATAAATCGTGAGATGAAGCGTTTTTTTTATTTTTTATTTATTTATTTTGCTTTTAATTGAATTACGTTTGCTTTAGTTTTCTAGCTGCTTTTCCTACTTTGACTCGTCAGATATCACCCTGACATGATGAGTAGACGTTGGACACTGTTATTGTAATGAAAAGTCCAAGCTCAGCCACAGATTTCGGAATTTAGAACGAAAACCTTTATTTAATCCACGGGGATAGCATATTCTCGTTCTGTCAGTTATGACTGGGTAGAAGTCGTAAGTAATTCGTAATTGTTTTTTCGGTTTCGCCTGATCTGAGGATTGAACTCTCAATCTCCAACTGCGTTTCACTTTACCCATTACATCCCGGTTCTATTTCAGACTCTTAAAAGGGGATGTCAAGAAAACACAAAAGCTCATTTCCGATAGAATTTGTTGTTATGCATAAAATCGATGAGTTAACGCCGCCAAATCAGCTTCTGTAATCTGCACGTCCAGTAAGTGCACCGCCTTCGTGAAGCAATTCAGCAAAAAAAAGTCGAACCGACGACATAGTGTTTATTCAACACGACAACGTCAATGTGACCAAAAAATCGTTATCGATGATTTTTTTTTGAAAACGGGTGTTGCCTCATATTCCATACTCGGAGTTGTTTTAAATTAACATAATGGAGATTTGCTTACTTTAGAACAAACATGCTTTAATAAATATTAAACACAACAAAAATTATCCAGATAAGTAGAGGCATAAGTTACTTTCAGGGTTATTCATTATATACTAGCAGGGTGAGGCGTCCGGCATTGCCCGGTCGTAAAATACACATATGTATATTTTACTTTATGCAGATTTCGTATTCATTATTAAGTGGCCAAGTTTTTATTGAATATTATATATATATATATATATATATATATATATATATATATATATATATATATATATAATAGGAAAACAAGAGAATGAAATGAAGACACAAAGCTATATATAGGTAGATATAAAATGGATCATTTATTGAATAATGGAATACAGGAAAAATTTGGGAGATAGAATCCCCCATATTTATTTATTTATACAAAGAATAAATATAATAATAAATTTAATATACCTGCTCTGTTTACTCATTGAGCACTTTTTGGTAGACACATGTTGTTTAAGTGGATGTACTCCAAAGAAACTAAACTCTACTGGTTATATATATATATATATATATATATATATATATATATATATATATATATATATATATATATATATATATATATATATATATATTAGCAGTAGAGTTTAGTTTCTTTGGAGTACATACAATTAAACAACATGTGTCTACCAAAAAGTGCTCAATGAGTAAACAGAGCAGGTGTATTAAATTTATTATTATATTTATTGTTTGTATAAATAAATTATATATATATAGAGAGAGAGAGAGAGGAGGGAGAGAGAGAGAGGGAAAGAAATAGAGAAAGAGAAAGAGAGAAGAGGAGGAAGGGAGAAAGAAGAACACAATTTAAGACGATAAATTAATGAATTTATTGTTCGACAACATACTCATATACGACATATTAAAATTTCCTTAATCCAAAGAGTTTCAAAGAACTGAGTTTTTCTCATCAGAGAAATATATTAGCAAATGAATATTATAGCGAAGCTATGCATTTGCTGGTTCTGGCATGAATTAAAACATCATTATATAGAAACTAGCCATAAATGTAAAAAAAAATTTAGCGCAAAGAGTTCATGAAATGGGGAAAAGAAATAAAAAATAAAATATTAAATTAAAAATCAAAGATTAAAAATGCAGATGAAAGGATAGGAAATATATTCAAGACGAAATGATGACAAAAGTAAATGCTCCCTGAGAAGAAGTCAGATTTATATTGTTGACAAATGAAAAATCCAAAATGCAATAATCCAAACTGTGTGTAATCCAGGTTTGTAGAAAAATCTGTTTGAAAGCAGTCGAGAAATAAAGATTATTTTGAATCGTTAAAGTTTTTGTTTTCTTTTTCACTCGGGGATGATTGAGCTTGCGTAATAACTCCCATGGCCGTCTGTACGATTATATATATTAGTCATTTCAAAGGTTAAAAAAATGACTTGGGTACCATCAGCTAGAATCAACAGCAAAACATTTAGCGCTACTGCCTTGTTACCTATCGCTTGACCTAACGACTGATAGATAAGAGATATTTAAAATTTCAATTCCAGCTATGAATTAATTTGCGTATGCGCAAAAGTAATAGAAATATATCAGCTAGTTGAAAGGAACATTATGCATTTCAACTTGCGTTATTCTATCCACCCAAGCAAAGAGTTTACTCGTTATGCACCATTCCTGATGTGTGATTATTATTTCCTGTTAATGTCAGTGTTATGTGATCAGCAGTTTAAGAGTTTATCGGTTAAATATTTTCACACACAAACACACATGCATGGTTTATTTATATAGATTAGCTTTTAACCCCTTTTTGTTCTTTTAACTACTGATGGAGATGAGAACAGTAAGGACATCCCCATCTCGACTACTTTATCTTCAGATTTTCATATCTCTTTCAAATGCTTTGCGTGGCGCAATCTTCAGTACTCATATTAAATTTAATGGTCTGCTTGATTTTATGTGATTTGAAGAAATTCACACCCATCGTAGGCAATGTGTGTAAAAAATACCATCGTAGCCCAAGGGTTAAAACAGAGAATTCATAAAGACAACAAGACGGACGAGTAATACGAGCTGGACAAAAGGAAGCATGTAATGGATCACATAATTCTATTAAAAAAAATAATAATATATATATATATATATATATATATATATATTATTATTATTATTATTATTATTTATTTATTTATTTATTTATTTATTTATTTATAGAAAAGACTGAGACTAGCAATATCATCTCCACCAGAGAAAAGTTACTGAAAAGAAGCACTAAAATGAAGAAAATAACATGCTTAAACGATTAAGAAAAAGAATGAACTCACTTGTAAAGAAACGAAACGAAACGAAACGAAACAATCAAGAATGAAAATAAATAAAAAAAGACGTTAAGCGAAACGAAATCAAAATGAAACAAATATACATAAAATGAAATCGACAAACGTATGAAGATTGATGAAAAGAAGAAAAATGGTCAAAATGGGGCGAAAAAAAAATGAAATACTACGGTAGAAGCATTAAAGAGAAGAAAAATATTATCAACTGATGACGAAATAAAGAGATGGAAACGAATACAAAAGCGTTGAAAAAGAAAAAAAGGAAAGAATATGGAAGGTAGGCAAAGAAAACATTGAGAGAAGAAAGTAATACTGAAAAAAAGAAAAAGAAAAGAAGTAATTAAGAAGTAAAACAAAGAAATGAAAGCGAAAGAAAAAAAAGGAAAAAGATAATCAACTGACGGAATAAAGTGATGGAAACAAATAAAAAAGCGTTGAAAAAGAGAAAAAGGAAAGAATATGGAAGTTAGGCAAAGAAAGAATTGAGCGAAGAAAGCAATGCTGAAAATAGAAAAAAAAATAGAAGCAGAAGAAAAAAGAAAGAAGGAATTAAGAGGAAAGAAGAAAAAAAAAGAAAAAGAAAATTGAAAGAAAAAAGAAAAAGTGAAAATTGATGGAACGAAAGAAAATAAGATAAAAAGAAAGAACAATTTTTTTTAAGTTTTAAAACTCAGCGAATAAGCATAAAAAAGACGAAGACAAAAAATAGTTTTAATGGCGACATAGGGTTTTACCAAGAAACAAAAATCTGATTAAAGAATCTCAAACAAGAATAGGACTGTAAAAAGATCCGATGAAATCTCAATAAAGACGCCAAAGTCCGGATAAAGATGAAAGCGTTTGAAGGAACAATAAAAAAAGATTTTCAGAAGAAAAAAAAATGGCTAACCAGAAGCAGTTTTGTAATCGCAAATCGAACTCTTCACTTTTCTTTCTTTTATATAGCTCGTATCACGCATGCTCTTTTTAGCACGTTGGCGTCGCGTCCCCGGGTCTTAAAAAGAATAGAACTAGAACGAATATTTTAAAGATGCGTCCATTGAATGTGCTATTTAATATTGTAGTATGGCAGACAGACGAAAACACTATTTCAAATTAGAGTGACAGACAGACAAACATGCTATTTCTATGTAAAATTGGGAAAGACCAACGGAATTGCTTTTTCGAATTGAAGTGCGACAGACGGACGAAAAATCTATTTCAAATTAAGCGTAACAAATCAACAGAAACGCGATTTGAAACGACGCTGAACAATCCGACACGAATAAAAACTTATTTAAATGCTAAACGTGACAGATAAACGGACAGAACCTCTTATAGATATACATGGACGCAACTTAAATAAGATGCGTCTACTTAATCTACACTTTGAACAATTAAAATACTATTTTGGTTTCAAACTTATGCGTGACCGACGACTGACGGACAGAGTTAATCATAAAAAAAACAAGGGCGCATCTCAAAGGCTGATGGAAGTTGCAGGGATACACGTGCTCTGGTCGGTTGCTTGCTCATTGAAAAGCGTCGACGACTAATCAGTCCGCTGGAGCCCAGAACGGATTCGTGACAAGATAAAAAAAAAATGAAGTAAAAACAAAAACGGAGAGAGAAAAAAAAAGAAGCGTAGAGGATATTAATCAAAGGAAGAATTCAGTAAAACAATGAACGACGCCATCTTGGTTTGGACTGCGTTGTTTGTTGGATCGTCTTTTGCCGCTTTGATGTGAGCTTAGCTCTGATCAAAGGTAGATTCGATATTTGATTCCTATCTGGTAAGAAATCGGTGATCGATGGGAGGTGTACTTATCTGCATTAAATAGCGAGAAAGAGAGAGAGAGAGAGAGAGAGAGAGAGAGAGAGAGAGATGGGGAGAGAAAGAGCAAAAGAACGAAGCGAAATTCTCCCAACTGAAAAACGTTTTGATTCAAATTGTATTACACCATGTAAGAGTTATTGCTCTTTAAAATGACGAATACAAACACGTGCAATGAGGGTGCATAAATGACTGCTACAAAAGACAGATCTGCAATAGGAAAAATATTTAGCGAAAATAAGAGACAATCAACATTAATTAGTTTTGTTTTGTTGTCTTTTAATAATGGCTACGTGGAAATGGAGCTAATGTTTAAAATAGACCACTCGAAACAGCCCACGCGCGTGAGAGAGAGAGAGAGAGAGAGAGAGAGAGAGAGAGAGAGAGAGACCACAAGAAAAAAATAAGGAGAACAATAAAATAAGGGAAAAACCCTGAAAAGGGACAAAGTGAACTGTAAATGCATGTTTATTTGTCAGATATGAAGAGTTAAGGGCACGAGTTACGGTCAAATATGTTCTTTTGCGGTTTAAAGAAATTAATTCCAGGCGTTGCATTTTTTTTTTTAGGGTGACATTCTTCGCATAAGATGGTTGGAGTCAAAACCAAAGGCGAAGGTGACATTTTTTTAAGAACTCAAAAAATTCTACTCTGCTTTAAATAGCGCGCGTGCATGCGCGTGAGAGAGAGAGAGAGAGAGAGAGAGTGAGAGAAAGAAAGAAAGAAAGAAAAAAAAAGAAAGAAAAAAGAAAGAAAGAAATAGAAATAAGGACAAAGAAACCTAGTGGGGCATAGTGTATTTATCAGAACTGGAGAGTTAGGGGCAGGAGTTACGGCAAAACACGTTTTTTTCTTGGGGGGGGGGGAGTTTATAAAAACTAGGCATTTTTTTTTCCGACAATGTTCTCTAGTTAATAAGTTGGGAGTCGGATCCGGCGCCAGAATTCGACATGATTTTAAAAAGTCGGAATCAAGAATTAATCCCAAATCTTTTTGTTTTTTTAACTAATTTTAAAGTTTCGAGTCGGGGAGTTCACTAAGGTTAATATCGGTTTAAGAAGTTAAGACGCATAGACTGTAGTTGAGATTTGTTAGTTTTTGCAAGATTTCCGGAAACTTATTTTGGATTAACTTCAGGTCTGAACGGTTTGATCAAGATTTTTTATTCGATTTTAAACTCAAAAGCTAGAAGATACGTTTAGATCATATCTAGACTGACAAAAATCTACTACAAAACACCGGCATCCTAACAGGATTGCAAATAATGGGAGTCGCAATAAAATGTCGAATCAACACCTTTACTTTTTTCTGTGTGAGAGACAGTACATTGGTGCCTTAAGTTAGGATTTGGCAAGGTAGATCGGAAGTTTGCGTGTAAATTAGAGGAAAGATAAGAACATTTCAGAAGAGGGAAAAAGAGTATAAAAGGAAGGTAGTGTCGCGATATTGTGTTCCACAGACGGGCAGTTCTAAGAAAGAAATTTTGCTCATTGAAGTTTCGTTTAGTATTAACTAGAAAAGGAAGGAAATTAAACAAAGAAAACAGAATGCCGCTTTCTTTGTCTAGACTCCTTGAACGTCTCTTAACTCTTTTCCTCTTAAAACTTTACATTTGGTTGTTCAACAAGACTTAAATAAAGCTAATAAGAACATGTACTAGCAGGGCTACCCGGCGATGCTAAGGGTAAAATTGTAAACTATCTCTATCCGTCTCTCTATCTTTCCATCTACTCCCTTTCCCTCTTCTCGTTCTACTTGTTCGTTATCCTTCTACCAGTGTATTCCTTTCTAGCTGCACATATATTAGGATGTCTCTCTTTAAATGAATTCCAAATATAGTGAAGTATAACATTGAAAATCGATGTAAAACCAACCACACTGACGTCACCTGACCCAGCTAATCCCCAAAGAATAAATAATTTCTTTTACATTTTAGATATCATTCGTCCGGGGTAACACTTATCCAAAAATATACCACCTTTGTGGGGGTTTGTTTTGTAGTTTGTTTGTTTTTATTTTTTTACTGCTAACTGAACATACAAGCACATAGATAACTTCCCTTTATATATTAGGTGGATAGTCTAGCATTTAACACTGTCTTTTCTCCGTTGGAAGGATAAAAACGAAAACGGATGAAACGAAAACAAAATTCAATATGGATTAAAACGAGAGAAACAAAAACGGTTTGAAAAGTAGAAAGAAAAAGAAAAATATAAAATAAAATGAAAAAAAATAACAATAGCACGTTTATCAAAATTAAATATGCACGTAAAAGTTACTTCCCGCTATATTTCCGGTAGATTTTGTTTCTATGGGTGTTTATTTCTGTGCAGCCTAGCGTTGGCATCGCTTCGCCAACTGTCACCAAACTTGATTAAAATATCGCTTATGGTCCGCCCTAGAACTGATTTAACTTTGGTAGACATAGCTCGTGTCCAATGTCATAGAAAAGATGAAAGCCACTCTTTTGGGAATAACGTCGATTCTTTTCATCCTATGAACTTGCTGCTCGGCCCATGAAGTCCCGCGTCTTATATGACCTTCACCTTTGGCATTGACCGTCACATTTGACTTTCAAATTTAATATATTAATCCGATGAACTTTGAACAATCATACAAAAAATGAGTCTGATTAGATAGATAGTTTTTGAATTATCAATGTTTCTATGGCAACCAAAAGAGCTTCGCTATGAAAGATATGAAAGATCGGTGACGGGTTGGTAGATTTCAGTCTCCCATCCGACCCATGTTCTTTTTATATTACGTTGACAAGAAAGTTCTTGCGGTTTTAATCATTTCAATTTTGATAAACATATCTCGGCTCAAATAAACATTTATTGATCGGAATAAGCATCATCGGAATAACACTCTTTTGCCAACGCAAAACAATTGTATTTATGCTAGTAACGTAAAAATCTTGTGTTCTGGTGGCGATGAAGTCGCTGAAAGCGTTTTTTTTTATATCACTTAATTTTTTTAAGCATTTCTCACGCAGAAAATTGTCGAGATGCTTGAAAAGTGGTAGTCGGTACTTGAGAGGTCTGGAAAATATTGCGGATGAAGCAGAGTTTCGTAGCCATATTTGCAAGGACGGTTTAGCAATGGAGGTCGGGCATTGTCGTGGAGGAGAACTGGGCCTTTTCTGTTGACTAATGCTGAGTTTTGTTGTCGAAGTTTCTGATGTATTTCAACCATTTGTTAGTAGTACTTAAGAGTTTCACCTGCACTCAAAAACACTGTAATGGATGAGACCGGTCGCAGACCATCAAACAGTCAACATCACTTTCTTTTGGTGCAAGTCTGGCTTTGAGAAGTGTCATGGAGCTTCATCGGCGTCTAACCATTAAGCTGAGCGTCGTTGGTTGTAAAGAACCCACTTTTCATCCCAGGTCTCAACACAATCGAGAAACGGAGCGTTCTTGTGCGCTAAAAAAGGGAAGATGACACATAATAACGGCATTTTTAGAGGGGTTGTCGTTCATTTCGTGAAGTACGCATTTATCAACATCTTTGTCTTTCCAATCTCTTCCAAATGGTTGGAAATCAGAGTATACGTTACACCTAATCCAAAAGCAAGTTCTCAAAGAGTTCTGCGTGAATTGTCTTCGACTAAGGCTCTTAATTGATCGCTGTCAACATCCGATAGCCGGCCACTACGCTCATCATCTTTAAGATTCTCCTCGCCCCCACGAAATTTCTTAAACCATCATTATGCTACGTGTTCAGTAGTGGTTTCTTGGCCAAACGCTTTACTGATATCGCGAGCTGTTTTAACATCTTTTCGGCCTAGCTTGAATTGAAAATATAAAATTGTACGAATTTTCTTTTTTTCCATCTTGTATTCAACGTTTTGAAAAGAAGACATAATTGTTTTTTAAACGAACGTGATTTAAACAATTAGATAGCGCAATAAAACTCTCTCTAAAATGATCTATGAAGTAAATGTATTATAACGAAAACTTATTTGAAAATATATCATTTGAAATCAAAATTAAAAAATTCCGCAAGAACTTTCTTCTCAATATTAAATGGGCATGTACATCTGAAATCTAGAATATACTTATGTTGTATATTTAACTAGCCTGGATGCACGGCGTTGCCCGGGTGTTTGGAGGTGTGTGTTGAGAAAAAAGATTAAAAAAAAACAGTGGTAGTAGGCAGGCAGGCTTGAACCCGTACGCGAAGACGGAAAAAAACATGGAAACAAACGTGGCGTCTTTGCCGTTGCATCCATCGCAAAACCAGAAGTGGCTAAGGTTTAAATGAAGGCTAGTTAATCGAAAAGAGGGGATTACTTTCGAAAATATCGGCGAAAAAAGCGACCCCCCCCCTGTAGAAAAGTTCCCAGTTGAGGGTGAAGACTTTAATGTTTTAGCCAATTTTTCGATATTTGTCGTCCGAAGGGTTGAGCTTCAAAACGATACCGATCTCGTGAAAATCCGTCGCTTCTGTCGAACGTTTTAGGCAGACATACAAACAAACAAACATACATACATACATGATGATTGCAACGTCTTGTCAGACGAGTGCCACTCCCTCAGACACTTAAAAGTCCATGAGCCCAAAAATGACTTCCATCGCAACGGGACCATTTTAATAGACAAATGCCTGAGGGAGTATCTATACACAGATGATGTTACAGAGTCCTAGCTTTGTACGACAGCTAAGTCTCTCTCTCGGTTCAAAATGTTGAGATCCAGCAACAAGCAGGAGAAAGATAGCCAACAACAAGTTAAACTGCAGACCAGCTTAATGCGGGTACTGCTCTCCCGCTTTATGTTTTTTTTTAATCAGAGATTTGCTTCTCCCAGAAAAGTTGCCTTCACCACGGCTTACGGGAACCCTCTCCACCCCAACCCACACATATATACACACAAACACACACGGTGCTAGTTGGCCGTTGACCCCGAAAAAGGGTCCATTCGCCTTTTGGAAGGTCTTGTTTTTAATCCTTCAGGGAGACTAGCCACCCTCCTCACCAAACAAGTTTGGTGGGGGAACCAGTTTAGTCGCCGGTGATGCAGATAGCACTGGGTTACATGGTATCAGTAGCATATGACATGACCTGACATATACATACATACATACATACATACATACATACATACATACATACATACATACATGCATTTCAACAGACAGGTGAGATTTATGTTATAGATGGTATTGGTATTTAATGGAACTGGATTACAAAGCAATCTCAAGGTTTTAAAAGAGTTAAATATAACGTCGATGAACAAAAGTGTGCGTGTAAGGAAAATGAAAGTCACGTGATCAGGTGGAAGCTTTAGGGTCAGTAGCTGATTTAAAGCGAATCGGCGCGAACAGATATAATGAGTTATTCAAACATTAGCGAGAGAAAAATGGTTGGTTTCTCATGTGACGTGACTGTTACACTCGAGTCGTGTTCATTAGAGTTCAAACCTCTCCCGGACCAGCACACCTTCCGGCACCGTGGAAAAGGAACAAGCAAACAAAAATAAATTTAACCGACTCGGCTTTTTTTTTCCTTTTTTTTTAACACCAGTTGTTTATTACCGTTTTTCTTTCTCCCGCTCTCGACACCAAATTTGGTTGTTTTGGTTGTTTTTGTTTTACGGCATATCAACCCTTTCCAGGTTATTTAATGCTGAATCCAGTTATTTTGAAGAACAATTTTTAATAGAGTATATATATTTTTTTGTTTTAAAGTTGGTTTCTATTTAACCCATAGTTGGGGCCCTAACAGGTACTACCAGTCCGGGTCAGAGTGGACCTGGGAGCAATGGCAATTAAAGGGTGGCTCCACACTCCCCTAATCCCGCAAGCTGAGGCCCCACCATCGGATATAGTTTAACGTCATATCCAGGACCGACACCAAATTTAAAAAGTATTTCATTACCAATGAAGGGGCCACATGTCCATTTCACCTAGTTTCATTTTTCTTACTGCTCCACTACACGATGGCCGTAGACAGCAAGTTGTCGCCTTCAACTTTACACATCCATCTTTTACAACCGTAATTTTTCTTCTCCCGACCACGTGGTGTCCTTTTATTCTCTTGCTCTTTGCCAACACCGCGCAAATTTCCTAATTTGAATATCTGCTTTTTTCGACTACTGCTGCTGATATCTTTGAAAGTCAGTTATATTACAGCTCCTGTTGATATTTTACCGCGCGCGCATACGCGCTTTGTTACACTCTTTCATTATTTGTTTTGGGCAGAATATTTTACTTGAATAAAAAAAAATATACGTATTTTATGTAGGAATGCATTTGTAGCAGTTATTTGTACTTAACAAAAATCCAGCAGGACAAAATATCTCAGAAGAATTAATTACAAGTTCTGTTCAAAGCAGATAAAATGGGTATATCAAGTCAGTCTCGTATTGATCAAGGTTGAAAGATCGTAAGAAAGTCGAGATGAGAAAATGAATTGATCTACCGAATGAGGAACACAGCGTCAACAATAAACATATTAGGTTGGTGCAAAAACAATATCTTTTTCTCACATATGCTACTTTTATATATGATTTCTTAATTAATTCATTGATATATATAGCAATAGAGATTCGAAGATAAAGACGGTGATGGCCGGCTGACTGCGGTTTATAACAAACATTTGAAAACCTTAATTAAAGCCGATCTTCGCAAAACCACACGAGAACTTGCTGTTGAACTCGAGGCCGACCACTAAACCGTCGTTCGCCAAATAGGGAAGTAAAAAAACGTTGGATAAATGAGTGCCACATAAATTGAACGATAATCCAAAAAATTGTCCTTTTGAAGGTGTATTCTACGCTCCCTCTGTGCATTTCGCGAGTGGATTGTGGCGTGCAATGAGAAGTAGATCCTCTACGAAAACCGGTGGCGTTTTGCATAGTAGCTGGATGCCGGAGAAGCTTTACAACACTTCCCGAAGCCGAAATTGCACCAAAAGAAAAGGTTATGGTGACTGTTTGGTTGTCTGCGGCCGGTCTCATCCATCACAGCTTCTTGAATCCGGGCGAAACGATTACGGCGGAGAAGTAATGCCGAAAAATTGCCGAAACGCACCAGAAGCTCCAGCGTATGTGCCCGAAATGGATCAATATGAAGGGACCAATTCTCCTCTATGACAACGCTTGCCCGCATGTTTTTCAACTGACTCTTCTTGCTTACCGAGTATCACTTTTTCAGGTGTCATGACAACTTCCTGCGCGAAAAATGCTTCAAAAGCCGAGATGATACCGAATTGGCCTTCAATGATTCATCGCTTCCAGAATTTCAGATTTCTATGCTAATGTAATAAATAAACTTGTTTCTTGTTTGAAAAATGTGTCGATTCTAACGGTTCTTATTTCGATTAAAAAAGTTTATTATGAAAGGAGTGATGATCTTTTGAAGTTGAACGTCAAAAAATGACATTATATTTGAACCAACCTAATAAATGTGTACTTTAGTGTTAAGAGGGTCGATTGTATCACACATTGAGGCCCAGAGTGCAACTGATAGTCGCAGAATGTGTTGGGGTTTTTGTTTTGTTTTATTTTTATACTTCTGAACTCGAGCGCACTTCAACTGTCAATCTGAAAAACCGACGACCCGGCCAAAGGAGCAAATGGAGGGTAAAACAATGAAAAGAGCGTTGGAGTCATTGGCAGGTGTGTAGATCGAGCGGAGATATCACACGTGTTTATCACATCTGGACGAATTGCAGACACAGTAAGAATACCTACTTTGTTCCTTCTTACACATCACCATCTCACATCTGTTGGCTTCCAAAGTGTTCAAAGAGAAGCTATATTTCCTTAACTTTTTTTTTTATCCAGGGCGAATCATCATGACGCAGGACACCTTTCCAGTCGGCCATTGTCTCCAGCTCCCATACAATCAATAGCACTGAGGAACAAATTTTCAGTAACTTTGAGTTGTGTTGGATATTTTAACTGATTTTGGTTGTGTTTTAAGCGCTGATTTAAAATCTGAAATTAGTTTTTTACTACAAGCTCTAGTTTGTATGCAGGTGTGTTTGATGGCCCACGGATTCGAAGCCTAGTCCGTGATGATCAGTTTGTTGTAAACATAACCGCTTTAGAGAAGGCAGCATGGTAATCCTTTGTGGGAGTCGTTCAAAACTTCATTTGAAACAATAAGATGGAGAACTACAGTGAACTTGTGAAGAGAATGCTCCTCGTTTTTCGTGATCTCGGGTATTGCATGAGCATCAAGCTTCATTTTTTGAATAGCCGCCTTGATAAGTTCCCTGACAACCTGGGGACTATGGGGGACGAACAACGATAACGATTTCACCACCACCTAAAGACCATGGAAGAACAAAAGTATGATGGTTGACTACTGCTGAAGGATTAAACGAGATGTCCCAGATAAAGTGTACAAATGCAAAATTACAAACACAAATTCCTTCCTAAATAAAATACTCATTCAGATAAAAACTGATATTTTCTAAAATCGCTATCAGAAAATATGGCACAAACAACAATAGTGTAATATGTATATAATATAATCACATTCTAATCTTATGTTTCATTTGCCTTCATAAATATGAAATAAATGACTTTTTGTTGTTTTAAGATTCAATTGAACAAAAGAAATGTGGCTGTTATTGCAATTTCCTCTAATAACGAAAAATAAAAAAATATAAATAAAAATGTCAAATAGCATAAAATCCGTAGTTTGTAGGCAAAAACCGACTTCAGACTTGAAGTCTACACACCCAAATCGACTAAAGGAAGGTCTTTTTTCTATGCAATAAAATAAGTGTCCCCCGGTGTAATATACAGAAATAGACTTTCTTTTGCAGTTCACATTAAATATATTAAAAGGTTTTGAAACGAAATAATGTAAAATAAAAATTATCAAATTATATTCGAACGAACTGTATACTTTAGTTCTGGGATTGAGTTTTGTTTGCACAACTCACACAACTTTACCTTGGATATCTATATATTTTGTTTAGCCTTGTGATTTCCAACATGAACATTTCTGTGTACCTTATCGGCTTGTATTGGTTTACCATATCTATCTATCTATATATATATATATATATATATATATATATATATATATATATATATATATATATATGTGTGTGATTCTTGGTTCGTTCAACATCGATAAAACCATATTTCTACATTACCAATTTAATTGAAATTTTCAGAAAATCTATCTGTAAAGTCGATGAATGTTTGCATGTTATTAAAATAATTTAACATTGCGAATTATAAAAATATTAATTAAAATATAAATATATTTCGTAAGTCGTTTCTGCGAAACTGCCCGGTTTTATTTCCGGTAACTTCCATTTCAACTACTCTCAAATTACAAGATAAGTAAAAAAAAAAGTATTCATGCAGAGAGTGATCTGTGCTGAAATAATAACGTTATTATTTAAAAAGCCATTCTTAACATGGGGAAGGGAGAATGTTTTCTACCTATTCTGTACTTTAACCTTACAATTGAATAAAAAAACATATCATAAAACTTTAATTAAATGTGAAAATACGATTTAAAAAATAGCGCGGATCACTCTCTCCATTAGCACAAAAAAATCCCATATTTTTTTTAATTTAAATTCATTTAAATTCATTTATGTATCTTACCAATTTTTTAATTTTAAATTCTTTATTTTTCTTAAGGCTTTTCACTCATGAAACATTACGTTTTAATTGTTTAGTTTCTTTCACGGCATTGTTTACATAAAAAAGTTTGTTTTAACTTTTTCTAAACTGTTTCATTTTTATGACATGCCTCATCGTTTTATAAACATTCTAACCTCCCCATGTTAAAAACGGCTTTCAAATTAAACACGCCCTTCCACAAACCTCGAAAGCCGTTCTTAACATGGGGAGGTTGGGGGTGTTCATTCCGAAAGCCGTTTTAACATGGGGAGGTTAGGGTGTTTATAATATACTGGGCCGAGTCGTAAAATGAACGAAGTTGCTATTTATTATTTATTGCAAAAATTGCTTGAAATTTATTTATTTGACAAAAAAGTCTTGACAATTCAAAAGAATGTTTAAAATTATTTATTTGTTCGAAAAAAACCCTATTTTAGTCCAATGTTGCTTTCATTTCCAAATTGTTTTCTTAAAATTATATTTTTCACGCAAACTTTTCAATCAGTGTTTTTACAATTATATTTCGATTCCCAGTAAAAAAATAAAAATAAAAACCAACCCACTTCTCCGTTAAAAAAACGATCATTTAAATTTGTTGTTGGCCTTTCAAAGTTGCTTTAATTTAAAAAAAATGTATAAAATTATTTATTTGTTCGAAAAAAAAAAATACACACACACACACATACACACACACACACACACACACACACACACACACACACACACACAAACGAAAAATAAACAAACAAAAAAAAACTAATAAATGTTTTGGTTTTGTTTTGGTTTTCAAATGGCGCTCGCCCAGTTTAAACTATTATGAGTGTGTCATTTCAATTTTCTGTTTTTAATAAAAAAAATTATTCCACGAAAAACTTTCCCGTTCTCATTAATTAAATCGAAACATTTCCAATTAAACAATTATGGATATATGTTCTTTTTCACTTTCTTTATTTACTTTTTTTCATAGTTCTTTCCGGAAGTTTAATTTTTTGGGTTTTTTTCGAACAATAAACAATTTTAAACACTCTTTTGAATTGTCAAGATTCATTTTCTCCAGTAATATCGGTTTACCAAGTTTCTGGAAGTAATAAATGATAATTTTAGTTTAATTTAACGTTTCCGGAAGTAATAAATGTTAATTTTGGTAAATTTATTCTTTCCCTTTCTGGAAGCAATCGTTCGGCCATATAATGATGTCTCCCCTAGATTTGGATAGCAATGCGTGAAAAAAATGGCGTCTCTAATTTCGGCAATAAAGGGTAGAAGCACCGTTTTATTCATTGTTGATTTATTCAAACAGTCCTTTGGAAAATAAATATTTAAAATAAAGTGAGGTTCTCCTTACGTGTTGAGTTCCATGGCGACCAGCAGAATTATTTAATGGTCGCTCCCTTAGCCCCGCCTTAGTCAAGGCTAACGCATGCGCACGTAACATTTCTCATTTATTTACTTACGTTGCCTTTCGCACTTTCACAAACATTATTTACGTTGGCTTAATTCTTTTCGAGTTGGCTGGTCACTTTTAATTCATCCAAAACAAGCTTCTATCTTTACATAATCAACGCTCTGATCCCCATCTGGCATCAATTGAAATGGATGGCTTTCGTCTTGGGGAGGCTCCATGTTTTGACAAGCTTCTGAGTGTTATCTTTACTCCTGATCTGAAATGGAACACGTACATAAAATCTGTTGCCAGGGACGCTGGGAAAATGGTGGGATCTTTCTACCGCTCCATAAGATATCTCACTACTGATGCAATTCTCTATCTGTATAAAAGCCAAGTACGTCCAAGGATGGAGTATTGCTGCCACATCTGGACAGGAGCTGCTAAAAACAGCCTATCCTGCGTTGACAGAGTACAAAATAGACTTTGTGGTTTAGTGGGGGACGCCCTTTTCTCTTCCCTGCAACCTCTCTCCCACAGAATAGACGTTGCGAGCCTGTCCTTGTTTTATCGTTATTTCCATGGCAGGTGCTCGTCTGAACTCCAATCTCTGGTCCCCCCCTCGCCAATCTTTCACGAGAAACACTCGTCTGGCTGAAACTACTGGCAATAAATTTCCCCACTCTTTATCTGTGCCTAAATCCAAACGTAGATTCCATGAGCAAAGCTTCTTTCTTAGAACTGCACACCAGTGGAACTCTCTGCCGCTTGCCTGTTTCCCACCTGACTACAACTTGGACGTCTTCAAATCCAACATAAACAAACTCCTGACAAACCACCCCCTTAAGTAAGACACTCTATCAAAACCCCCAATACTAATGATTACTACATTACTATCTCATTGATTACTGTACACGCAATAACCCTTATCCCTGAGTGGCCCTCGGGCCTTGATAAGTGGTAACCCCATGTAAAAATAATAAAATAAAAAAAGTAACTAAACCTGAATTTGTCACTTTTACAAACATTTATTTATTTACGTTGACTTAACTCTTTTCATGAATATTGGAAAAAAAAGTTTTACTCCTTATGAATATTAAAAGAAAAAAGTTCCTAAACATTTATTAATAATTCCTCATTTTTACAAACACTTGTAATTCATGTATTTACTTACGTTGGCTAAACTCTTTTCATGAATATTAAAAAAAAATAACTAAGCCATATATTGATAATTTCTCACTTTTACAGATATTTTTAATTAACATGAGTGGATAATTTTGGGGGTAAATATTTGCATTTAGGTCCACTTCCACAATTTTCTTTGTTAAATGACGACTTTTATTGATAAATAAATCTACTTCTCTGCAACTTTTATTGATAAATAAATCTACTTCTCTGCAAAGGGCACTGGACACCTCCTTTTTTTAATAGTATTTTCGGGTGGGTATGCTGACAAATAATATCAGTTAAATTTTGGAAATATTTTTTCACCCCTTCAAAAATGGTGTTTATTCCGGAAGCTGTTCTTAAGATGAGGAGGTTGGGGTGATTATAAGATGGACCTAATCTAAAAAAAAATAACAAGTTTCTAAAAGGATTAAAATAATTTCTCATTTTACGAACATTTTTACATGCGCACATAAGCAACTATTTTTTATTAACTTTTCTTTTACTTTTTTTTATTTAAAAATTCGTAAATTTCAATGAATAGAATAATAAATCATTTATCATTAATATGTGTTTTTGGTTTTGTGTTGAATGAAACTTTTTTTTTTCATTACAACAATAATGAACCAATTTAAATCTTCCGGCATGCGTTTAAGGGTTACGAAATTATCAATAAATCGTTTAGTTACTAAGCCAACGTCAGTAAATAAAAAATGTTACGTGCGCATGCATTAGCCTGTACTAGGGGGGGGGGCTAAGGAAGCGACCATTAAATAATTATGCTAGTCGCCATGGAACTTAACGCTAAAGGAGTATCTAAAGTGACACTTATGCATTTATGTTCTCGTGCTATTTTTAAAATAGTATTTTCACACTAAATTCAAATTTTACAATATCTTTTTCTTTTATTAATTGGTTAGGTGAAAGTACAGATAACCCGGTCGGTTTCTAATGTGTGGAAAATCTAGCTCCCGAAAAAAAGGGTACCTTGGATAGTAATAAAAAATTAAAATTGCCTCAGTCTCGAAAGATTTCTTCTCTACTGAACGAGGAAAAAATGGTGAAGTGAAGTTCACTTTCTGTTTCTTTCCCTCTCTCTTCCTCTCTTAATATCTCTCTCTATCCATCTCTCCCTTTCGCTCTCTCAATCTATCTTTCTCTCACCCTCTCCATCTCTCTTTCTCTCTCTACCTCGCTCTCCTTTCCTCTGTCTCGCCCTCTCTGTTTCTAACTCTCCCCCTCTCTCTGTTTATCTATGAATTCCTTTATCTCTCTTTATCTCCTTCTCTTTCTCTATTTTCCTCTCACTTTCTCTTTTCTATCTATATATCTTCCTCTCTATCTGTCCATTTCTAATCCCTCATCCTATTTTAGTCTCCTAAATTAATTACAGTGAATAAGGCATTGTCAAAACATGGATAAATCCTATTTTAGTCACCTAATTTACTGACTGTGAGAATAGAAGTTATTTGGAAATTACTGCTACCTTGAACAGCACCAGAAGTAACTGGTAAAACCTTTCTAATTAAATTGATTTTGGCAGCCATTCGGTAACAAAATGACATAGCCTTAGCCCTTGCTGCATGAGGAATACCTGCGACCTTGCTGCCAAGTAGAAGAATTATTTATTATACTTTGAAACATTCAATTTTTCAAAAATCTCATGTTCGACATATCCAAAACATCCAATATGGGGAAAAATATTTCAGAAATGCAAACTTATTGTTTAGGATGAATGCACAATGGTACGCAAAATATCACTTGAGGCTTTTGGTCGATCCTTGCAAGATTTGCGTGGCAATGTCAGACCATTTGGGAATGCAGTAATATTGCTTGCAGGAGATTTCAGACAAATGTTACCTGTTATTCTTCAATCAACACCAGCAGATGAAATAAGTGCTTGCCTCAAATACTCTACTTTTTTGTGCCATGTGAAGACATTAAACTTAATTCAAAATATGCATATCCAGTTGCAGGCTGTTCGATCCGCACATAAATTTTTGCATCACTTGTGAGAAATTGGGTACAGAAAAGTGCCAGCTGATCCGAGTTAAGGGCAAAATCTTTTGACTTTTAACTTCTGTAATTTTATTAGATCAAAAGAATAGTTAGTTTAAAAGGTTTTTGCAGATATTCAAATTATAAGAATTCCACTTGACTGAGTGAACGAGCTATTCTTGCAGACCAATACAAAGACCTCCACGCTATTATTCAATTTAAAATTCCAAGTGATGTTGTCAAATACAAATCCATCGACACTGTTGTGAAAGCAGATAAAGTGGTTAATTATCCAACAGCTATATTTGCCAGGGATGCCACTGCATGTATTGCAACTGAAATTTGACGTACTAATTATCATGCTGTGAAATATAAACCAATCAAAGCATTGCAAAGACACATGGCTTGCAGTAAAAACATTAACAAACAATATCATAGAAACAACAATCATAACAGGACTTTTTTCAGATGAATATATCTTCATTCCATGCATTCCTATGATTCCACCGGACATATCATTACACTTTAGGAAATTGCACTTTCCAATTTTATTGTCGTTTGCATTAACTATCAACAAAGCATAGGGAACAATTTTTACACTTGCGTGCCTTACAGTTATACACTGACTCTTTTTTCACATGGACAATCTATGATACGTATTCAAGAGTCACCAAACCAGAAAATCTCTACATCAGCTAAGAAAATGGAACAACAAAAACTGTGTACCCATACGAAATGGAAAATTAAACCTATAAGAAACATGCTTTTTCTCATTTTGGAATTTCTTCCATTGCGCCGATTTGAGCCACAGCAACGTATATATATATAATATTAAATAAAAGATGAGGAATAAAAATTATATATAACTTTATTATATCATCAGAACAATAAGGAAAAGTTAAGGGGAAATAAGAAAAACAAAACGTCTTTAGTTCATGGCATTTCGAAGCTAAATTTTCTCATCAGAAGAGGAGAAAAGTCAGAATTATAAAAAATTTATTTTGTATAATTCTAGCTCTTCTCCTCTTCCGACACTAGCCAGATTCAAACTTTATATCTGCTCTATTCCAACAAATAATGAATGAAATCTTTTTCAAGCAGTACAAATCTACTATTTATCATCCCGAAACACAAGAAGATCTTTAAAGTTTTCATCAGAAAGTCCATGATCAAAAATACTGTCTAGAATAAAAAAAACGGTTGGGACGATGAAGTTCATTTTGTTTTGTTTGCTGCGAGAGAAACCGTTCAAGAATCTCTTGGTTTTAGTTCGTTTAAACTTGTTTTTAACAATTCAGTAAAAAATCTTTTAAAACTTCTAAAAGAAAAACGGTTCAATGAAAAATGATATACATCTCTTATGTTATGTGTAAAACTTTAAGGAGAAATTATGCAATATTTTCAACATAGTGCAGTAAATATAACAAATTCTCAAACTAAAATGAAATTTATATACGACATGACTAATAAACATCGTAGTTTTCAAGTGGAGAACAAAACCTTAGCATTTTTGCCAATTCCGACTCATTCTTTACAGGCAAGATATTTTGGACCATATGAAATAGAAACAACATTTATGAGATAAATTATGCCATACAAACTCCTGATCGGAGAGAAGAAAAACAGAATTTTCCAAATTAATATGCTAAAACCTTACATTCATAGGAATGATGTAGCCACAATGAAGCCAATCTCGACATCAAAAAATATTATAGACATTATTAAACTAGTAAAAATAAAACTCAATTAGGCAATGACACAAATATAGTTTCTAAAAGGAAAGACATAAGTCAGAGTAGCTAATTAAAAGAACTCAGAAATCTTATGTAATCTAAATAACAAATTTAAATATTTATGATATGAAAAGAGAAAAAGTATTTGTGCTTTGGTCAGTGAGTTCAGATATCTTTTTTCAGATATTCCTAGAAAAACAACAGTCTCATTACTCGTAGATAATGATTTAGCAGGCGATAAAGTAATAGCAGACTCAATAATTACGGATACAGTAAAATTAAGTAAAGAAAATGATGAAGAAGACAAAAACTTATAATTTTGAAAACATAGACATTCCAGAACCAGCTTATCTGTTAAAATTAAACGAAACCTTTTTATCATATGCTCTAGAAAAAAAAAACTAATACTATAGATATAAAATTAGATAGTATTAAATTACATAATAAACCTCACACGGAAAAATTACAAAATCAATTTGTTAGGGAGTAAGAAAAAAAATAACAAACTTTCAAATAAAAATAAAATTTAGATACTTTATAATAAGTAAACATCGTTAAAAGATATTTAGATACGAATAGTTAGTAAACATCGTTAGGGGAGATGAAGTATTTTTGCCAATTCCGAGTCATTCTTTACAGGCAAGATATTTTGGACCGTATGAAATAGAAAAGAAAATTAATGATATAAATTATATCATACGCACTCCAGATTGGGGGATGAAAAACATAATTTTTCACACTAAATTTGCTAAAAACTTACATTGATATGAATGATGTAAGTAAAATTAGCAAATATTATAGACACTAATAAAAATAAAACTCATTTAGATAATGAAAAAATATAGTTACTAAAGAGAAAGACTTAGGTTATAGTAGTTAATTTTTTTTTAAATCAGAAACCCAATCTAATCTAAATGACAATTTTAAACGAAAACGAAAAGAGAATATATATATGTGCTTTGGTCAGTGAGTTCAGGGATCTTTTTCCAAAATAGCACAAGAAAATTTAACAAAATCTCAAATTAAAATGAAATTAAAATCCGAATAGACCAGTAAACGGCCCAGTTTTGAAGTGGAAGATAAAGTATTAGTATTTTTGCCAATTCAGTCAATCTCAACATTAACACATATTATAGGCATTGTTAAACTAATAATAATAAAAATAAATCTCCTTTAGACAATGACACAAATATAGTTACAAAAGAGAAAGACATAGTTCACAGCAGTTAATTAAAAAACTAAAAAATCCTATTAAATCTAAATGGCAAATTTAAACATTCATCATATAAAAAGAGAAAATAGATATATGCGCTTTGGTCAGTGAGGATCTTTTTCGAGATGTTCCTAGAAAAAAAAACAGTTGCAATACATGATGTATTTGTGGGAAATGAAAAACCTGTTAAACAACATTTTTATATGATTAATCCAATCAAGCTTCAATACTTGAGAAAGGAAATTAAAAATATAACGGATATAACAGAACCAAGCAACAGTCAGTGGAGTTCAACTTGTATTCTTGTACCAAAACCCGATGGAACTTATAGATTCGTAAATGATTTGCGGAAAGTTAATAAAATTACAAAAACTGACTCTTTTCCAATTCCTAGAATTAGATGATTGCATTAATAACATCGGGAATTCAAAATATGTCAGCAATTTTGATGAAATGTTACTGGTAAGTACCTTTAATCAAAAACGCGAAAGAAATCTCAGCATTCGACCCTGCAGATGTTCTAATATCAATACAGAGTTATGCCGTTTTAAATGAAAAATGGAGCAGCAGCAGCAGCATTTCAGAGAAAGATGCATTCCACACCACATGATATTCATGGATGTGACATTTAAATAGACGATGTAATTGCATACAGTAACACCTGGGATGAACTTTTAAAAATTATAAAACAATTCGTTCTAAAACTACAGGAAACTAAGCTATGTGTAAACTTAAGCAAAAGTGAATTATGTCACAGAGAATTGGATTATTTGGGTCATACTGTCGGTCAGGGACAAGTGAAACCTATCTCGGCAAAAGTGGATGCTATCATAAAATATCCTGTCCCAACTAATAAAAAAAAAAGAGATTTTTCGAAAATGTTTCAAGGATAGTAAGTGCTCTTACCAATATCCTAAAAAAAAAGTCTGAAAATACAAATGGAGCGAATCCTGCAGTAAAGTTTAATAGGATCGCATCAACTCTTATTTGAGGTCCAGCTCTTGCAACTCCAGACTTCTCTAGACAATTTAGATTACAAATTGATGCAGTGTTGTAAGAATGAGTGAAATTCTTGGACATTTCTCAAGAAAATTGAACAATTACCAAAAGAATTTGTTATAGAAAAAGAATATTTAGCTTTATCAGCCCTAAAAGACTTTGACGTTTATCACAATGTGACTGTGCATCCTATTTTAATCCGCATTGATCATAATCCACTCTCTTTCATTCAAAAGACGATCAATAAAAATCAGAGGTTTACAAAATGGAGTTACTCCTACAAGACTATATTATAATCGAATACATAAAAGGAAGAGACATTAGTGCTGATGCTCTGCCTTGAACATAACTTGATCTTTCACAAAAATAACACGCTTATCAAAAACACACACCCACACAAAACAAAAAATTGAAAAAAATGTATATTTATGAAATATATTTATTGCATGTATGATATACAAAGAACACACACAAAATATTAAAAATGACAAAATTGAAAATGAATATATATTGAATGTAGCTAACTTTCTGATTCAAAGAAATAAAAAGGAACAAAAATGAACAATAAAAAACTTCGAAAAAAAAACTTTTTATTTATTCCACGCTTTTCTTTATATTTGACTTTCTCTTTTAAGAAGTACAAAAACAAAAATATCAGTCCAATGTATATATATTTATATTTGAGCAAAATGTCTATTTTATGCGTGTTTTCACATCTAAGTGTTTATCTAAGCTCTTGTATATCAAGTTCTAGGATAAGCACTTTGAAGTCTATATTTCAGAACATTTACTTTGAAGTGGAGAGTGTCTTAAGATGACATTTTCTTCTTTAAAATATAAAAACTTACAATTTCTTACACAATAATAATACTAAATATAGGTATAACATAAATATAAAATATATAAATATAAGTAATATTATATCATTCATATTATAATATATCGTAATACATACTATATTGTATAATAGAAAATATATAATATATAACAATATACAAATTTTACTATTAAAATACATTACATTACAAGTAGAAAATAGAAATATTCTTTTTAAACGTTTCTGGAGAGTTCTTAAAATAGAACAGAAAAGTGTTCTTTTTTCGAGGGCTCCAGAAAGTTCCAAGTCGTAGTGTTCCATTTTAGAAATTCTAGAAAATTCCATTCACAACGACTATAAATATACTCTAATAGCGTCATAACTTCAGTTATTAAAATATCTTTGAGAGTGAGCGCTATTTTTGGGCGACCTTTTAACTATTTATGACTCCGGCCTATTTTTCCTGGGGGAAAAAAATTCGAATGTTAAGAATTCTGTAATAAGTCAATTACACACATCCTTACAAAAAAAAACTGAACTCTTGGTAAATATAGATTTTCTGATCTTATATTCTGACCAAAGTTATATATTACTATTTTTCAAACTCAGTTATTATTTGCACCCCGTAAAGTTAGGTCAGAATAAAACCAGATTTATCTCCCTTGCATCCTTTCTCTCGTAAATATTTATTTTCACCGTTTATACCTTTAATTAATTCTTTTATCTTTGTTTTAAACTCATCCTTGTGTGTCTTCCTCTATAAATTTTCGTGCGCGTAACACTGAATCACATATATACTAGAAGGCCACTCTGCATTGCCCGGTCGTAAAACATGTGTAAAAATAGTACTTTAATTTAGGCAGATTATATTATTATAGAACCAATTTTCAATGCATTATTATATTGTACCAAATATATAGTAGTTATTTTAATAGTTTGAAAAAATATGACTTGGGTTCCACTAACCAGAATTGAAACTAAAATGTTAATCCCCCAGTATTATTTGCTACCATATAACCTAATGGATAGGTTGATATGAACACTTTAAAAAGTGACACAATTTAATATATAAATATATATTTGCGCGTGCGTAGAGGAGCACTTTAAATCGACTTGCGCCATCCAAGTTCCATTTTTGTTCGATTTTGATATCTTAGCACCTATATTTACCGGTTTAAAAACAAATCGAATTCCGCAAGTCCGAATCCCCTTATATATCAAGCTTCAAATCTTCAAACCAAAAATTGATAGAGCAGTTTACTAGAGACTGTTTTCACACAGATACAAGGTCACTTTTATATATGCATGTTGTTGGTTGGTTGTTTTTTACGGCATATCAACCCATTTCAGGTTATTTCAGGTTCAGTAATCTTGAAGAAAACATTTTTAATAGAATATATTTGTTTTTTTTTCAAGTTGGTTTCTATTAAACGCATAGTTGGGACCCTAACAGGCACTACCACTCCGGGTCAGAGTGGACATGGGAGCAATGGCAATTAAGGGGTGGCTCCACACTCCCCAAATCCCGCAAGCTGGGGCCGTAGCATCAGATATAGTTTAAGGTCTTACCCAGGACCACTATATGCATGTATAGTGTTTATAATCTGCAGTTAAATACTTGATACGAGATTTTGAACTCTCCGGTTATTAATCGAAATGTGTTACATTCGATTACTCTAAATAGGACTGCTCCTATCTGGATGTATCTTTGATATAACTATGATTAGATTTGAGTAATCTATATAATTATAAAACTCAAATGCCCTTGTAACGGGTGTTGTAACTCAACATCCGGTTTACGACTTCCGGTTGCACATGCGTACATAAAAAAATAATCAACGCGACAATAAAGCGTATTGTTTTACTGTGTACGTCTCCAGCCTCCAACTTGTTTAGGGTTTTTTTTTCGCGTTTAAATTATCCAAATAAACAATTGTTAATACTTTCTGCTTTGTTTTTTTTTTTACATCGTTCATTTCCGTAATGCGCTTAAGTTATTTTAACGCAATCTTCTTACAAATAAATCTACTTTAACACGTTGACAACCAAGAGCATTTTACAACGGCGATTTACCCACCGCCTTCAATTTTTTAAATTTATTCTCCATTTTTTAATACACGTTTCTTGAAAAAACATTCATACATTTTCTTCTACACTACCAACATAAATTAATAAGCACGAAAATATGTTTTTTTAATTTGCGTTACAAATAAATAATCGACGCGACAAGAAAATTTATTGTTTTACTGTGTACGTTTTCAGCGTCCCAATTATTTTTTTTTTTTGCGTTTAAATTAAAAGATATACCAAAATCTGAATTTATTTTAAGTATTACGGTATCTGTCCAATGCACATTTACCTATAAGTATAGCAAACCACTTATAATTCAATGGCTTTAAGTTTTTTTCAAAAATAAACAATGATAAACAGAACGACACATAGAAATGTATCTATATTCTTTTTTTCATTTTAATATACTCTCATAGAAATGTTTCTGTTATGTCACAAAAAAAACTATTTTCTTTACGTCACAAGTGTCACGCTCATACATTAATTCCATAGCTAATATAACATACTGACTCAACGGGTCACGGGTAGTGTAGTAAATTAATAAATTTAATTAATAAATTTAACATGATGATATTGTCTTCTTAACATAATATCGATATTGTCATTCATACAATCATCCGTCATTGTTTCAGATATAAATGGCATGGGGTTTGTCTCTGACACCCATTTGATAACAGAATGGCAATAACAAGACCCTTAGCGAGGAGCGATCCCGATATCCACTGGATTGATCTCGTAGATCAGTTTGCTTAGGCTTTAACCACACGTCAAACCTAATATTATCACTTCAGTCGCAAGATAAAAGCACACATCTGATACTTTGTGAATCACGCCGACCATCACTCGGATATTTTGTACAGGCTAGCGTTACGAAGGAAATGATAGAACCGGAACCGGGAGTAGTCATGGAGTCTTTATTTTCACCGACTTCCGGTTTCCCCTCGAATGAACTATTCATCATTTAGACTTGTCACGCCATCTGGGGACGGGAAAACAGTGAAAAAGTAAACGAGAGGAACAAAGTATTATGGGTAATTTATAACTTCCAGAGAAATACAATGACAAAGTTGAAAATAAACGATCACACATATTATATATGTATATATATATATATATATATATATATATATATATATATATATATATATATGTGTGTGTGTGTGTGTGTGTGTGTGTGTGTGTGTGTGTGTGTGTGTTCAAATTACAAGGAGAAATGCCCGCTGTAAGCTTAATGGAAAAACGTGTAAATTATACCTACACTATATAATCCAAATAATAATTTAATGTATCAAATTTTTTATTACACACACACACACACACACACACACACACACACACACATATATATATATATATATATATATATATATATATATATATACTAGCTTGCCGCCCGACTTTGCTGGGTCGTAGAATACGCATAAATATTATATTTTAATCATAAAGAATTATTATTTATTAGCAGAAATAACGTAGGTATTAAACGTGACGTTCACTTCTTTAAAAAAAAATAAAGTAAAAAAAACGGAAAAAACTGAGACATGTGCATGCTAGTATTGTGATTTTTTTACTTCTTGCAAGCAATATATTCCCGAAGGGATGAAACACTAGTGTCTGTAGGTATTTAATAATTATTATAGTAAAAAAATAATTATATATATATATATATATATATATATATATATATATATATATATACTTGAGCTGAGATAGAAGCCAAAAAGACATTGAGTTAATTACGAGATAACTCTTAGTCCTGCTTTACACGATCGTTAAAGCATACTTATTCTTTACATAATAATCTTTAATGTAAACGATTGACGCATGTGCATTCGTGAAACAGTTGACAAAAAGATTTTAAAAAGATTTTAAAGTTTTACACATGTTTGAATACCATGTGCATCAAAGTCTGTAGTCTGAGTATATAGGTTGAGAAGTGTTCTCACACACGTTCTTCACACACATTCTCACTTATATATATGCACATATATGTATGTATATATATATATATATATATATATATATATATATATATATATATATATATATATAAGAAATCTGTACGTACTAGAACGAGTCAAATAAATTCCAAAAACAAAACAGCTTTGCACCATTTTTATGTCTCCTTAGAAATATCAAAATTAAGATATAATGAGCAAAATTAAATGCAAGTCTGATCTATTTAACGTTTTGTCCATATTATTCTTCCTTAAAAAAACTATAAAATTTCTCAAAGAAACTGAAACTTTGAGAGTATTCACTAATTGATGACGTAACCGGAATTATCCGAATCTGAATGAAAGGATTATGTTCCCCTTTACATTATTTCATTAAACTAGATTAAACTAAATACAGTTCACGTTTGGACTGCTTACGCGTAGCAGCTCTGCTACAAATATGTAGTGATCAGTTAATTAGCTTAGAAACACTAGTGTTCCTATTTACAATGCCTCCCCACGGGACAGAGTTAGACACCAGGGTCGTTTTTTAACGTGGGGAAAAAGAACCACAATTAAAAATTGTCTCAGTCGTGAAGGCACTCTCCGCCACTGACAGAGAACAAGAAATTATAGTGCAGCATCTGAAGAACAGATACTACACTGTGATCTCGGCCCAAAGGCAGTGTTTCATCATCACTTGATAAAATGTATCTGTGGTGGTTTATTTGTTTACATTTACACTACCGACATGCTAAAGAAGTCAATTAACTGGGAACTGATTACTCTCCTATTTGATTGCTATATGTAAAGTTCCTGGAAGCAAACTCTGTTCATGGATATTTCGATTAACGTTAGACTGACGGAGGAGCAAAAATTCTCTGCGATTATGATAGCGGCAGAATGTTTTGTGAGTGACGTTCAAGAAAAAACTGAAGATTGAAGCTTGTGATGTTACGCTGTATAAAAGGTTAACTTTGGTCAAAATCACATGTTTCTTTTTTTATTGGATATTCTCGATTATCGATTATCGATTATTGGTAATTATCGAAGACATTCTGATTAAAAAAAAACTATTTAAAAACACTGTTAGGCAAATAAATGGAAATCTGTGTGAAATTTCAGAAAAACTAGCCGAGACATTTTCGAGTCCATCGAGAACGATCACGTACACACATATATACACACATAACGTTCCTTTCATATATTGTAGAGATTATTACTGTATGTACTAATACTGCGCGAATTTATTCGAGCTATGGCTATAACAGTATGTTAGTCGTATAGACTGAATGGTTCACAATAAAAAATGGTTTGCATAAATGGTTGAGTTTCGTTTAAGAGGCAAAACAAACTTTAATAATTTATGCTATTAATATATATTTATATATGTATATATATATATATATATGTATATATATATATATATATATATATATATATATATATATAATAAAATAAAACTTGTGCAAATGGAAATTCAATTAACTTTCTTGAAGTTATATATTTGGATTTTACCGTCACTGGATTATTTATCTTCCACCAGACTATCCATTCATGTGTAATCACCTTTTTTTTCTTCGCCATATTCCCTCTGCTTCACTTTTTGTTATCAAGTAAGATCTTTGACTTACTTGTTGTTTCATCAAATACTTTTGCATATATATCGTCAAGAATGAGAGTTCAATAGAAACGGTGTTTTAATTGAACTCTCATTCTTGACGTTATTCTCGCGTTACCTACGCACAGTTCAAACATTTCAAAATACAACCGCCAGATACAACGCGTGGCTCTATACAAACAGAATTCTTTCTCCAAATTTACAACATGGCAAGGAAGAAGAAAAGGAAAAAAAGAAACAAAACAACACACTGAAGATGGAGTATATTTCGGAAATATATTCGTGATAAATTCCAAACAAGTAAAATATTTGTTTATTTTCCTAATATTACGTTGTGCATTGGTTTCAAGCGCACTTGATGCTTATTTTATATATATATATATATATATATATATATATATATATATATATATATATATATATATATATATATATATATACATTAATATGTAAAAACTTCTTTAGACATTACAAAATACATAATGTTATTTATGGCGTTAAGTGTGCACTCGTTATGTTGGTAATGTTGATAGATTTCATTTATGTAGACATTTAACAAAGAAATTATCTCACTTCCGATGCAATCCTCTACCTACACAAGACCCAAATACGTCCTAAGATTGAATATAGTTGTCACATTTGGTTGGATTGTCTTGTTTTACGGCATATCCATATTTTTCTGATTATTTAATGCCGAATCCAGTAATCTTGGAAATAATATTTATGTTGCATCCAGTTATTTTGTAAAAGGTTTGTTCTCTTCAGGCTCTTTGTATCTTCAATCGCTAGTTTGTAGTGTTTGGTTTGGTTGTTTTATAGTGGATGTTATCGTTTTTGTTTCCTGCCCTGCAGAACATGGATGAGTTTTGCAATGTGAAAGGGAAAAGGGCTATGGTATTAATGTTTGGTATAGTTTAATTAGGAAAATAGTAAAGGGGAAATGAGAAGGAAAAGGTGAAAAATGTGGGTTGTTGGTTTTGTTTTTGGTTTTGCAGAACATAATTAAGTTTTGCAAGGGGAAGTAGAAAAACAAAAAGCATCAATGTTAGTTGCATTTCATCTTAGAAAGCCAGTATCTTCGAGCAGCCTAATCGGGTAGCACCAATTTTACCACATCTGGGGACAAGCTGCTAAGAGTATAATTTCATGCATTGACAGGGTACAAAACCGTCTTCGAAATCTAGTGTGCGAGAATTGTTTGCCTTCTTACGTTCTCTTTCTCACAGAAGACGCGTTGCGAGTCTATCTCGGATCTATCGTTACTTTTATAGTAGGTGCTCGACTGAACTTCAATATATGATCTTCATCTGGAAAAATCGCAGCAAATACTTGTCTAGTTACAACCAATATCAAATACATATCTAAGGAAATGGCTAAAACACTAGAGAAAGACCTCCAATCTCTAGTGGAATGGGGATAAAAATGGATGGTCACATTCAATGCTGTCAAGACTAAGCTTGTTTCCTTCAATAATTACAAGAAAACTTCTCTGCCATCAATAACAATGCCCAAAGATACATTACTTGGAAGTACTCCTCGGCCCACCGTTAACAGGGAACATGAGTTCGAACAGATACATTGAGAGCATTGCCAAAGCTGCTGCGAAGAAGGTGGGTTCTCTCTACAGTGCTAGAAAGTTACTTACACCTAAAAGTATCCTCTACCTCTATAAGGCCATCATTCACCCATGTGTGGAGTACTGTTGCGACATTTGGGCTGCTGCTCTGCTACTAGTCTCTCCATCCCGGACTGGGTCCAAAAAAGAGACACCAACCTGGTAGGTCCTGAACTGACATCTAAGCTTGAGCCTTTGTCCTATCGACGAAGTGTTGCATCCCTCTGCCTGTTCTACAAGTATTTTAATGGTGAATGCTCTGACGAACTACAAACTCTTGTACCCCCTCGATGTAAATACCCCCGACAAACCCGACAAGCAGAAAAATTCCACCCCTACACAATGAAGAAAGTCTTTTGCTCTAATAGTTTCTTCCTCAGAATTGCTAGATTTTGGAACTTCCTTCCGGGATTATGCTTTTCCAACCGTATTGACATGCAGAAGTCCAAATATAATGTGAACAAACATCTTGCTGCTCATCTCTTTTCATAATGTCCCTGCAACTTACGTCCCCAATAGTTACCCCTAATTGGCAATGTGCCTTGTCTAGAGTGAAAATTGAATAATAATATAAAAGAATTTCCCTCACTCTCTATTTGTGCCTAAAGCTGCACGAAAAGTCAACGAGCAGTTTCTTCCTTGAACTATACTCTGTTGAACACAGTACCGTGGGGCTGCTTCCCAGCGAACTATAATATGGTCGTTTTCAAATCTGATGTAAATAAGTTATTTTATATAATTAAATCATGTTCAAGTTTCACCATTACTGAGCATCACGGTGTTTTCTTACTATATATCTAACCCTCATCAATCCTCATCCTAGAGTAGACGTTGGGCCTTCATAAGCAGCAGCCGCGAAGTAAAAAAACAAAATGCAGATCCATCGTTCTTCCTGTTGGCTTTAAGTTAATTTATTTAACTCAGTTTAATTATAAATTGTGTCATGCGACTAATTCATTGTAAACGGCTTCAGCATAACATTATTATTTCTGTGATTCAAATTGCCATTATCAACACAGCAACCTAGTATTATTAAATGTAGTAGAAGGAGGAGAAGGAAGAGAAGGGGAAATATAATGAATCACAGAAGTGGTAGGAGGGTGCACTGTTAATGTTTTTTTTATTCATCGTCGTTGTTATCGTTTTGGTTATCGTCATTTCATCAATTTTTTTTTTTCTGCTGAAATTTTCGCGCCGCTTGACAAAATGGTGACCGTCAACTCTGCGTAATTAGCGTTGTGTGAAAAAACTTGCACAGTTTTGTTTTGAAGTGGGATTTCAAATTAAAACTGACCTCAACTAAAAAAAAAAAAAAGGTGTGAACTACTAAACAAAAATAAAGAAATAAAATATTAAAGGAATAAAAAATAATAAAAATTTTGGATGAATCCAAAAATAATTATGATAAAGATATTTTTTTTTATCGAATACTTCAATCAATTCGTAAAGATTACGAACACGGATGTCAAAAAAAAAAAGAGATAAAAATAACTATATAAAAAATATATAAAATATAATATAAAAAAAAAACGCTATAAATATAAAAAATATAATATAAAAAATATAAAAACAACTTCTAAATAGAATGTTGAAAAATGAAAAGGAGGAAAGATAAGAAAGAAAAATAAATGCCCTGTCGTAAAATACGCTTAAATATGATATTTTAATTTATGCAGATATCAATTTTATTATGAAAGAGCTATTTCTCTATCGATTATTATAATGTATTGAATATATAGTAATAATTTCAAAAGTTCAAAAATGTATTTCTTAGTTTGTCAGTTATCCGGCGGTATTCACTATGATATGCCCTGAGTACAGATAGACTTTAAAATGCTTTAAAAATCAACACAAGTTAAGGAGTAAAAGTATATTTGTTCATGGTTAGAGGAGCACTTTAAAAAGACTTACGACTTGAAAGTTCCATTTTTTTTTACAGACTTAAACCAAATCGAATTTGTTCCACATGGCCGGACATATCAAGTTTCAAGTGTGGAAACTAAAAATTGACAAAATATACAAAATATATTAGCAGTGATCATTCCGCACACATACATACATACTAGCGATTCCCATATTTCTTACCGATTCCGATACAATTAGCGATTTCGTACTAAATTGATTCAGATTCCAATTCTTTAAAAATCTCTAAATATTTAACTATAGAATTAGATATTTTCCTAAACGTTAAAATTACACTTGTGGAGGATAGTATATCGATTTTATCTTTACTGGTATTTTAAAATTAATAAATATTTATTAGTTTATTATTTATTATCAGCAATGGAATACTTTGCTTCAACTAAAATCAAATAAAAGGACAATTAAAAGAATCGTTTTGGCGTCGGAATATAGGCACCAATCTTTTTCGATTCTAATACTGATTCCGATACTCCAAAATTGATCGATTTTACCGATTCTCGATTCCGAGCAATCGTCCCAACACTAATACATACTCACACAAGGTCATATATATATATATATATATATATATATATATATATATATATATATATATATGTGTGTGTGTGTGTGTGTGTGTGTGTGTGTGTGTGTAAATGTTCTTTATTCACTTATATTTCCTTTTTAATATATACCAACACTTATATAAGAAGGTCAATGTAATTATAGGACATATAATGAATAAACGAATAAATGGCAAAAATCTATATTCCAAATTTCATGATGTTGACCATCTTACAATTTATTCCTTAAATTCAGTTGACGCTTACAATTCTTGACACTATCTGTTTCGTAGCACAACATCAATCACTTCATCATTATATCAATCAGTGAATCTATTTTGCAGAAATACCAACTATCAATTAACCAAAATGGAATAAAATTAGTTTAGACATGCTTAAATAATCCGAAAATTGGAAGAGAAGCTGCAAATATCTTATAGTTAGCTTACATTACGCCATTTTGATGGTAAGATGGCCAACATCATGAAATTTGGAATATAGACTTCTGTCATTTATTTATTTCATACACACACACATACACACACAGACAGAAACATACACATACACAGAAACATACACACACACACATATATATATATTATATATATATATATATATACATATATATATATATATATATATATATATATATATATATATATATATATATATAATAGAAACAGTATTCCGATGAGATAGAAAGAAGAAACAAGAACAAACCAAGTTATGCGTTCATGAACGTTTCGTTTTTATTGTCAGACTTCTTTTGGATGGATGAAATTAAGAAAATAAAATACCGGCACAATATTTCAAAATGTATTTTTGATGTAATGCAATGTATGACTATGTTTTATTTCAGAAATAAAAAAAAGTCGTTGGAAATTAAAAAAAAAAAAAAAGTGGGGGGGGGCATAGCGCTGTAAAAGAGAGTAAGATTTTTTTATAACGACATGTAGCCGTTAATATATTTTAAAAGATATGACGCAATTCCTATTCCTTTTGGAACAAATATGTCCGTTATAATTCAATATGGATGTGTAACTGAAATGAAATTAGTTTATCTTTGTTATATTATTTATCTGTATTAATTATTATAGGTATTAATTAATATAGGTATTAATTATTATATGTATTAATTATTATATGTATTAATTATTATATGCATTTATAATTATAGGTATTAATTATTATATGCATTAATTACTATAGATATTAATTATTATAGATATTAATAATTATAGGTATTAATTATTATATGTATTAATTATTATATGTATTAATTATTATAGGTATAAACTATTATATGCATTAATTATTATAGGTATTAATTATTATAGGTATTAATATTATATGTATTAATAATTATAGGTATTAATTATTATATGTATTAATTATTATAAGTATTAATAATGTATGTATTAATTATTATATGTATTAATAATTATATGTATTAATTATTATATGTATTAATTATTATATGCCTTAATAATTGTATGTATTAATTATTATATGTATTAATTATTATAGGTATTAATTATTATATGTATTAATTATGTAGGTGGTGTTTTCTATGGTGTGAGAGAGTTAACTTGTGTCTAAAATTAAATTATGTTCTTTTAATAGAAGTTTATTTATTAATGACGATACATTATAGAAAACTCCACGTTGTTTAATTGTGCTTGAATTTGCAATAAGCGCTGATTCAAGAAGTCTCCATCGCGTTTTTTTTTTTTTTACTAAATTTAACTATTTTTGCTTGTTTGAAGTCAAAAGTATGATTATGCTTTAATGAATGAGAGAATAATGCATTCAGAGAATTGTTATTCTTATATCTCATTTATGTTCATTAATCCCTTTCTCTAATTTACGTTGGGCTTCACCAACATATATATGATAGCAATTTTGGCAAAGATCAGTGTAAGTGCCTGCATTGGAAGGTGTAACAATTCTACTTGTGAGACATAGGCTTGAGTTCTCAGTGGTTAGAAAACTACACCTCATAAGTTAATACTTTACACCATGGTATTAAGTAACCTGCAGTTTCTAAATGTATAACAAAAAATATACATTCAAAATCACATGGTCATTTCTCGTAAACAGACATATACCAATACAGTAGCATTGTTCTTCAAGAGCAAAGATGAAGTTCGTTTTGTTTTGTTTTTTTTCTTTTTTTGAATCCCGAACTTCATGACAAGTGATTGAATTAAGACCTCTTTAAATATCTTAGTTCTTATATTTTGCTATACATTTATTTGTGCTTTACGTTTTTTTTTCTTTTTTCTTTACTGATAAATCATCACTTGTCTAGCCCCAAATGCCACTCGGACTATTTTGTCAGGTTTGATGGTGAGACAATTGCATGATGATTAGTTGAGACTGTGTGGAATTTGACTCAACAAGAATTTGTTTTCATTGAACTTGAAAGTGAAACTCTTGTAGTCAGCTGAGAAGCAATCCCGATGTATTGCGTTCAACGAACAGACCATTTTATGATGAGGAAAATGATGAGAAATAATTTATGCGTGGATTGGATTACTATCAGGAATCTGCGCGGCGTTTAAAGTTTCATCATCATCATCATCCCAATCGTTGTTCGATTTTTAACCAGTTGTAAAGATGAGTCAAATTCCACACAGTCTCAATTAATCATCATGCAATTGTCTCACCATCAAACCTGACAAAATAGTCCGAGTGGCATTTGGGGCTAGACAAGTGGTGATTTATCAGTAAAGAAAAAAGAAAAAAAACGTAAAGCACAAATATTGAAATAATGGAATAATGTATTCTTCATTCTTTGGAACTCACTTCCTGCTGACTGTTTTCTACCTACTTATAGATGTATGTTTTTTCCAATAGGTATATCATGTCCTTATGGTAATGGCTTTTCGCTCTTGCTAGCGCCTTACATGTGACTTCATGCCTCATCTGGGGTGATTCCCATAAAAACTAAGCCAGTACAACTTAATATCCGGAATTTTTAGACACACCCTAAAATGATCCTGATTTTGTCGTTGAATGATACCTATGCGATGATTTATTCGGGAATTTCTCGCAGTGATTTTGGCGGTAATTTTCGTGGTAGGTTTTAGTGGTGAGTTTGGCCTCGTTGAGTTCATTTGAGACTCCAGAATCATACGTTACTAAACACCACATTTAAAAAACTTCATAAAACAGGCTCAACGTTTTGCACTTTTAAAGCGTGTATTTCATAAACTAATAAAGGTAATTATGGATATTGGGGAAATGGTGATGATGAAATGTGTTATTATTTTCTGTAAACATAGTAATAAAGTTAAAATAAAAAAACGTTTCACTGCACTTACGAAGTGTCTTCAATAAGTTTCCAGACTTTTTTTCGTACGTTCATTGACAGCGCAAACATAAAACTCTAGAAACTTCGAAGAAATTTCTCCGGGCTACAATTCACTTGTTGTACAAACCCAACAAAGTTCTGCGCGAATAACTGTGTTCAAACTGACAAACTGACATCAAACTGTGCACTCTAAAGAAATACGACAGTCCTTATCCATTAAATTATTTATTTGACCAATCAACTCTGGTGTTCTGACCTCCTTAAGCTTCCCAAACACTCGTCATTCCTCACAGACTCCCTGCCTTCCATGAATTTCTTATGCAACTCAAAAATCTCATGCTCGATTCATGCAAGATGGTCCAAAAGCCGTCTGAAGCATTCCATGTTTTTGTCGCGTTTTTTCCAAGTTTAAAACAGAATTCTCTTGCATATTGTTTTTTTAAAGTGTCCTCATATTCAGATTGCACTTTTGAAATTTACCAGCTGTGACGATCAGGCTTTAGTAGGGTGTATTTCAATTCTTGCTGTAGCTGATCATTTAAGCATAGAATCATAAAACTTGATCAGTCATATCATAACATGTATAGCAATAACAAACTGAATTTTCAAGAGTCTGCGATAGTTTTAAATGCCCGCACAAAAAAGTCTGAAAACTTATCGAAGGCACCTCGTACAGTGCTTCTTTGTTATTGTACGCTGATTTTAATGCTAATATAATCTCGCATCGATTATCGTTGTGATCATCCGGATCATCGGCGTTGTCAGTTTCTTCTTCTGACAGCCGCAATTGTTTGTGAGGTTGGGTTTTATTCCAAGCTTTGACGAAAAACTGTTTGTTCATCTAAAACACCGCGGGTATAAGAGGCATGCGCAGGGAGTATAAAGGTGAACAGAGCCTCCACATCAGTTACTTTCTTTTTCAGTCTTCTTCATCAATATCGGATTTTGGCCGTGTTATGAGATGCATCTTGTACCTACAACTCACACTCAGTGTACATGAGAGTTTGGGAGACTCAGTGGTATATATAACTCGTTTTTTTTCTTTTTTTTTTTACTTACCTCCCCACAAGGGCAGAGTTAGACATGAGGTCGATTTTTAATGTGGGGGAAAACCAGCTCCCCAAAAAGATGGATTCTGGCCAGTAAAAAAAAATAACAAATGCATTAGTCATGAAGAATAACTCCTCAATTAACCGAGACCAAAAAAGTGTAGCGCACCATCCGAAGAACAGATACTACACTTTCATCTGATATTTATTTGCTTTCCCACTGAGCAAATTAGGCACAAGGCCGTTTCTTAATGTGGAGAGATGGGGGAAATGGAAACCAGCTCCTCGTGGAGTAGGGGAGCTGGATAGTGACAATTGGTATGAAGAGTTTCCCCCTACATTGACCAATAACTGATTGCTACAAAGCAATGGTCTTATATGTGGGGTTTGTATTTATTTGATTCCTCACTGAGCAAATTAGGCACAAGGCCGTTTCTTAATATGGAGAGATTGGGGAAATAGGGACCAGCTCCCCGGGAAGTAGGGGAGCTGGATAGTGACAATTGTTATAAAGGTTTTCCCCCACATTGACCAATAACTTGTGGTATTTATTTGCTTCCCCACTCAGCAAATTAGGCATAGGGCCGTTTTTTAACGTGGAGAGTGAAGGGGAGGGGGGACCAGTTCCCCCGAGAGGGAACTGGATAGTGCCAATTCGTCTGAAGGGTTTCCCCTACATTGACCAATAACTGATTGATCAAGAGCAGTGGTCTTATATGTAGGGTTGCCCCCACAAATAGTCTTTGATTGCAATATCTGCCGGAACAGATACTACACGTGTGAGATTTGATCTTGCCCCAAAGGCCAAGAACAACTCGTTTTCCTATATACGACACTTTGTACTGTGTGATTCGGGAGGCCTCATTTTATAAATTATCTCATCCGAGATTTCATCCCGGATTTCACTTAAGGTTCTAATACACATTCAAACATCCCGCATTACCGTTTGATGGTCGCTTTCTTCTTTTAATGTCGGCAACCACCAGATGGTCGGGTGAGGTAGGAATTGATATCAACTCCATGCTTCTAGTAACTCGTACCCAAACTACCCCCCGTTACGTTTTCATCTATCTTGCTTTTGTTCACTGACGTAAACCGAAAACAAACGTTTCATTTCATGTCTATTCTGTGTCACCGATTTCTTATGAAATTTATAGCACAAAACAAAATATAAATAAAACCAAAGAGAAACGAAAATATTGGATCGCGTTTACTGGAGCCCACGCTTATTGTTATCTTATTAGTGTGTGTCGAGGTAATTAGAATGATGGCAGCGTTTATAAGCGGTTAGATGGGGTAGTTAATCACGGGTCCTTCATTCTTCTAATTAATTTCGTTTGATGTGTATGGTACATCTACCAATTGTGTGTTATTTCATGCTGGAATACAATATACGCATTTATTACAAGAAGAAGAAGAAGAAGAAGAAGAAGAAGAAGAAGAAGAAGAAGAAGAAGAAGAAGAAGAAGAAGAAGATAAGGAGGAGGACGACGAAAGATAGAAGAAAAGGAAGAAGAAGAAGAAGAAGAAGAAGAAAACGAATAAGAATAATAATAAAAAACAGAAGAAACAGAGAATGAAGAGAAGAAGAGGGGGAAGATGAAGATAAGAAAAAATAAAGAAAAAGAATGAAAGAAGAAGAAAAAGAAGAAGAAGTAGATAAGTAGAAAGAGGAGGAAGCGGAGGAGGGGAGAAGGAAGGAAGAGGAAGAAAAGAAGAAGAGGAGGAAGAAGAAGAAAGAAAGAAAGAAGAAGAAGAAGAAGAAGAAGAAGAAGAAGAAGAAGAAGAAGAATGAAAGAAGACCTAGAAGAAGAAGATAAGGAAAAGGAGTAGGAGTAGGAGGAGGAGGCAGGAAGGAAGGAAGGAAGAGGGGAATAGAAATAAAGAAAGAAAGAAAGAAGAAGAAGAAGAAGACGAAGAAGAAGAAGAAAAAGAAGAAGAAGAAAGAGAAAGAAATAGAGTGAGGAGAAGAGGAGGAAGACGAACATAAGAAGAAGATAAAAAAATAAGATACAGAAGAAGAATGAAGGAGGAGGAGAAGGAATATGAGAGGAAAAAGATAAGGAATAATAATAATAATAATAATAAAAACAAGAAGAAGAAGAAGAAGAAAGAAAGAAAACGAAAGGAAATAAGTAAGAGGGATGGTTTGTTTTGTTGATGAACAATTTAATGCCAACTGAAAGTAATATAGAATAATCATTCCGTGTTATGATTAGGGCCATGACAACAGCATGTTCTTTTCCTTGTTTTGACTCTCGAGTATATATCCGACACAGTTAGACACAATTAATCAACCGAGGTTCACATCACTCTAGATAAAAACACAAGATATCAATGGATATATATATGAGAATAAAAACAAAGAAAATAATATGCTGTTGTAATAACCCTAGTTATGATGCTATTTTGGATTTGATTTTATTAGCAGTAATATTTTTTGAAAGCAGGTTCAAATAAAGATGAAGAAGAAAAAGAGTGAGCAGGATTAGAATGAAAGATGAAAAGATGTATATAAAAAAAGCTTTAATGCATAGTCGTACCTATTCTACCTTTTCTAAGTATTTCTGTGAAATTTAAAAATTCTAACATGCTTTTTTATATTTTCTTACAGAATAAACAAGGATCAAATATTCAGTGAAAACTCTAGAAAACAGAAATTTTAACAGTAATAAAGTACATGCATTTGAAAGACATGGCTGCCTCAGAAATAAACGAGGACACGTTGAGAACATTAGCTGAGAGGGTGTCCCTTAATATACGTCAGTTACACGTTGGATTACGGAATTCACACGTGACAGAAAGGCAGAGAACGGTGAAGATGACCAAAAGTCAAGACAGCAACAATTCGGGCCAAGATCACAGTGTAGTATCTGTTCTGATGCTACACTTCACCTTTTCTATCCTCGGTCGGTGAAGAAGAAATCATTCATGACTGAGACAATTTTTTTATTTTTGTTCCTATCCAGTTTCCCTTTTGGAGAGATCTGGATTATCTCCACATTAAAAACGGAGCTTGTGTCTAATTCTGCCCTCGTGGGGGGGGGGAGACAAGCAAATAGGAATCATCAAGGATAACGTTGACATTGTTCTATAGATGGTTATGCAAGACCATCGAATGAGATGTCAGATAGTAAAAGGCTTTGGAATATCAATTGAGTGAGAAGACCATTTTTTTTTACCAAATCGAATAAAACTCCCAAAAGATTCTGCAAGATGTGTCCCTCGTATTTTGACACCTGACGAGCGCCCTGTATCCAAGAATAATATTGAAGTGTTTGAAGCTGATGAAGATGACTAAAACTGGGAATCAAAGTGCATTCAAAGTAGTGGGAGGACACATCATTGCCGACATTAAAGAGGGCCAAATCTTTTATTCAGTTAGCAATGTCATGGCCTCAATTATTGGGGGGGATCACAGTGTTTCATACTGATCAAGTACCTTCATAATGGTCACACGCTAACTGGATCGCATTATTTTGAATAGCTGAAGGAATCGAAAAAGGGCCAACTATGTTCACAGAAGAGATCCTATCCCATCAG
Source organism: Euprymna scolopes (assembly GCF_053919585.1). Taxonomy (NCBI): domain Eukaryota; kingdom Metazoa; phylum Mollusca; class Cephalopoda; order Sepiida; family Sepiolidae; genus Euprymna; species Euprymna scolopes. The sequence goes on from NC_136504.1 coordinate 26,703,488, forward strand.
GACAATATCCACAACCCAGCGGCTACCAATTATCGATCGTAGACGATTACTTGTTCTTTATCCCCATTATGTGCCAGACCTGCCTCCCTCCAGACTTCCATCATAAATCCCCGATGCAGAAAGCCTTGGCTAGTTGCTATTTGGCCAGTGATGACGTCATGATGTGTAAAAGAGTTTCTTGAGTCCCAAACAAAAAGTTCTTCAACAACGGGATAAAATCATTTCAACGCCGTTGGAGTAGTGTTCAGTCCTTGAGAGGGATAATATTGAAAAATAACTTGTCTCTTGAAGGTTTTTCTCTTTTCATATGCGCTTATATATATATATATATATATATATATATATATATATATATATATATATATATATATATATATATATATATATATATTACCCCCTTCCATAAGATATGTTAGGTTTCGAAATGCCATGGCCTAACGAGTTTTCTTTCTTGTTAATTGATTTGATGATTTAATAACGTTTTATTTAACTGTGAATTATTTTTATATTATTTGCTCAACTTATCCATGTCGAGCTTTTTGTATCTTGATATATATATATATATATATATATATATATATATATATATATATATATATATACGCACACTCATGAGCAAAAAATGGGCTAAGAGTGAAAGAAGGAAGAAATCGATTTTTCAATATTTTCCGTTAATTTTTGTTGATTTTAACGGAAAATTTCTATTTTGCAGATCATTATTATTATAGCATACAATAATAAGTGGAACAATTAATCCTAAAAATGTCAAGACCGCATCTTGGCGAGGATATAAAAAACCGACTTGCAGGATTAATATTTTAAGAAAAGAAAATGTGAAAACATTTCTTTCTGCAGTCAAGCGAATTGGTCAAATGTTTGAAGTCGAATGCTTGATAAAAAGAACATGTGGATCTGGTCGCCGTAGAACATCCACTTTGAAGTACGACCACAGGCTTAAATTAACTGTCTTGAAGAATCGAAAGAAAACTTATGTTTAACATAGCAAAAATTCAAAACAGGGGCTGGAAATTCTCTTTCTAGATATACAATATCTAGATGAATGAAAGAAATGAGATATTCTTCTAAAAGGTGTGCAAAGAAGCCATTTTTATCTAAGAAGAACACCAATAATAAAAAACAGTTTTCTCGCGTTATGACAATAAAGATACAGGCTGGTTCAGAAACGTTTTCTGGTCAGATGAATCAAGATTTTGTCTTGTTAGTGATGCTCCCTAACGGTGCATTCGTATAACTGGAGAAAGATTTTCGCCAAGTTGCATAAAAATGGCAGTTAAACACGGGAATGGAGGGATAATGGTATGGGGAACATTTTTCTGCAGCAGGAGTTGGGGAACTTATTAGATGTGAGAAGTCAATCTATGCAAAGGAATACATTTGAATATTAGAAACCGGACTGTTACCAAGTATCCAGAAGCTCAGAATATCTCAAAACATTATGTTTCAATATGATAATGCCTCTGCACACACTTTACAAGTCACAAAAAAAATGATTTTCTGATAATTCAATTGATCTGATGTTTTGAAACCCGATTTAAACCCGATTGAGAATATTTGGTCTATAATATCTCGTGCATTGGTTGGAAGAACTTTTTCGAACAATGAAAACTGTGGGAAGCTGTGCCAAGCGAACGAAATAGCATCTGCTCTTCACAAAGTTCAACTTTGGTTGAGAGCATGTCTAAAAGGATTGAGCTTTTAAGGAAATCAAAAGGGATGCAATTCTATACTAAGCATTTATAAAATAAATGTCGTGTTCTGCGTTATTAATCTCGTTTAAGTTTCCATGTTCAATTGTTCTTTGTTCAATATAGCTTTTAATGCAATAAAATGTATAAAAAATTTTTGTCCCATTCTTTTGCTCACGAGTATATATATATATATATATATATATATATATATATATATATATATATATATATAAGAGCAAAAAATTAATAAAACATGTTAAAAAATACTTTAAGAAGTGTTAAAAACACATTTAATTTTCAAAATGGAAACACTAATTAAGTGGATTGTCCTTAATCCGCGGAGTTCCGAAAGAAATACGTTCCTTCTCATCAGAAGGTAGGAATTAGCAAAATGTGGAATCGGATTTTGTTTGCAAAGTATTGAATGAAATTACAAGTAAACCATAGAGCTTACTTCGTAAGCGTTACAAAATAGTGAAGCAGAGGGAATGGGGGAAAAGGAAAAATGATTTCACGTGAATGGATGATCCAGAGAAGAGTAGAATATCCAATAACGGTAAAATCCAAGAAAGGTGTTTAAAGTTCGGTATCCAGAAGTAAAAATCCAAAGGAATCTTGCAACTGGAAGATATTTCGATGTGATCCAAAAGGCAGAATTCCGTGAAATAATTTACAAATGGGTACAAGAAAAAAAAGAGTGAGTTCAAGTTATTATTATGAAAAGAAAGATAAATTAGGTGTTGGATGAAGAAATGGAGAGATTTTAAGACGCTTCTGCCGAAGCCGACAATTGCCTAAGTTCAGGTGTATTACTAACATGGACTAAAACTAGTCGTTCTTAAAATGTGCTCAATATCCGTGTAGAGCTTTTATATTTATAAAATTATATAAACATCGAGAAGTCTACACGGATCGACGGACGTTTCTACATTCTTCATGTCTCATCTGAATGCAAGCAAACCTTTCCCGAAATTCCAACGAAGAGGCTATGGTGGACTACCTAAATTAAGTAGACATGTGTTGTTCGCAGACGATCCAGTTGACCCTGGGAGTGCGAGTCATTTAATTAACATTGCCTCTTTGTTAGAATTTTGGAAGGAATTTGCTTGAATTTTTGACTACGAAGACCATTTATAGTCTTGATAAGCTATGAAACATATAGAAACGATGAGTCTGGCCAGTAACAGATGAGTGATCATGTGGAAATATTAGACGCAGTAGGTACTGCGCCGGGTCGTAAAAATTTCAATGTTTGTATTCGAGGACGCCTTAAAATCACTGCATCTAGGAGAAGAAAAACCCTTTTATAAAATCCGAGGTCTACTCTCTTGCTATGTCCGTGGCTTTCAATTGCAGCGATTGACATTAGCAGTTTTTCAAAAAAGCCTTCACCACTATAGACAATTATCTGTGTGACTTTAGGACAACTTAATTGTTGTGTAAATCTCATACGTAGGAATCAACGGGAGAAGCCATTCATATATATATATATAATTATAAAACTCAAATGACCTTGTAACGGGTGTTGTAACACAACATCCGGCTTACGACTTCCAGTTGCGCATGCGTACATAAACATAAACCCATAACAGTGTAAACAAATAAACACAAGTCACTGGACCGGTTTCGTTCGAACA
>NC_136504.1:26711833-26749333 GCF_053919585.1 Euprymna scolopes
AGTATTAACCAGACTCAACATTGCTTAACTTAATTGATCTAACGGGAACCGTTTTGTCAACGTGATTATGACGCATTTAACTGTAGTAGTAATTCTTCTAATGCACTCATCTCGAAAAAACAGAAAGTCTGTTCTGTTTGTAGTCAATACACAGGGCTGAGAAAAAGGGCGAAACTAACCGCGAAGATTTCCCGAGATCTGAGAGGAATAAAAGACTGAACTGGAATGGATAGGAAAACTGTTCTTTTGCTCAAGCAGAAGAAACGGTGAGAGGAGAGGAGAGGAAAGTCCCTCCCTAAAGAAAGTCCCAGCTCAACGTGAGAAAAAGTGAAGTTAAAGAATCCAGCAGCTTTCATTAATAGAGATCGAGGGGCATTTGGAGTACAGAATGTGCCTTTGAAGTGTTGATAGTATGTTATTTATATTTCTACCCATTAACAAATATTTTGATAAACCTTTCAATAAAAAAAGAATTTTATGGTTAAGAGGACATCTCCAGATATTTCTTGTCGAACACCATCAATAACCTTTGATATATCAATAACAATTGCTCTTAGAAATGAAGCCCACATTAATAGATTTACTGATACTGTTTTATATAGTCAGCACATCAGATGTTCATCTTGCCAGGCGGAATCTATATTGCTTATCATTTAGTAGTATTTCTTCTGTAACCTTCGACCTTCTTTAGACCTACGTATATATATATATATATATATATATATATATATATATATATATATGTATATATATATATATATACATATACATATAGTAGAAATGGTAATTAATAAAAACCTGAAGAAAGTGCTCAATACTGTTGTAGAGCAAATATGCGTTTTATTTTTTAGTATCGTATTTTTCTGTTAAGTTACATTATTGTTTCGGCTACACGTTTTTGGCCGTCATGTAGCTTCCTCAGACTTTTACAGAAATGTTCGTTTATGGTGGAATGAAAGAGTGAATGGTGTCAGGAGAGGGGTGCGAGGAAAGCGGAATAAGAAGAAGGGAACAACCATTCACTCTTTCATACCACCATAAACGAACATTTCTGTAAAAGTCTGAGGAAACTACATGACGGCCAAAAGACGGCCGTGTAGCCGAAACAATAATGTAACTTAACAGAAAAATACTGTAATAAAAAATAAAACCTATATATATATATATGTGTGTGTGTGTGTGTGTGTGTGTGTGTGTGTGTGTGTGTGTGTGAGTGAGTGTGTGTGTATTATAAATTCGACAGCTATATATTACATATTTCAGAGGCGAATTATGGTTTCATTGATGTGAATTGATTTTTTAACATTTAAAATACGGTTAAAAATCAATCCAGATTATCAGCGACTAACGAAAGGAAAACAATCGAAGAATGGCGTTCAAAGCAAATTTAACATCTCTTGACCCCAAGCATTTACTATATATATATATATATATATATATATATATATATATATATATATATATGTGTGTGTGAGGGGTTGTAAATATGTTTCTTAATGATAGTTCACTTTTTATTTGTATCCATCCTTTAATTTATGAAGCTCGATGTAATTACAGAGCATATAACAAACAAATGTCTGTCTACATTCCATATTTAAAGACATTGGCCATCCTACTGTTCATTTATTTAAGTAAGAAATTCAAGATGGCGTAATAAAATTTTTAATAATGGGGAATTGCATCTTCTCTCCCAATTTTCGGATTTCGTAATCATGCCCATATGCATTTTTTTCTTTTAAAAATAGATAAGTGCTTTTTCTTTTGATAAGTTAACGGCGAAATAAATTCATTGATTGATATAATAATTAAATAAATTATTTTGCGCTACGAAACAGGTGCTGTAAGAATTGTACATGGCAACGTACAACGTAATAAATTGTAAGATGGTCAATATCGTGAAATTTGGAATATAAACTTCTTGTCATGTGTGTGTGTGCATGTATATATATATATATATATATATATATATATATATATATATATATATATATATATATATATATTATTTTATTCTAGTACAGTAAATAAACTCACATTTCTTACGTTCACCATCTATAGTAATAAAGTAAAATAGTGCATTCTCGATTATAAATTTCATTTTTTATACGTATTTTTTCTGAATTAATAGGAAAACTGTTTTGGTGGAGCTATGCGCTCTACTGAGTGCAATTCAGATCTGTTTTATTATTGTTGTTTGCGTTGATCCTGTCCTTGCGGTTGTTATTGTCGACTGGCTCGGACTCAGCGTTTTCTCTATAATTGATGGCATTGCGAAACTCTGGGGAAATCCCGTCAGAAATGATGGAGACACCAAGTCTCGCTAAATCTCGTGAGACGGGTGACGTAGGGACAGGCACTACAGCTTCTGGCCTGTCTCTCCCCAAGCACGGCCCGCTGCGTCAACTGGAAAACAGAAAGTATACACACACACACACACACACACACACATAGATACGGATATTGTGGGACTGAAAAAGAGAAAAGCAATTGAAAGAAAATCGGGATTGCATTAGTTGATATGAGAGTGAGAGAGAGAGAGGGATTTAATCTCTAATATGTGAAAAAAGTAGAGCCGTTCATCGTAACCTTTGACACGGTTTGCTGTGTGTTCAAATTCAACAGGCGCAGGTGTACATTACAGTTCTAAGTTTTCTGATTTCTGTACAAACACGATCGATTCCATCACACCGACAGGTTGTCTTTTGTGTTTGATTAAAAAAAAATTTTTTTCTTGTTTTTGTGTTTACTGAGTATACAGTATCGGACCGGATGTTAAGACATTCACCAGCTATTTCAGAGACTTCCGTTGAGAGATCTTTTTTTGTGTGTGATTCAAACCGTCGCTTTAAGCGCAGTTGTTAAGATCTCTCTATTGCACTTCGTTCACCGGGTATATTTACTAGATAGCTTACGCCATTCTTTTTTTCTTTTCTTTTTTTTTTTTTTTTTGAATCCGGTTATTCCTATGATTACTGGAATGATGAAAATCTTCCCACAATTCCCGTTTCGTCTCATGTCGTGCTTTATTATCCGTTCTTGCTCAGCTTTTTATGTTGGAGGTTACTCAAAATATTTATTTTTAACAAACTGTTATTTTATCATATATATATGTAATTTTCAGAATGTAATTATTTCTACAGCCAAACAAACAACGTCGCAGCGCACAGGAGCCATGGCAGCTAACAAACCAGAAGCCCAAGATTATATATATACACACACACATTAGTATGGTGGACCGGTAAGCATCTTTAAGAAAAACAAATCGGTATTTAATGGAAACACAATATATTAAACAGCAAAGGAAATTAAACAATTAAAAGAGAGAAAGAGAGAGAGAGAGAGAGAGAGAGAGAGAGAGAGAGAGAGAGAGAGAGAGCTGTTATACGTCAGTCCGAATGCTAACAGCCTATAACCTGTGCATAACCTATGTATAACACTGGGAGCATATTCTCTCGGTTTGTTAAAAAAAAAAGGTGCAAGAATTCATTATTATGCGTAAAGTGAGCACCAAAAAGTTTTTTACAGAAAAATCGTCGTATTTTGTTTGTTTTTATTGTGATCGCTCGAGACAAGGTATGAAGTCATTTGATGTAAGGAGCTAACAAGAAGATAATATGAAAATCATAAAAACAGCAGATGCCGGTAAATGTTTACTTTAACTACAACAGAACACTGACAAATAAAATTTATTTTCCTATAAGTTTTCGGGGTCGCTGACAACGAATCTGATACTCAAACCCGTCGCAAATTTACCGTTTGCATGGTATGAACCCCTGATCCCTCGCACTATTTTGTGCCAACTCACCGCCATCGTTTATCCTGTTCTTACATGATGCGTTCGCGCATGGACGCACGTAGTAAGGTGGCTTGTCAGATCGCGGAAGAATTTTTAAGCAGACATTTGAAATAACAAGAAAATTTTCAAAAACAAAATGTGGTTCATTTTTCTGTGTTACGTAGTTTTTGATTTCTTTTAATTGGTTTAAAAAAAATTAAGTTTTCACGAGCGGTTTACAAATGCATTTTTCTTGTTCTTGTTTTTTTTTTTTTTGGAGGGGGGGTAGTCAATGATAGATCTTGTACAACATTTAAGAGGTGCTTCTGCAGTTTAATTTACCGTTTTTCCGCCTCCCCCTCCCCACCGTTTTACCGTAAGTAACGCGCCGACATACACCGAGCAGAAGAACTGCTTAATTTTTCACAAAAATTCTGTTTACATTGGGGGTAGGGCGGTGAAGGGCAGGTGGGGATGTAAGAATAGCATAAACGATGGCGGTGAGTTGGCACAAAATAGTGCGAGGGTTCAGTGTTAATACCATACAAACGGTAAATTTGCGACGGGTTTGAATATCATATTCATTGTCAGCGACTCCTGTTGTAGTTAAAGTAAACATTTACCCTGATGCTTATTAACTATTGAAAATATTGAAGTTATAAGTAGGAGGAAAACAGTCAACAAGAAGGGAGTTCCATAAATCAGTGGTCATTGGAACACATTTGCAGGAATAGCTGTCTTACACTAACAGTGAATTTATTAAAATCAGTAGACTAACAAGTCAAACGATTTGAAACCAAGTAAGCAAAGAAGAGATCAGATAATTCTGAAGAACATATGCTATTTATAGAAAAGACAGAGACTATCAATATTATGTCTTTGATGGGATGCAGAGAAGAAAATACAGAACCAATCAAATTACAGATATGTTACTATTAAAAAGCTCGAACTATTATATACTAGCCTGGTTGCCCGGGAGTTTAAAGGTTTGTGGTGAGCAAGAAAAATAAATGGTAGTAGGCAGGCAGGCTCAAACCCGAAGGAGAAAAAGAACGTGAAAAAAAACGTGACGTCTTTGCTGTTGTGCCCATCACCAAACCGGAAGTAACGTAGATTTAAATTAAGGCTAGACAATCGAAAAGAGGGGTTGACTTTAGAAAATATCGGCGAAAAAAGCCTTCCTGTAGAAAAGTGCCTAGTTGAGGGTAGAAGGAATTAATGTTTTCAGTCAATAGTTCGATATTTTTCGTCCGAGAGGTCGAGCTTGATTGGAGTCAGACGACATTCAAATTGGTTAACAGAAACAACAAAGTAAACACAAAAAAAAACAAAAAAAAATCAAACCAAAACAAATCAACATTAAAAAAATTAAAAACCCGGTCAGTTTTCTGGTTTTATTTATTCATTTTTTTTCTTTTTCATTGAAACAAAGAAGAATGAATAAATAAAATCTAATAAACATATTTTCATTATACACGGTAAGTTTTATTTTTTTTTAATTTTGTTTTTCCATAAAAAAAAGATTTAAATAAACATTTTTGCATTTTACGCGGTAACTTTTTTTTTGGGGGGGGGGTCCTTTTTTTCCTTTGGTATTCTTTCACGTTCGTTTTTTTTTATTCCTTACAATTTTACGCGTCATATATTATCTAAACCGGGGGGGGGTCATCTATAAATATAAAAGCTAAAATGTGTGTGTGTGGGGGGTTCCTTCACCCTAAACTCAGCCTTCTCCTCCAACTACGACAATGACGTCATGTTTGATCTAAAAAACGTTGACGTTAGTTTCAACCACCTGCAAGTGTTTTTAAAGGTTTCATTTTATCCGTTCGCAATCGTATGTCTCTTTGGCGTAGACGTAACGTGACAGGCATTTTTTTTCTTCGGGTTCGAGCCTGTCTTCCTAACTAAACCTTTTTTCCTCTTTTACACCTTTTTTCCTTTTTTCCCCCTTTTTTTACATTTTTCGCGGTTTTGCTTTGATTTGGTTTTTCCAGTTTTTTTTATAATATCATGTTATTTTATAATATTAAAACAGGGTCCTCCCTCTTACATACACACCTCCAAACACCCGGGCAACGCCGGGTATCTCCCGCTAGTATTATATATTATATTTTTTAAATAATAATATACATATGTGTATGTGTGCATGTGTTATTTGTTTTGTTAGCGATACTTTTTGAATGAATTCAACTATTTATATGAAAGTACATGTTTACCTAAATGCGAATTGGGAATAATTTCCACTTTAACCAATTTGGTACCCCCAAATGGGGAGCAGCATATGTATGGTTAAAATATAATTATCTACTGAAACGTGTTTTGTCGTCTACGACTCATCAGATTCAGCCACTCTGATAAGTCGTAGACGACGAAGCACGTGTCAGTGGATAATTATATATATATATATATATATATATATATATATATATATATATATATATATATATATACGAGGGGCATGTAATAAGTAATGCCCTTAACCACTTCCACAATGATTTATATCTCTACGGGTTATGTGGCAAATTACAGCTCTGAAGTAATTGTGGTTTCTGTTTTACAGGTGTTTAAACTGAGTCAGGTGTGAAATAGAGCCTGTTGAATGTCGAGCAGTGATCCGGTTTTTGTATTTGAAAGGACGCACAGCACAGGAGACTTTTGATGAAATGAAAGAAACTTATGGTGATAAATGCCCCATGATATGACCTTGTAAAACGCTGGCATCGTGGATTCAAACATAGCCGGAAGTCTGTGGAAACAGCTCCCAGACCTGGTCGCTCCCCCCCCCACTTCTGCCATTGATGAAGCATCTGTCCGTCAATTTGAGGCTGCCATTTTGGAAGATCGGCGCATTACTATTCGCCAAATAGCCCAAGATGTCAAGATTAGTACAGGGTATATGGAAACTATCATTCATGACTATTTGCATATGCATAAGGTGTCTGCCAGATGGATTCCCAGGTTGCTCACACCATTCCAGAAGCGACAACGCGTCGAGTACTCGAGGATGAATTTGGAGATGTGCCAAGAAGACGAGTCAAAGTTTTTCAAAAGACTGATTACACAGGATAAAACCTGGTGCCATCACTGTGATCCAGAGACCAAAGCCCGGTCAATGCAGTGGAAGCACTTGGACTCACCACCTCCAAAGAAGGCAAGGGGGGCAGCCCTCTGCTGGCAAGGTCATGCTCACAGTCTTCTGGGATCAGGACAAGTAGTGTTTACAGATTTCCTGGCAAACGCTACCACAATTACGGGAGGAAATTAAGGGAAGCTATCAAAATCAAGAGGCGGGGCAAGATCAGCAAAGGTACCCTCCTGCTGCAGGACAACGCTCCGGTCCACAACTCGCATGTCGCCAGATCAGAAGCATGGGTGTGTCGTTATGAAATCCTTCCCCCCATCCTCCCTACTCTCCGGACCTTGCACCTTCTGACTTTCACCTCTTTCTAGCCATGAAGTTGTTTTTGAAAGGAAAACGTTTTCCAGATGATGCAGCCGTGATTTCTGAAGTCACGTCGTGGTTGGAGGACCAACCTGGGGTGTTCTACAAAAATGGTCTCCAGAGCTGCATCATACGATGGGAGAAATGCATAACTCTGGGTGGTTCCTATATAGAGAAAGACTAATAGCTGTGCCAAGTTTCGTTGCTCTAATGCTATGGAAGTGGGTCAGGGGCATTACTTATTGCACGCTCCTCGGAGGTATATATATATATATATATATATATATATATATATATATATATATATATGTATATATATATAAGGTGATATATATATATATATAAGGTAAAATGTATGTCCGTCTGTCTGTCTGTCTGTCTGTTTACATTTCCTTACCCAATAACTCTGCAAATTTTCGGTCTACAGCCTTGAAATTTGATATACGGGGTATTGAGATTTAGAGAAAATCTTTTTAATCGGAATTCGGCTAGAAACTTTGCTATTAAGGGGTCAATGTTTAACGATTTGACCTTTGAGAACTCCACCAAATTTGGTCTAAACACTTGAAATTTTAGACATAGGTTACTTGGACATGGAACTTTATCATTTTATTTGAGCCCAAAACAATAAATGCTAAGGGGTTATCATTGGGGTAAAAAAATTTTTTAAAATTGACCCCTGCGGTTTCTACAAAATTACTCAGTCACTTTTTGGTCTAAACATTTGAAATTTTACATAAAATGCCTTCAGACATAGAGCAAGCTTTTTAATCGGTTTTGGGGCGAAAAGTTGGCTGCCAAGGGGTCAAAGTTCAAAAGATTTGACATATGCGATCTCCAGCAAACTATTAAGCCAATTTTGGACTTAAACATTTGAAATTTTACATAAAGGGTATTCAGACATGCAGCAAGATTTCTAAACAGTTAGGCCAACATTTCGCGGCCAAGAGGTCAGAGTTGAAAGAGTTGACCGTTACAGGCTCTATTAAATTCTTCCGTCAATTTTGGGTCTAAACACATAAAATTTTAAATGTAGGTTACTTAGACAGGGGTCAAACATTTTAATTTGATTTGAGCGCAAAACAATAAATGTTAAGGAGTCAAAATTGGGGTCAAAGTTTAAAAAATTGACCTCTGCTGTCTCTAGCAACTTTTCTCTATGGTAGTTAAAGCCTATCATATAGAAAGGTATTACGGTACATATGCACACTTTTTAATATATACATATGTACATAAAGTTATGAACAGTACATAGGGACCGAGCAAAGCCGGGCTGAACTGCTAGTATATATATATATATATATATATATATATATATATATATATATATATATATATATATATATATATTGTGTCCGGAAAACTGGTCCATGGAAAACTTGTCCACAAAAACTCGTCTGTTGTTTTTAGGTAGGAAAACTGGTCCATTATTGAATAAATATCGATTGAAAATATTTTATGACCGTTCTTCAAGGAGATACTGTTGTTAAAAGAGACCGCACATCCCATAATATTGTTTTTAAATATTTTTACTTGCTTACTTTTGTTTTACAAAAGATAAAATTGATTTTTTTTTCAGTTTAAGTTTTCTACCTCGCTTACTTCTACTTCGCTTTGTAAGTGTTTAGTGGTTTAACTTATCTTAAAGTGTTTATTCAGTTAAAAACAAGTAGTGTCGAGTGTTACTTTAGAATAAAAAATTGTTCGACATGAGAGAATTTACATTTTGCGAGTCTCGATAATCGCTTAAAAGTAGAAAATTGAAAAACTGAATCGAGTTTCGGGTCAAGTCACCAAGGGAGCGATCACATTGCTGAGGTAGAGGCACAGGCATGGCGGGGAAGAATCAAATTGATTGGATAAACTTTGCCTAGTTTTAACGCTCCGGACTTCCGGTCGCGTCATGGAGTAGCGGTAAGACCTCAGATTTTCTTTCATTTTCTTTTCCGCCTTCGTGTCACGAGTCGAGCCTGCCTGTCTACTACAACTTTTTTTCTTCTAAACACACACCTCTAATGTATGTAACGCGCTGGGATGTAGAAATTCCTAGGTTGATATCTGGGTGTGCATTTAATCCAATGGGAGTGATGCACCCTCAGTCTTTGTTCAGACATGTATCTAGGAGAATGAAAACTGATGTAAAAAAAAAGACTGAGGTTTACTGTTTGATCTTGTGGCAGCCATTGCACCGACTGAGATTGTCAGTTGTGCTAAAAAGTGTGTGTGTGTTCTAAACAAAGCCTTTACTACTAAAAAAAATCATCTGTTTGGATTTGTGGACAACTATTTTGTTATGGTGGACCTCATTCGTCGAAATCGACGTGGGTAAATACTATTTTGCTGCCAACAGGTGTGACATAAGGTCGGAAATTGGGGATGTCCAGCCAGCGTCCCTAAAGGAGGAGCACTCTGGCCTGGCAAAAATTGCCTGGGTATCTCTGTCGGCATTCCCGGTAGGAGCGCTTCAGGCAACAAACGATAAACTTGTCCAACACAGAAGCCAAGTGACAAGGCAGTCAGGCAGGTACTGGTCAAGTTCCTAGCCCCATAGGTTGGTCGCACTTTCTATCTAACGTCACAGGGAACAGGAGTTTGAACAGATACATTGAGAGCATTGCCAAGGCTGCTGCGAAGAAGGTGGGCTGTATTTATTTGCTTCCCCACTGAGCAAATTAGGCACAAGGCCGTATTTTAATGTAGAGAGAGAGGGGAAGGGGAAAAGGGGACCAGTTCCCAAGAGGTGGGAAATGGGAGCTGGATAGTGATTTGCAAGCTGGCCCATGTAGGGGCAACCCTACATGGACCAGAAGATTGCCACAAGGGCAATGGTCTTTGATTGCAGCATCTGCCGAAACAGATACTACACTTTGATTTTGGCCCGAAGGTCAGAAAGGTCCTCCCTGAAGAGGGGGGCTCTCTCTGCCGTGCTAGAAAGCTACTTACGCCTGAAAGTATCCTGTACCTCTATAAGTCCACCATTCGCCCATGTATGGAGTACTGTTGTTACATCTGCTTGTCTCTCACTTCTGGACAGGGTTCAAAAGAGAATCGCCAATCTGATTGGTCCTAAACTGTCATTTAAGCTTCAGCCTCTGTCCCATCAACGAGATGTTGCATCTCTCTGCCTGTTGTACAAGTATTTTAATGGTGGATTCTCTGACGAACAACAAGCCTTTGTATCCCCTCGACGTAAATGCCACAAACAAACCTGACAAACAGCTAAATCCCACCCCTACACAGTAGAAATCCCTAAATGCTAGGAAGCCTTCTACTCCCATTGTTTCTTCCCTAGAACTGCTAGACTTTGGAACTCTCTTCCGGAATCCTGCTTTCCCAACTGCACTGACATGCATAAGTGCAAGTGTAATCTTAACAAACATCTTGCTGCCCACCTCCCTTCATAATATCCCTTGCAACTTATGTCCCAGATAGTAGCTACTTCAAAGTGACAGTGTGCCTTGTTTAGGGTTAAAATTGAATTATAATAAAAAAAGTCCCCATGCAATTGGAGCAAGAAGACTCATCCTTAAATGTAATAGATTATCGGCAGGAGTATCATCAATGTTATTTAGAGATTTTACTTACCACCGCGCTTAGCACAATAAGGTAGGCATCTGTTGTCATACATATATGTATGTGTGTAAGCGAGGAAGGAAGAGAAAAGGGAAATGAGCGTATGTGCTCGCGCTCGTGCGCGTATAGTTTTAAGTAACAAACTTCAAAAGGTTGTAAATCTTGAGCGATAATAAACAAACACAGGAAGACATGAACACGTTATAAAACTCCGGGGAAATCTCTGTGTCCACCGATCTTTAGACATGGACACCACCACCTCACACACCTCCCGCGCCTACACCAATAAACCATAGAACGGCCGTCACACCTGCGACTGCCGCCTCTTCAACTGACCTTCCTCCGACCTCACCTCCACGATTGCTATAACCAGCGGCCACGCTGTGCGGTGTCGTTCGTATCTTTTGAATTATCGACCAATCACTGACCGGTGACTTACGTGGTCAACTCGAACCAGACCATGATACTGAAATCGCCAGAGAAAACGTGGCCCAGCTATTTCTTGCTACGTACACACGCATGTACACACACACACACACACACACACACACACACACACACACACACACACACACACACCGAACTCTCTTATACTGGCTCTTTCCCTTTCTACTGTTTGATCACAATTTTCTCGTTTCTTCTCTTTGGCTTCCATGATTAGGTCTCTTCTTCTTCTTCTTCTTCTTCTTCTTCTTCTTCTTCTTCTTCTTCTTCTCCCCCTCGCCTTTTTATCATATTTTTCATTATAATTGTTACCCGCTGTTTTCTCTCCCCCTCTCTAGGTGTATCAGAATTTGGGGGGAATTTTTGACACCTCTAACACGAAACTGCGAATAAAATATAAAAAAACTCGTAATTTCTCTTTTAAAAGTGGGTTGTTTATTTTCTTTATGGATTACACTTCCAAAATAAACTATTAAAGTTGTATAAAAAGTAATAGAAATATATTTTTTTATTTTTTTAAAAACATTTTTTACGTAATGAAATCAATTGAATTTTACGAGTTAAATATTTTTCAATTTTTAAACTTTAAAAATCTATCCAAATTTTTTCTATTTTTCCGATATTTTCAGGGTCAATGTGAAATTTTATGCTCTTTCCAATAAACCGAAAATAATATTTCAGACAAACGTTTTTTTTAATTTACGCCCCCCCATTTTGAAATGTCTATTAAAAAGTAAATAATTAATTTACTCATCAAAGTTTTATATATCACGCATTGAAGATAACAGATCAATAAATAATATATTCAAATTTAAAACAAAAAATGAAGTGTTTTTAGAAATTAACCTGTAAAGTCCGAAGTTTAAAATCTTTTTTTTTAAACCACGTTATTTTTTTTGTTGTTGTTTTTTTTGGGGGGGGGGGTCTGTAGTTTTGTTTTTTCAATGAAACTTTTAATTGAAAAATAATTAAGGTTTGAATTACATTTTTCGAGTAGTTATAAGCTTGGAAAGACAGGGGATCAAATCATTCAATATTTTTCACGCATTCGTAAGGTCAGTTTCTGACACACCTACCCCTTCTCTCCCCTCTCTCTCTCTCTCTCCCTCTCTCCTTCTCTCACACTCGACTTTTTCTTTCTGCTTTTTTTTTCATCATATTCATTTTTATTATCTACTAATTATTTCTTCTTTCTTTCTCTCTTTTGTTTTTTACTCTTATCCTCTTTTCTATAATTTCAAGTATCTGTCCCCTTCTTAATATTGCTCTAGAAGGCACGTAGATGCTTGGGGTTTGTATTACTATACACATAGATTCGAAAAAGTTATAAAACAAACAAACAAATATATAACAAATAAAGTTATCAAAGGAAGATAAGTTGCTTTTCTACCTAATTGGATAATCTTTTAGTGTTTTTATTTAATGCACATGTTCATTCAGCTCGAAACACATTCAGTATTTACCGATGTATTGGAAAATTTAAAAAGTGCACGCGACTCTCTGTTGAACACGGTAATTTGCGTTTTTATATACGCGCATTCTATTGAGTTTTTAGTTAATCACAACTCCTCGCACAAGCCTGATGAATCCTAGCGTGGATGAAACGCGGAATATTCTGTGTAGCTTAATTGCCATATATATTTAATAACTTACTACATAGCTCTACCTACGCATTGAGCACTCTTGAAGTAAATACTTAAAGTTTATGCAAAATTTATACTTTTGTATACTGATTTATGTGATTAAATGAAGTAGTTATATATATATATATATATATATATATAAATGAGAAGATGGTCACACACACACGCACACACATATATATCTAATATATATATATATATATATATATATATATGTGTGTGTGTGTGTGTGTGTGTGTGTGTGTGTGTGTGTGTGTACTTTTATATGTACATACATTAATTTGTTTTACATTCGGACTTTTTTATAAGTAATATTACCTGAAGATGTCTCTAGTTACTTGTGACTGGTTGATTGAAACATGCTGATAAAGATTTAGCAACATATAAATGCTTAGGTAAAACAAATAAAAAGTATACAATGCTCTACTTTGATGTTAAGCACTCTTGTATGAACCTGTTAATATATATATATATATATATATATATATATATATATATATATATATATATATAGTCATCCACATACAGTACTGTTTCGCTGTTTCACAGCTCATCAGTCCGGCTAGGCAAGCAACTATCTCAAGCCAAGATATATATTACAAATGTAAAAGTACACTAATTGATGTGATTTATAAAATTAAGTTTTACTGGTAGAATAAAAGCAATAAATATTTATCGTTTTATCATTAATATTAATCGTAGAAATTTAACTTTTTAAGAAATGCAAAGAAATAAAAACGATAAAAGGAATCGTCTTGAGCATTGGAAAAGAGGCATAACATTTTCCAATTCCGATACACACAAAATTACAATTTTTTTGATTCTGATTAATCGTCCCAACACTAATATATATACTTAGACATGTCTGATTGAACACGACGGAGTTATTCTTTTTTTTCTTTTTTTTTTCGATCTTAATGGATAATTTTTAAATTTTCCGGGCGGTCTTTTTAATTTCAGTAGGTAACTTATGCAGAATGACACCCAAAGGTTATTTTTCGGCCATATTCTTCTCGGGCGCTTTCTATTGGTGAATCCGATCATCGTCAGGAGCGATTGTTGTTGTTTTCGTTTTCTTTATCTTTTTCTTTGAGGCTTGGTGTAATTATAGTTTTTTTTGGGGGGGGGGGGGCTATAAAGGTAGGTGCAGGAGGGTTGTGTCGAATTATTATTTTTTTTTATTTCGATTTTCCAATTGGATAGTTTATTTATTTAGTTTCGAGTTAGTTATTAAATACTGTTAGTGTATTTGTCCCGGTGTTAAATGAGATCTGGTTAAAAAGGGCTGTCGTTTTCGATAAGTATGGCTTCTAGTAATTTAAGTCGTCGTGTGCAGTTGTTAAGGTATCCGATTTTAGTATTGTTAGTTACGATATTTCTAATGTCAGATGACTGTAGGATTTTATCGTGGGTTGTTAAATGTTGTTTTATGGCACCATTGTCAGCTAAATGATAGGTTAATCGTCGGGAGAGTGTTATTGTTGTATGGCCTGTGTATGCGTTGTATGAATTTTTAGAGTGGTTTCCGAGACATTCTTCAAAGGGGCAAATAACTTCATACACTATATTAGTTTGGTTTAGTGTCGTGTTAGTCTTATGTTTGTTTTTGATTATCAAATTGGAAGTTTTAAATTTAGTATAATATATTATTTGTTTGATCATTTGTTCTGGTCGGTGGATCTAACCTATCATATAGCTGACAATCTATATATGTTGCATGATAAAGCGCTGTCCCCTTTTCATGTAAGTAAAAAATAGAGAATTATTTAAATGTAAATATGAAATAGGATAGTCAAGGATTCGAACTTGCAAAGCTAGATTTGGAATTGAAAATTCTAATCATAATTTAAATTAAATACAGAATATTATTGAAATAAAAAATTAGGAATTGCAAGTGTTTAGCTTACATATCAATTATTGGAAAGGAATGTAATGATGAAATTTGTTCTGTTATAAAAATGAAAATTAAAATAAGGAATTTAATTTTCAATTGAAATTGTAAACATATTTTGTAAAGAGGTTATTTGAAAAATAGGTTACTGAACTCGGGGTCATGTCAACTTTGGCAACGTGACGCATGTCATCCAACGTGCTTTATGAGCACATGTTTAATCATGCGATGACGTGACGCGTTCTCAATATAAGTAGAGTTTTAGATGAAGTCTGAGAGAAGAGGAGAAGAGTCGGGGATAGGGAGCCGATAGAGAGAGGTCAGAGACGGCTGCTGACGTCAAACCTTGGAAGCGAAAGGTTAGAGAAGAAAAAGCCATGTAAAGAAACTTTGAATTCCTCAAGGGAAATCATGGACCGGTCATGAAATAAAGGACGTCATCATTTTTTCTGCGACTTTTAGTTTTGGAGTAGATAGAGTTTGAAAACATGGAGACAGACAAATAGACAGACAGACAGACATATAGCCTTTTATATATTAGATATGACAAGAAAGAATGAAATAATAAGTGCTTTTACCTTCGTACCTTATTCTCAAACACGGAGTTTTATTTCTTTATTTTGCGAATCTAAAATTCATCGTTTGACAGTTTTTATTTCTATTCTCTGATCATAAAACAGGTGTCTTTCTCCTTAGCGCCATTTATTTCCGTTGCCAAACAACACGTATTTGGCGCCAACTGAGCACAACTTTCGCCGACGCAGATTGCCGCCTACAAAGGCGGACATTCTCATAATGTGCACACCGTCGTAGACTTACCGAGACACACTAAAATATGGAAACTTATAATTTCGACGGGTGCATCATCGTGATTTCCACTTTGTGCACCGACGTCGCTCAAGTTTTCTTTTCTATAAACTAGCCGAGATATTTTTCTATTGTCGGGTAAGAGATTAGAACCGAGGATTAAATCACCTAATTTAAAAAATAAATAAATAAAGCATTAAATGATCACACGAATTTTATAAAAGTAAAAGAAAGATGAAGTTTAGCCCGTTTTTCTTTTAGTTTTTACTGATGGATAAACACGTATCAGAAGTCACTCAAGGATAGCCATCAGCTACAATTGAAACCATATTCATATTATTTTTGAAATCACTACTATATATTAAGTACAATATAATAATCAATAGAGAATTGACTCTATAATAATGAATAGGAAATCTGCATGAATCAAAATATATTTAAGCCTTTACTATAATCGTCGCAACGCCAGGCGGTCTGCTAGTATATAATAAAAGTCAACAAAAAAAAAAAAAAAAGAAACTGATAATGTCACAAAATAAAATTCAACAATTGATGATTATACATACCGTATCTATTGGGATTATTGAGACTACTGTTATCTTCAGTGTTATTCTCACAACCTTTCGCCCAACGTAACCTTCTTCGGTTGTACGTGTCAAACTCTGGAATCTTTCTGTCGAACTCTGGAATCTTTCTGTCAAACTTTGGAATCTTTCTGTCGAACTCTGTAATCTTTCTGTCGAGCTCTGGAATCTTTCCTTCGAACTCGAGAATCTTTCTGTCGAACTCTGGAATCTTTCTGACGAACTCGGAAATCTTTCTGCCGAACTCTGGAATCTTTCTGTCGAACTCGGGAATCTGAATGCAATTTTAAACAGAAACAAAGACTAGTGACGTAACAAAAAAGGTAAAGTTAAATTCAGTTCTAAGTGACATTCTTCTGGAGATTGAAGATTCACTCCGCATGCTAGCAATACTAAGAATGCAATTGCGACTTTTACTTTCATGGCTGACAGAAAGAGAACATAATACCCGCGTGGATTAAATACAGGTTTCCGTGTTAAATACCGTACCGATTCCCAAGTTCGCCAAAATAAACCCAAAGAAGATCGGAGGTTACATTTGTCGAAACGCTGTGAGAATAACATACAAAATGAGAACAGACCAATCAGTCTTCTATGCGTCATGAGTTACTGGAATCTTCGTTAAACAGAGAAGTGGTCAACCAACATAGCAAAAATAACCTGTTCATTGATATGCAATATGGTTTCCGCTTTGCCAGATCCACAGCTGATGTGCTAAGACTAATATCTCACAGGATGAGTGAATCTCTCGACGCGGGTTCGCTTTTAGGACAATTGTTCTTGACATATCAAAGGCTTTTGATATGGTATGGCATAAAGGTTTATATCATAAGATCTCCAGCTACGGAATAGTTGGAGATTTTTTCTCAATTATTAAATCATCCATCTCTGATAGATGTATAAAAGTAGTGATTGATGAGCAAATATCGGAAGCTCACAGTATTAATGCTAGCGTCCCTAAGGGTTCTATCCTAGGCTTAACTCTCTTGCTGATCTTCACAAACGATCTCCCAAGTCACATTCTTAGATCATTTATGCAAACGACACTGCCATCTAAAGCAGTACTTAAAAGGCCGGAAATAACCAAGATCTCTCTGATTTTCTCTTTCCTCTGAACTTGAGCAGGTAGTACAATGGGGAAAAGTGTGGCTGGTTCATTTTAATACGTATAAAACCAAGCTTCTCTCTTTCCATCATCAACGCTCTGATCCACATGTGGCCCCAATTGAAATGCTCTCGTCTTAAAGAGGCTCCATGTTTAGACAAACTTCTTGGTCTGACCTTCACTCCTGATCTGAAATGGATCACGTACATCAAATCCGTTGCCAAAGTCGCTGGAAAAATGGTTGGATCATTCTACCGTTCCAGTAAATATCTCACTGCCGATGCTATCCTCTACCTGTATAAAAACCAAGCACGTTCTGGGATGAAGTAATCCTGCCACATCTAGACAGGAGCTGCTTGGAGAACCTATCCTGTCTTGACAGAGTTCAAAACCGACTTCATAATTTAGTAATTGACGACCTTTTCTTTTCTGTACAACCTTTTTTTCCCACGGAAGAGACATTACGAGCTTGTCTCTGCTCTATCGTTATTTTCATGGCAAGTGTTCAACTGAGCTCCAATCTCTTGTCCCACTTTGTTAATCCTTCACAAAAGACATTTGTCTAGTTAAAAGAGTTATCAAAAATTTCCCCCACTCTCTATTGGTTGCTAAACATACACGTGGATTCCATGAACAAAGCTTTTTTTTCCTATAACTCGCTTCTGCTGGTCTACTTCAAGCTGACTACAACATTGTCGTCTTCTAGTCCAACGTAAACAAGTTCTTATTGGACTGTCTTCTTAATAATCTAAATTATACGAAATTTCCACTACTAACGATTACTAAGCTGTGGCCCCAATGACTACTGCATGAAAAATATCCTCGAATGGTCTTCCGGCCTTGATAAGTGGTGAACGTTTTGCAAGAATATTAGTCTGAATTTCTTCATTTTTTATTTTTTTTATAATTTTTTATCACTCGCCTGAGAATGACCTATGGAGGTCGAAAACGATTGCGAATACGGCAAATTTATTTTTACACTTGAACAGAATGTTCGGAAACTAGTCCGTCAAAAAGAAAAAAAATGAATTGTAGGAGAAACAAACAAGAGTTGTCTCTGCACTTCAATGAAACACATTTATATATATATATATATATATATATATATATATTCATAATTATTATATTAACTGGCCACCCGGCGTTGTTCGGTCGTACAATACACTTTAACGTGATATTTTCACTTATGCAGATTGTGTACGTATTATTATAGAATCAATCCTCTATTGATTACTAAATATTAGGAGAGATAATTTTCCCAATGAACTAATTCGCAAAAAAAAAAAAAAAAATAAAAATAATAAAAAAATAATAATGATAATGTCGTTAATCAAATTCAATCTGTATTTGTTAATAATATCACGTTAGCTGATATTTGAGCGTCCATCCAGCGCGACCGCAGTCGAGATTGAACTCAGTACACGAGTTTGTAGAGTAAATCAAATCTTGTCCGGAGTTGAATACTTGATGCTTCGCTAGGGCTATCAAAGGCATTCTTTATCGTAGCGCCATCACTAAATGGGGTACCTACCACGGCTTAAGAGAGTCCATTCTATCCTCGAGAGAAGAATAGACTGATCCAGTTTCTTTTTACAGGGAAATATTTTACGTTACACCGACCAAGGGAAATAATAAAACTGTTTCCCTTGACCGGTGTAACGTAAAATATTCCCCTGTAAAAATTAATCTTTTTTATCTATAGGAGAAGAAAGACTATTTTTAAGATCAGATTGTTTTCGGTTGTCGATACTTTTTTTGTACGAAACATATCTAAGAACACTGCCAGACATAAATTACCTTTGTGTGAAAGTTAGAAAAAGTTGCGTTCAGCCGTTTCGTAACTTATGAGGAAAAAACTCACACAAAAACACACACAAAGTGATTTCAAAATTTAAATGTAATGTGAACAAATATCTTATTTCATAATTTCTCATCCAAGATTCCATATATATATATATATATATATATATATATATATATTTATATATATATATATATATATATATATATATATATATATATATAGTAATTTATAAAATATATATGGCGATTAAGCTACACTGAATATTCGGCGTTTCACCCACTCTAGGACTCCTCAGGCTTATGTGCGAATTCTGTGGTTGTTTACCGTTTTTATATGCTCCTCTTCTATTGAGATTTTAGTTAGCCAATCAGCTTTCTAGTATTCACCGCGCCCCATCCTATCAGCCATCATTTGTCCGATAAAATGCATGCCCATTAGCTGCTAGGAAGGGGCGCGGTGGATACTAGAAAGCTGATTGGCTAACTATTGACACGGGAACCTCCCTTTATTAAACACAGTCTTCCCGTTCAGAATCACCCTGGCTCAAGTGGAAAGCACTCAACCGCATTAGAGCAGAAATGGGTTGATAAAAAGTTGATATGACCAAATGATTACAAAACTGATACGAACATTTGCGAATGTGAAGGCAGAACGCTGCCCTCTACTGTCCAGCTGGAAATGAGTTGCACCATACAACAAGTAAAAACTATTAAAGTAGTGTATGTCAACATGCTTCACATGCTAAGTCCACAAACGGCGTTGGTAATTGTACTTCAGCTTCACTTAACATTTTAATATTAGATGATTGAATAAAAGAGAAATATTTCAACGAATATATTGTGGCCTCGACATCAGATACAGATTTATACCATACCAAGTAGAGCTCCTACTTACCTCATAGATTGAATCAGGGCATAGTTCACACTAGACCTGAAGTTCATAGACTTGATTGTTATGACAATTTTGGTGATCCAACACGTCCTCAACGTTCACATGTTTAATATCATGCAGAGAACGAAGAACTCCGATCTTTAGGAACGGTTCATGGAAGACACTCGTCACGGTCTATTTACTCTCCTCAATTGTCTCATAAAGACAGCCTCCAAAGTTTTCTTTGAGTTTAGGTAATAACCTAAGCTCTGAACTATAAAGAAGATGAAGAACTGTCTTGATGCCCATCTTGGTTAAATAGTCTGTGATCTTTTCTGAGCACTATGGGACAAACTTCGCGTAAATCTTCCGCATCTTCAGTTCTTTGCGAATAATCGTGGGTACAGTTCCCCCACTGACATCAAACTCTGTACTTATTGTCTTTATAGACACACAACAGCCCTTATCCATGAAATTCTTTATTTGGCCAATCAACTCTGGTATTCTGACTTCCTTACTTCTCCCACATCTCTTATCATCCATCACAGATTCTCTGCCTTCTTTGAATCTCTTATGCCACTCTAAAACTGATACAAAAATATTCCAAAAGCAGTCTGAAGCATTGCATACATTTCTGTGGCATTTTGTTTAAAATAGAATTTTATTACGTATCGAATTTCTGAAGTGTCTCACTTCCAGCTGTCATTTTTGAAATTCACCAGCTGTGACACTCAGGCTTTAGTATAGTGTATTCAAGTTCCTGCTGTAGCTGTTTATTTGAATTTGAAATCATAAAAATTAGTCAGTCATCTCATAAGATGGATAACAATAATGTACTGAATTTTTAGGAGTCTATGACAATTTTCAATCCACGTACAAACAAGCCTGGAAACTTTTTTTTTTATTTTTTTACACGGTGGTCACCACTTATCAAGGCCCGGAAGCCACTCAGGGATAAGGATTATTGCAAGTACAGTACGTTAGTGTGGAGATTTGATGAAGTGTTTACTTAAGGGGGCGGTTCATTAGGAATTTGTTAACGTTGGACTTGAAGACATCCAAGTTGTACTTAGGTGGGAAGCAGGCAGATGGAACAGAGTTCATCAGGCGTGCAGTTCTAAGAAAGAAGCTTTGTTCATGGAGTCCACGTTTATTTACGTTATTGACGTTATTGAAGACACCTCGTATGTTAGAATTGAATTTGAAAAGTTTATGAAGGACATCATAGATGGGCTGAGAGACGAATACATAGTGAATGCGAAGTACATTTTATTTGTAAACATTGGAAGGAAGAGAAATCTTTATAGTTGCCAATATGGTATTAAGAGGCTCACCATGAATTAATGCATCGTTAAAACTCCATTCACCAAATGGCAATACAGCAGATCCTGTACTTTGCTCCCGATGATAGGACACTCTTTTTGGGAATCATAATTACTTACTATAATACTTATTAAATACCTACAGACACTAGTGTTTCCTCCTTTCGGGAATCATCAGTGCAGGATGTCACGATTGACACCAGTCGATAGATTCGAATGCGGCAACAGAAGCCATGTCTGGCTTCATTAGCAATGACCTAATCCATTTTGCCACCGTTGCCCGTAAGAAATACTGTTGAAATTTAAACATTTATTTTTAAATGTCTTTTACGTCAGTCAGAGTGATCTAATCATTATATGATGATCTGCGCATATGAGCTAAATTGACCGACTTTTATTTAAACTGTAAAGTGCTCAACGATAAGAAACGAGTTTATTAAAGGGGGCTGATATATATATATATATATATATATATATATGTGTGTGTGTGTGTGTGTGTGTGTGTGTGTGTGTGTGTGTGTGTGTGTGTGTGTGTTTGTAGGGGATGCGTATTTGTGTAAAGTTGGATGGGGGTTGTAACCGGCATGTTTCTTCCTGATGCCAGAAAGTCTGACAAATCTGACCAGGATGGACTTTTGTCGCTTGAGGTTCCTTTCTGGCCTGGTGTGACGACATCGGTGTCATAGACGTAAAACAAAACCAAGCGACACGTTGATATAATCAATGTCTGTTGCGAGATCAACTCCAATGGATCCCCAAACCCCGCCAATCATCGGGCCATTCCGACCAAAATAGAGCAACGCACTTTTTTTTATTATTTGTTATCTATCACCTGAGCTCATAGACGCGTATCTTGTCGCCAGGCAAACGATAGCTGTGGCGAAAACTTACAAAAAACAGGCACTTATGCACGATTATCACATGAGTACTTCTTTGGTTTCAGTTTACAGAGTTGCAATCAGAAGGGGAGAGAATGCAGTTCATCCCATGTAAAGATAAACGCATGCATTCCAATAATGACTGTTCAATCAAAAAAATAATTAATTATTATTTATATTTTATTCGATACAAACTTTTCAGAACTTTGACTTTGATAAGAAAATTGAACATTTGGAAGAAAAATATCTGTGTTTAAAATGAAATCCCCCGTCTTATAAGACCTTTCTTAATTTAATTTTCATTCAATAGACATTTCTAATAAAAGCACTCGTAAAAATAATCCCCGTATTGAAAAAAAATATCCGTGTTATTAGAATTTTATTAATTTTATATTAATTAAATAAATGTGTACAAATGGTTTTCAAAAAAAAAAAAAAGCACACGCATCCAATGATTTAGACTATATTCATTCATTGTGTGTAAAGAAAAAAATTTAAAAATATATTTTCTTTATTTTATTTTGAGTCAATGAAAGTTCGGATAATTAATGTTTATTTCATGTTATTGCATTGGGTTTTTTTTTTTTGACATTTCGAAAGGTTTATGGAATTATTGAATTGTCTCCCCTTTTTTTATGTGCGCTCTTAAAACTAAAACTAAAGACATTTTTCTGTGACAATTAATCACGAATTTTTACTATATCAGTGCGAACAATTTTACACTGAATTTATTGCTTTGGAAAATTCTTTTGTATTTTTTTTTATACTGACCGTGAAGAAGTCATATTGTCACCGAAACGTAAAGAGACTAATGATACAAGGACACATAGAGGTTATCTTAAGTAGGAAATAATAAAGAATATGCTTGTTCACATTACATTTAGATTTCTGCATATTCTACAATAGGAGTAAACAGGTAAGAGGAAAAGAAATACAAAGGCAAGCATAAGGTGCAAAAAACGTTTTTTCTCTGTACATTCTCTCTACCAGAAGTAATGTTGTTAGCGTCGATCGTTTGTATACATATTATTACTGTGTTCTTATTACTGTGTTCTTTCTACTGTGTTCTTATTACTGTTCTATAATTGTGTTCTTATAATTGTGTTCGTATTACTGTGTTCTTATTATTGTGTTCTTATTATTGTGTTCTTATTACTGTGTTCTTATTACTGTGTTCTTATTATTGTGTTCTTATTACTGTGTTCTTATTACTGTGTTTATATTACTGTTTTCTTATTATTGTGTTCTTATTACTGTGTTCTTATTATTGTGTTCTTATTACTGTGTTCTTATTACTGTGTTTATATTACTGTGTTTATATTACTGTGTTTATATTATTGTGTTCTTATTATTGTGGTCATATTACTGTGTTCTTATTACTGAGTTCTTATTATTGCATTTTTATTATTGTTTTCTTATTATTGCGCTCTTATTACTGTGTTTATATTACTGTGTTCTTATTATTGTGTTCTTATTAGTGTGTTCTTATTGTGTTTCTTGGTACTGTGTTCTATTACTGCGTTCATATTATTGTGTTCTTATTATTGTGTTCTTATTGTGTTCATATTACTGTGTTCTTATTATTGTGCTCTTATTACTGTGTTATTATTTTGTTCTTTTTATTGTGTTTTATTACTGTGTTATTATTTTTTCTTATTATTTTGTTATTTTTACTGTATTCTTATTATTGTGTCTTGTTAATGTGTTCTTATTATTGCGTTCTACATGACTGTTTGATCTATTACTTGTTCTTCTCGTTGGTCTAGTAGTATTCGTCGATTTGAGATTTGGATATTCTCTTTCAATAAATATAACATGCAGCCGCAGCCGAGATTGAACTCACTACACAATTTTGTAGTGTAATTTAAATCTTGTCTTTAGCTGAATACTTGATGCTTCGTCAGGGCTATCAAGGATTTTTTTTTATCGTGACGCCATCACTAGATGGGTTTTCTTCCACAGCTTAACAGAGGCCCATTGAGAGACGGATAGACCGTGTAAGTTTCCCAACCTAGTATTTTATCTCGTGGTACATACAGCGCCACGCCTTCCCAAATACAGGGTGACCCCCCCCCAAAAAAAAAGCTAAATGGAGGCCATCTAGAACATATGTTGTAGAACGGAGAAAAAAAGGGCCAAAGACCCTAGTGTTTTGATGTGATCTTTTGCATATGATAAACTAGTTATGACCAAAGTTTCATTTCATTCGGACAAAACACTAAGAAACGGGGCCTAATTAGAGTTAGGACCCGTTTTTTTTTTGGGGGGGGGGAATCACCCTGTAGTCAATCATCTGGTATTGGTAACTTTAGTGATCTGGTGAGAACCGGTGTGTCAATATGATTGTGCCGTATGCAGCTTCCTATTCAAATAACTTTTCTTAGAACTGCAGGCCAGTGGAACTCTTTTCCTGCTGACTGTTTTCCTCCTATCCATAGGTCGTGCCTGTCTTTGCAATGATTATGTTTCGTATATGTTTGATTATTAAATTAAGTGGCTTCATTAATTGTCTGGAGCTATTTTCATAAGAAAAGCGCGCAGAGGAGTAAAGCTATTAGAGTAGAAAGTTTTCCAGCATATTAGGACTTAGTAGTGAAGGGGTGTAATTTTGCAGCGAATCGGGTATATCAAGTGTATGTACTTTGGAAGAAATGTACAAGTTCCTGTGAGTACATTCCTTTTAAGTATTAGTAAAACAAGGACAGGAATGCAACATCAGGACTATTAGGCAAGGACTGAAGCTTAATAGACACTGCAAGACCTGAGTTAGAGAGACCCTTTTATTTACGCTGAGGTAGAGACTAGTAGTTAGTGTACCAGCTCATATGTGATAATACTTTATGCACAGGTAGGCTGCGTCATTATAGATATAGAATACGATACACGGACGAAGCTGGTAGCATCACACATAGTTTTTCTTTCTACACCACCCTGTCACAGATAGCCAGGTTCCCGACTCGTCTCCAAGATGGGCAGGATGAACAAGCCTCACTTCTAGATATATTTCTGACCACCGTGCTCGTGGATTACTGGTAGACATCACCCTAAACTCTCGACTTGAAGTTGAAGAGGCATTTACCAAAGTTTTTGGTAACCTGCTTACCTGACATTTTGCCTCCAATTCCACTTTAGACTCAATAAATCACCCCTTTCAAATTTTCTATTCCGAATAGATGCGGGACTTGATGACCTGGATATCACCCGCTCCCATGTTCGTGAAGTTATAAAAAATGTAAACATCTTGAAGGCATGTGGACCTAATTTTCTCCTTGCAATACTATTAAAAAATGTTCCTCTGTAGTTGCCTTACAGAATCTTGCTGCACAATTGTTTCTGTTGTACTAGTTTTCAAAGATTCTGACGAAAGAATCAACCCAGTCACTCATCACTCCATTAGCCGCTTCCCTCTCTTCTCCAAAATCTTCAAGTCTTTGATCAATCAAACACTACTTCACCACTTCATAAATACTAGACTCCTTTCTAATCGAGAATATGGTTTTAGGCAAGTCCGATCTAGTGTTGATATCCTAACTGTAATCTCCGAGCGTGTATACCATGCTCTGGATAAGACAGAATAAACTAGGGCAGTATGTATTTATTTGGTTCCCCACTGAGCAAATTAGGCACAAGGCCGTTTTTTAATGTGGAAAGAGAAGGAGGGGGAAGGGGAAAAGATGACCAGCTCCCGATGGGTGGGAAATGGGAGCTGGATTGTGACAAGTGGTATGAAGGGTTGCCCCTACATTGACCAAGGTCTGATATGTGTGGTCGCCCCCACATATGGTCTTTGCTTGCAGTATCTGTCGGAACAGATGGTGTTTATTTGCTCCCCCACCGAGCAAATTAGGCACAAGGCCGATTTTTAAAGTGAGGAGTGAAGGGGAAATGGGGACCAACTCCCCGGGGAGTAGGGGAGCTGGATAGTGACAATTGGTATGAAGGGTTGCCCCTTCATTGACCAAGGTCTTATATGTGGGGTTTCCCCCACATATGGTCTTTGCTTGCAGTATCTGTCGGAACAGATGGTATTTATTTGCTCCCCCACCGAGCAAATTAGGCACAAGGCCGATTTTTAATGTGAGGAGTGAAGGGAGGGGGAAGGGAAAAAGGGGACCAGCTCCCGAGAGGTGGGAAATGGGAGCTGGTTAAAGGTCAGGCATGTGGGGTTGCCCCCACATCTGGTCTTTGCTAGTCATAGCTAGTCATAGCTAGTCATAGCTTGCAGTATCTGCCGGAACAGATGGTATTTATTTGCTCCCCCACCGAGCAAATTAGGCACAAGGCCAATTTTTAATGTGAGGAGTGAAGGGAGGGGGAAGGGGAAAAGGGGACCAGTTCCCGAGAGGTGGGAAATGGGAGCTGGTTAAAGGTCAGGCATGTGGGGTTGCCCCCACATCTGGTCTTTGCTAGTCATAGCTAGTCATAGCTTGCAGTATCTGCCGGAACAGATGGTATTTATTTGCTCCCCCACTGAGCAAATTAGGCACAAGGCCGTTTTTAATGTGAGGTAAAAACCAGCTCCCCTAAAAGTAGGCAAAAAGGGGCACTCTGGTTACCAAAAATAATAATTGTCCCAGTATAGAGGGTTTCCCCTCCATTGACTGGTACAAATTATCTTAAGTGCAGCATCTGCCGGAACAGATGGTATTTATTTGCTCCCCCACCGAGCAAATTAGGCACAAGGCCGATTTTTAATGTGAGGAGTGAAGGGAGGGGGAAGGGGAAAAGGGGACCAGCTCCCGAGAGGTGGGAAATGGGAGCTGGTTAAAGGTCAGGCATGTGAGGTTGCCCCCACATGTGGTCTTTGCTAGTCATAGCTAGTCATAGCTTGCAGTATCTGCCGGAACAGATGGTATTTATTTGCTCCTCCACCGAGCAAATTAGGCACAAGGCCGATTTTTAATGTGAGGAGTGAAGGGGAAATGGGGACCAACTCCCCGGGAATAGGGGAGCTGGATAGTGACAATTGGTATGAAGGGTTGCCCCTACATTGACCAAGGTCTTATATGTGGGGTCGCCCCCACATATGGTCTTTGCTTGCAGTATCTGCCGGAACAGATGGTATTTATTTGCTCCCCCACTGAGCCAATTAGGCACAAGGCCGATTTTTAATGTGAGGAGTGAAGGGAGTGGGAAGGGAAAAAGAGGACCAGCTCCCGGGAGGTGGGAAATGGGAGCTGGTTAAAGGTCAGGCATGTGGGGTTGCCCCCACATCTGGTCTTTGCTAGTCATAGCTTGCAGCATCTGCCGGAACAGATGGTATTTATTTGCTCCCCCACTGAGCAAATTAGGCACAAGGCCGTTTTTAATGTGAGGTAAAAACCAGCTCCCCTAAAAGGGGTCACTCTGGTTACCAAAAATAATAATTGTCCCAGTATAGAGGGTTTCCCCTCCATTGACTGATACAAATTATCTTAAGTGCAGCATCTGCCGGAACAGATGGTATTTATTTGCTCCCCCACTGAGCAAATTAGGCACAAGGCCGATTTTTAAAGTGAGGAGTGAAGGGGAAATGGGGACCAACTCCCCGGGGAGTAGGGGAGCTGGATAGTGACAATTGGTATGAAGGGTTGCCCCTACATTGACCAAGGTCTTATATGTGGGGTCACCCCCACATGTGGTCTTTGCTAGTCATAGCTTGCAGAATTTGCCGGAACAGATGGTATTTATTTGCTCCCCCACCGAGCAAATTAGGCACAAGGCCGATTTTTAATGTGAGGAGTGAAGGGAAAATGGGGACCAACTCCCCGGGGAGTAGGGGAGCTGGATAGTGACAATTGGTATGAAGGGTTGCCCCTACATTGACCAAGGTCTTATATGTGGGGTCACCCCCATATGTGGTCTTTGCTAGTCATAGCTTGCAGCATTTGCCGGAACAGATGGTATTTATTTGCTCCCCCACCGAGCAAATTAGGAACAAGGCCGATTTTTAATGTGAGGAGTGAAGGGAAAATGGGGACCAGCTCCCCGGGGAGTAGGGGAGCTGGATAGTGACAATTGGTATGAAGGGTTGCCCCTACATTGACCAAGGTCTTATATGTGGGGTCGCCCCCACATATGGTCTTTGCTTGCAGTATCTGCCGGAACAGATGGTATTTATTTGCTCCCCCACCGAGCAAATTAGGCACAAGGCCGATTTTTAATGTGAGGAGTGAAAGGAGAGGGAAGGGGAAAAGGGGACCAGCTCCCGATAGGTGGGAAATGGGAGCTGGTTAAAGGTCAGGCATGTGGGGTTGCCCCCACATCTGGTCTTTGCTTGCAGTATCTGCCGGAACAGATGGTATTTATTTGCTCCCCCACTGAGCAAATTAGGCACAAGGCCGTTTTTAATGTGAGGTAAAAACCAGCTCCCCTAAAAGGGGTCACTCTGGTTACCAAAAATAATAATTGTCCCAGTATAGAGGGTTTCCCCTCCATTGACTGGTACAAATTATCTTAAGTGCAGTATCTGCCGGAACAGATAGTATTTATTTGCTCCCCCACTGAGCAAATTAGGCACAAGGCCGTTTTTAA
Organism: Euprymna scolopes; assembly: GCF_053919585.1. Classification (NCBI taxonomy): domain Eukaryota; kingdom Metazoa; phylum Mollusca; class Cephalopoda; order Sepiida; family Sepiolidae; genus Euprymna; species Euprymna scolopes. The sequence continues at coordinate 26,740,488 of NC_136504.1, forward strand.
TGTGAGGTAAAAACCAGCTCCCCTAAAAGGGGTCACTCTGGTTACCAAAAATAATAATTGTCCCAGTATAGAGGGTTTCCCCTCCATTGACTGGTACAAATTATCTTAAGTGCAGTATCTGCCGGAACAGATGGTATTTATTTGCTCCCCCACTGAGCAAATTAGGCACAAAGCCGTTTTTAATGTGAGGTAAAAACCAGCTCCCCTAAAAGTAGGCAAAAAGGGGGCACTCTGGTTACCAAAAATAATAATTGTCCCAGTATAGAGGGTTTCCCCTCCATTGACTGGTACAAATTATCTTAAGTGCAGCATCTGCCGGAACAGATGGTATTTATTTGCTCCCCCACCGAGCAAATTAGGCACAAGGCCGATTTTTAATGTGAGGAGTGAAGGGAGGGGGAAGGGAAAAAGGGGACCAGCTCCCGAGAGGTGGGAAATGGGAGCTGGTTAAAGGTCAGGCATGTGGGGTTGCCCCCACATCTGGTCTTTGCTAGTCATAGCTAGTCATAGCTTGCAGGATCTGCCGGAACAGATACTACACTTTGATCTTGTCGCCCGGGCCACGGAGGGCCGTGGGCCAGTATAGAATAAACTAGGGCAGTAGCTCGAAATATATCTAAGGCGTTTGACAGTGTTTTGCAGGATGATCTTTTCATGAAAATTAAGTTGTATGAAATTACTAGACAAACACTTAACATAATCAAATCCTTCTTAGATAAGGAAAATCCATCTTATCCTTGATGGTTGTACATCAAAACAACATGATATATATGCGGGTGTGACACAAGGGTGTATCCTTAGATATCTATAATTATTGCTGATATTCGTAAACGCTTTCCCCGACAAATTTGTCTCAGAGATGGGTATATTTGCTAATGACAGTACGGTCTATAACAGATTCAAGCGGAAAACAAATGAACACATCTCTAAGGAAATGGCAAAAACCTTAGTAGAAGACCTCTAGTCAGTGCTGGAATGTAGACATAAATAGATGGTAATATTCAAGGCTGATAAGATTAAGTTCCTTTTTTTAATAATTACAAGAAACCTTCTCAACCACTGATTACTATGGTTAATGATACACTAACTGAAATTACTTCGTTCAAATTCATCGCACGGAACAAATACACTGAGGTCATTGCCAAGGCTGCTGTGAAGAAGGTGGGCTCTCTCTCTAGAGGTATAGAAGATTATTCACACCTGAGAGTACCCTCGCCCACGCATGGGGTATTGTTGCCACATATTGGTTGGTGCATCAGCCATTAGTCTTTGGCTCTTAGACAGGATTCAAAAAAGAGTCACCAACCTAATAGGTACAGCACCAACAACTAAATTTCAACCTCTGTCCTTTCGCTGAAATGTTGCATCTCTGTGTCTATTTTACAAGTTTATTTTTATTAATGGAATGTGCTCCGACGAACGCAAAGCACTTGCAGCTTCTTGACGTAAATACCCTTGACTAACTCGACAAGCAGCAAAATTCAAGCTTTAGTTTTGAATTCCGTCCCTAGTCCTTGCTTTCCTGGCTGTAATGGCATGCAGAAGTTGAAGTGTAATGAAAACAGACACTTTACTGCCCAACTCCCTACATAACATTCCTGTAAATTTGGTTCCAAAATAGTAACCCTTTACGTCCATGTGGGACTGTGCCTTGTTTGGTGTGAATTAACGACAAAACAAAAGAAATTGCCGAGCCCGGGAAGGAGACCGCAAGTTTTACAGCATATGAAAAGGACATTCCCAGTTAATATAGTGATGATTATTGTAATTATTAAAGGAAAGAAACTTAATATTAATACGGTGATTAACTGGAAAGGTCCTATTCGTGCAAAAGTTTTGTAATATTGTTTTATTTTTCTTCTACGTGCTGATGAAGCCAAAGTTGTGGCAAGTATAATTCGATAAACTGTTATATAGTCCAGGAAACTTTATTACTATTTTCATTCTTTTTTTTTATTTCTATAAAAACATGTATATATTTTTTTTTTTTCATTTTTTGTATTTTTGTCATTTTATTATACTTTTTCGAATTAAAAGTATCTCAGAAGCGAGAGACCAACAAAGTCACTACAGCAAAATTGTTTTACATTTTTAGTTATTAGAGTGATCTAATATCTTTTAGTATTTATAATTACGCCCACGGAAACAAACACGGTTTTATCTAAATGCATAGCCTACTTTTTAGACAATGGTTATTATAAATGAATTAAATAATACTTATGTTGTAGTTAGAATTGTTTTCCAAAAACTGTCCCGCATGGCAAGATAAAAAATGAAATTCAAGATGGCTACCAAACGTTCTGTTCGAAAAATATTAAAAAAAAAAAAATGGCAGAGAAAAAAAGCGATCAATTTCGGAAAAGTGACGGTCGTTTCGATTAATACCAGTGAAAACATTAAGTACATATTCATATAAGATTTTATATATCTTCTTATGTTATCTGTTAGGACTGATAAAACCATTTTTTCTTAATCATTATTTTATCGGGTATTGAATGCTACAAGTAAAATATATTCATTATTAAATATTTCGTAGCGGTGTTTATCTGAAAGGAAGAGTAGGTGTAAGATATATTTCTCCTTTTTCTAAATTTTATCACGAAAATCAAGATATTGTACATAATGTAAAGAAAAACCAAAAACAAACAAAACAAAACACATTAATAAAATAATAGATTTCTAAACCCACAATTCAGTATGTTATTGCTATACATCTTATGAGATGACTGACTAATTTTTATGATTTCAGGTCAAATGAACATCTCTAGCAGGAATTGGAATACACCCTACCAAAGCCCGATTGTCACAGCTGGTAAATTTCAAAAATGCAATCTGGACGTGAGGACACATTAGAAGAACGATATGAAATATTTTTTTAAAACATTAAAGTACATTTAAGTCGATGACTACTGTCAAGATCCATTGTATTTAATGTATCCCTTTGCAGCTATTTTTACCGGTCAATACCCATAAAGAAATGGTTTACAAAATGCAACCATTTCACTCGCCTCTCGGAGAAGATGCACTTTGAAAAAATAGAGTCAGACAGACAGATAGGCATACTGAGTTTTATAAATTACATTTAAAAAGCAATTCTGAAACCATGTATACTCTCAGAGCGAACATATTGTTGGTGCGAAGATTCAAATCAAATCAAATTAAAATAAAATAAAAAATTGTTGTGAGTTACACATTTCGTCATTTATTTCTAATTTAATCTCGTAAATATGTCGATGGTATAACCCGCACAGAATGTAGTAATTATTGGTGTTATAAGGGCGCCGAGGAGTCTAGTTAAAATATGACAAACAAGAAGGCTACGTTAGACGAGTTTCTATTGGCTGAGATAAAACCAGGAACTAATCACGCAAGGGCACGGAAGGCAAGTTCAGCAAAGTCGATTTAATTTTAATTTATTTTCAACGCCACCCACACATATAATATACCCTAAAAGCTAACTATATTTTACTTGGAAGTCACCACTTATCAAGGCCCGGAGGCCATTCGAGGATAAGAATTAATGAATTAAAGTGATGGTATAGTAACTGTTAATGGCGTAAATTGTATAGAATTTTATTATTCATGGGGACGGCTCAAAATGAATTTGTTTACGTTAGTTTGAATTTTACCATGTTGTATTTAACTGGGAAGCAGGCTAGCAGAACAGTGTTCCACAGGCGGGCAGTTCTGGGAAAAGGCTTTGTTCATGGAATTTGCGTTTAGGTTTCGTCACAGATAGAGAGTGGAGGAATTCGTATATAGTAGTTGTAACTAGTCGAGTAATTTTTGTAAAAGTTTGGCTAGGGGGTACATAGATTGGAGTTCAGTCGAGTACTTGCCATGAAAAAAACCATAGAGTAGAACCAGGCTCGCAACGTCTCTTCTGTGGGAAACAGGTTGCAGGTGGTGCAAAGGTCACTGTCGTGGACTTTGCTGATAAGTTTTGTCGTTTTTTGTAGTGTTAATGCTACTAAGACTAAGCGTCTTTAATTTAACAACTAGAAAAACATTTCTGAATTTTTGAGATGAGGATTGGTTATACCTATTATTATTTATCGGACTACTGTTCTCATCTTGAGTGTGATTTTCATAACGTTTCAGTCGATGTAACCTCCGACCTTCTTTAGGTTTATCTTGTTGAACTCGGGACTGTTTCTGTCGAACTCGGGAATTTGGACGGAATTTCGAGCGAAACCCTTTGTTTACTTCACGCCATGGCTGACGGAACAAGAGCATGCTACTTTCGTGAAGTAAATAAGGGGTTCCGCTCGAAAATCAGTCCAAAAACCTGAGTTCGACAGAAACAGTCCCGAGTTCGACAAGATACACCTGAAGAAGGTCGGAGGTTACATCAAACGAAACGTTGTGAAACTCACACTCAAGATGAGAACAGTAGTCCGATAAATAATAATACGCACAAAAACATTCTCAACCACAAATTGCCATGGCTCATAATACCGTACTTGAGAGCTCATTGTTCAAACACTTCGTACAAACATTCACAGGCAACAAGAATTCAAACAAATGCATTGCGGACATTACCAAAGTTGCTGCAAATAAGGTGGGCTCCATTTATCGTGTTAGAAAATTATTCCCACCAGAGTGCATCCTATATATTTAAAAACCACAATTTGCCTTTGTATGAAGTATTGTAACCACATCTGCTATTAGTCTCTTACTCTTAGAAAGGATCCGAAAAAGAGTCTCAAATCTGATAGGTCCTGCACTATCGGCTAAGTCCCACTCTCTTTATTATCATCGTAATGCATTGCGTCTGTCTTACAAGTACTTTAATGAAATTTATTTTGATGAACTCATAGCACTTGCCCCCTCTCCTCGACGTAAATACTCCTAACTAACCCGACAATTACTCTTCACTGTTGATGTCCTAGCTGCCGAAAAGCCTTCTACTGAGTGTCTCTTCTCTCTCTCTCTCTCTCTCTCTCTCTCTCTCTCTCTCTCTCTCTCTCTCTCTCTCCCAGAGGTTAGAAATCCCTTTCTGTTTCTTGCTTCCTTGATTGTACTAACCTTCAGAAGTTTAAATGTAATGTGAACAAACATCTGGCTCTATTATTTATATTTTCAAACAACTGTTCTCAACTAGAATGTTTTTTTAACGTTTCAATCGATGTTACCTCCGTAAAACTCGGCAACGTAATATCTTTCTCGCTGTTTAATTTCCCACAGCCCCTGTAAGAAATGATTCCAAATAGCTTCTCCTTAAATCTAATCAATACGCATTATGTGAGATGAAACAGTAAAAAAAAAAAAAGAAGAACTGCACAGAAGAAATAAAAGAAATCTTTAAAATATGTAAATTATGAAATTAGATTCTATTTTATCGTTTTTTTTTTCTTTTAACACGCGTGTTGAAACCATTATTAAGAAAGGTGGTAGCTGATCGACATTGCTGAAGAACCCAGAGATTAAAAAAAAAAAAACCCTACTGTTTTGTTGTTAAATGGCGGAAAAGTTTCATGGAAACTGATAATTTCTACAATAATATTTCAACTGGCGTAAATTTTTGGAAGTAAACTAAAAAGATTAATTCACTTATAGGACTTTTTCATCCCGGACTTACTATAACAAATTTATATATATATATATATATATATATATATATATATATATATATATATATATATATATATATTATTTTAAAAATATAATTGTCCACTGACACCTGTTTCGTTGTCTACGACTCATCAGAGTGGAATTATATTTTTAAAATAATACATATGCCGCTCCACATTTGGGGGTACTAAATTGGTCGAAGGGAAAATTATTCCCAAGTCGCATTTAGGTAAGCATGCAATTTTGTATAATTCATTTCAAAACAAGTATCGCAAAAACGAAAACAAATAACACACAGACACACAGACGCACACACACGTATCTATCTATCTATCTCTCTCTCTCTCTCTCTCTCTCTCTCTCTATATATATATATATATATATATATATATATATATATATATATATATATATATATATATATATATACTAGCAGGGCGCTCAACAATGCCAGGTCGTTAAATACGCTTTAATATGATATTTTGATTAATGTAGATTTCGTATTTATTATTATATTGGACCCAATATATAGTAATGATTTAAAAAAGTAAAAAAAAAAAATAATAACTTGTGCGTTACCACCGAGAATCGAAACTAAAACTTTAGCTTACGATTTACTTTTTCCTTTGACGTTAATGCCTGAGCTATGAAGACATGTTTACTGCAAGGCTAAAAATTAAAACATGACCCAATAGCTATTACGTTACGCATGCATATTCGTAATGCCGTTGTTCGACCTTTCCCTGGCAAATTGCATTTTTTTTAATTTTCACACTTTTTGCGCCGATTTCCCTCGGCTAAAACACAAATATAAAATTTCGCATGGGTTGAATACCCTATATATTAAGTTGCATCTCTGTAAACCAAAGATTGATAAATGAGTTTGATAGACAAAATGTTTTAACAATAATAATAATAACAATAATAATAATAATAATAATAATAATAATAATAATAATAATAACAATAATAATAATAACAATAATAATAACAATAATAATAATAATAACAATAATAATAATAACAATAATAACAATAATAATAACAATAATAATAATAATAATAATAATAACAATAATAATAACAATAATAATAATAATAACAATAATGATAATAACAATAATAACAATAATAATAACAATAATAATAACAATAACAATAATAATAATAATAATAACAATAATAACAATAATAATAACAATAATAACAACGATAATAATAATAATAACAACAATAATAACAATAATAACAATAATAATAATAACAATAATAATAATAATAATAACAACAATGATAATAAAAATAACAATAATAATAATAATAATAATAATGAAAGTAATAATAATAATAACAATAATAATAATAATAATAACAATAATAACAATAATAATAATAACAATAATAACAATAACAATAATAATAATAATAATAATAATAATAATAATAATAATAATAATAATAATAAAGCGGACAATATTACTCAAATTGCTAAAGAATTGTAATTTTTATCACACAGATTATTCATGGAATTGTAAGGAAGAAAGCCACGACTACATTTTTTTCACAAAATTCTACTACTTTATTTAATGTATCACAGTTCATAACACTAAAAACAAAAATGTGGCCCTTAACATTACAAAAGCGTTGGCGTTCGGAGTCCGTCAGAAGCAGTATCAGATGAAAATCTAGAATTTATGTAATTTATATAAACTGAATCCAGTTACGAAAAGGAACTTCCTGTTTTAGTTTGAAATAAATAACATTCCTACATATAACACTTTACAGAAATATGTAATACTTGCTTATATTTTGTATAAATGATTTTAAAATTTCTTGAATTTTTTTGTAGAATTATATTATTAATATATATATTATGTTATTAAATATTTTTTATGCATTTATATTTTTAGAAAAATGGAATAAAATGTTTCGGGCGTCGCAGAGTTAAAAGAAAAACATTATTTTAACATTACCTTACAAAGCTAAGTGACAATTTTTTACGTATGGTCTGCATAAATACAATAATTGCCTCTCACATGGACAACTATATGTTGCGTGTTCTAGACTAGGCAAATCAGGCAACTTTTATAACTACACAGAAAATAGAATCAAAACTATTGGATACAGTCGATGCAAAGACGGTACGAAAGCAATTACGGATGAAACAAAACAAACTCCTTGTGTTAATATATATTTAATATGGTGTCCAGAAAACTCGTCCCAGGAAAACTCGTCTCCGGAAAATTCGTACCCGGAAAACTCGTACCTGGAAAACTCGTACCCGGAACCCCCCCCCCGTTTTTTGCTAGGTAGGAAAACTGGTTCCTTATTGAATAAATATCGATTGAAAACACATTTTATTGCCGTCCTTGAAGGAGATATTGTTTTTTTTAAAGAAACTATGTACCTCTATAATATTTAAAAAAAATTATTTTTAACTCTTGCTTTAAAAAATTAAACTTGATCACGAGGTCAAGATAGGAAAAACGAAACCAAATATTTATTTTTAAAAATACTCTAGTTTTAACAATTTTTTTGTCATTACGAAACAAAAATAAAGAAAGAAAACACGTATTATCAAAGGAAGCAATTATTTTATTTAGAAGAATTAATTCAGTTTAAATAATTTTTGTGTTATTACAAAACAACAAAAAAGAAAACACGGTCTAATGTAATTTTGGTATAGCGCTGAAATAATAACGTTACTATTTCGAAAGCAAGGAGGGGAGGGTATCATTTAAAAGTCATTTCGGGGGCACTTGTGCAGTACTTAAAAATATACAAATTTATTTTCTTTTGGCAGTGGGGGAGGCTCGTTTTAAAACTATATCTACCTCAGTATTTTCTATAATTTTCGGGCATTTTTTGTTAAAAATTATTTACTAAGTAATGTCGAGTGCGACATTACTTGTTATTTCTTTTTAACTAAATAAACTCTTTAAAGTAAGTTTACACACCAAAAACTTACAAAGCTAGGTAGAAAACGAAAACTTAGAAAAATCAATTTTATTTTTTTAAAGCAATAAACATTTTAAAATATTTTAAAAATATTATGGGATGTGCATTATTACCTAAAAATATACAAATTTATTTTCTTTTGGAGGGGGGGCTCGTTTTAAAACTATATCTACCCTAATATTTTCTTTAATTTTCTTTTTTTGAGCAATTATCCTCCTAAAACGTGATCCTCTTATGTCGGACATATTTTTTTCATAAGTAACACTCGACATAACATTTTTTTCTTTTCAACTAAATAAACTCTTTAAAATAAG
>NC_136504.1:26754333-26779333 GCF_053919585.1 Euprymna scolopes
TTATACCGATTCTTTGCTTTCAAAAACTAAAGCAATTACGTGTTTACTTTTTTAATATCCCATTTTGCTGTTTCGGATTATTTTACTAAAGTAAGTGAAACTTCATTATTTTTCAAAACTGTTTTTGTTTCTTTGTTTTTCGATATTTCGTCGATATTATTTAGTAAAAGTGTTTAGCAGAAAAGCCAACAAACGACTACCCAAAAAAATAAATATACAAGAAATAAATATTATCATAGTCAATAAAAGTTCAGTTCATGTTTGTTTGTTTTTTAAATAGTTTTTATTGCTCTTAACTTGAAATAATTTCAGTGAACCGAAATTAAAACAAAATTTGAGGCGATAACTACTTAAATGAATTTTTATATAAACTACACATGCTATAATCGAATATTCCTCAAGCACAAAATAACGGAAAACATTAAAATATGTTTATAACTATTCCTTACGTTGGCGGAACTCTCTTAAATTGTTAACACAGAATGCTCAGGTGTCCCTCCTTCAAATTGAAAACGGGGCTCACCATTTAAAAGTCGCTGCAATTTTGATTTTTTTTAAAAACGAGGAAGAACTGTAGGGTTTTTTGACTACATAAGCAACCCCGAGGCTGGCCAGTACCAGATGGGTAACCATTTTGATGAGTTTGGTTTTTAATGTGTATGTGTGTGGGGGGTCAGGCTCCCCCAAATGGGGGGGGGAATTCAAAGCAGAATAAAAATTAAACTAAACTACATAAGCAACCCTGAGGCTAGCCAGTACCAGATGGGTGACCATTTTGATGAGTTTGCTTTTTAATGTGTACGCGTGTGGGGGGCTCAGGCTCCCCAAAATGGGGGGAGGGATTTAAAATAGAATAAAAACTAAACTACATAAGTAACCCTAAGGCTGGTCAGTACCAGATGGGTGACCATTTTGATGAGTTTGGTTTTTAATGTGTATGTGTGGGGGTAAAGCAGAATAAAAATTAAAATTGACCCAGTCTAGAAAGATTTCTCTTTCATTGAACGAGGAAGAACTGTAGGGTTTTTTTACTATATAAGCAACCCCGAGGCTGGCCAGTACCAGATGGGTGACCATTTTGATGAGTTTGGTTTTTATGTGTATGTGTGTGGGGGGTCAGGCTCCCCCAAATGGGGGGGGATTCAAAGCAGGATAAATTAAACTACATAAGCAACCCTGAGGCTAGCCAGTACCAGATGGGTGACCATTTTGATGAGTTTGCTTTTTAATGTGTACGCGTGTGGGGGCTCAGGCTCCCCAAAATAGGGGGGGGGGGCTTCTTTCTCACAGGTTTTTCAAGAGATTCACGCATAATTCACAATTTTAAGTGTGATATTCAGCCATAACACACTCGAAAACCAATTTAAATCAACTTTAGAAAAACAAGGGCTCCGTTGGACAACATCAGCAATTTGACAAGAATTTATTCTAAGCTTCCTTTTGTGTAATTTTGACACTGCAAGTGTACGGGCCATACTAAAATAATAACTTTATTTAGAATGCCATTCTTTACATGGGGGGTTCAACTATTCTGCACTTTCACCTAAGGTTTAACCATTTTTTTACGGTGCGTATTTTTCGCATTATAAAAAAAGTACTGTTTCTAGTTTTAAATTAATTTTTCACTATAAAGTTTCGTTTATGGCAGACGGACGAACAAATGTCCGCTATAGTTTCGGTAAAATAAAAATAAACACGTGTAATAATAAAAATAATAAATTTTTATTTACCATCCATAATTTTGTCTCGCAATGAAAAGAGAAACGTCTCGTTTCTATGTGAGTGTTGACCAACATAAATTGTACTGATTCACGCTTGCACCGGTTTTGGCAGTCATGGAGATTCAACAAAATTATTTCAGCGCGTATGGTCCTCCGTAGTCGAAAGGCGGCAAACGTTATCAAATGGGATCGAAAAACTGATGATATTTTTTTAACACAAAGGGCACAATATTTATCGATTTTTTTTCTTTTTGTATCGATTCTTTAAAGAATTCTCTGTTTAATAAAGGTCATGCATTATTCGGCTCGCTAAAAAAAATTTATTAATTTATTTATCAAAGATATTAAAATGGCTTTTTTCGTATAAATATTTACAAATGTTTTTTTTTTGTTGCTTAGCTTAAATTAATTATTTTACTACACATATTCACCAAATTTCACACTCCAAAAGTAAAAAGCGGAATAATTAAACACAATCAAAGTTCTGATATTCAGACGTCAAAATAAGGTATGTAAACAAGTGTTTTTTTTTGTTTTTTATCTATAATCCTGTCCCTTACAACAACGGAATATTTTTTGTTTAGTTTCAGATGCTTATTTTAAGCATATTTGTTCCCACTTCAAAACAAGGGGGGGTTGTAAGCAAAAAAATATATATATATAAATATCGTTTATGAAAAATAAGTACACTGTTATGAAGTTCATTCTTCTCTTAATAATCGCTGAAAATTTCGTATTGATTGGATAATTACCTGATTTTTGGTAGATTTTTAAAAAGACAGTCCGTCAAAAAGTACTTACCTGCCCCCCCCCCCCCCAGTTTTAGCGGTGCCTACACTATATCGATACTCAATGGCTGACTGGGATAGCTTCCGTACATTTATATCAGATCTACTTCTGCGTTTCATGTTTAAAAAGAATATATCCTCTGCAGTATCAGACTTGACGGAATGGTTAATTATAGGTATTGACAGCTTCATAACCTTTAAAAAAAATCCAGCAAAACCTAACAGCCAGCTGTGGTTCTCTCCAGATTGGGCTACTGTGACTGCGCATTTTTTTCGATTGCTTTCAACATAATAAATGTACTGAGACTAAAGCCGTATGCAGAGTAATAAAGAACAAAGTAGCTGAGCGGTGGCTTGGTTACCACCAGTTTTAGCAAATAACAAACAGAATCCTGAACAGAAGCCTGTGCTATATCTCAAGCATTATCAATGGGGCTGAGGTAATCCCGTCAGCATCAAAACCAAACTACTTGCCAAGACCATTTCAGCTAATTGTTCCCTATGCGATCAGAGCCGCCAACCCCCAGTATTCCTATTGTACTGAAAAGGCTTACACCAGAACAAGCTCCCATAATTGCAAAGCTGTTTAAAGATTATCTTATGGAGATTTTCTTACCAACACTCTGGGAAACCTCATCAGTATGCCCCGTGTTTAAGAATTCAGGAGACCGGTCATCTCCTTCTCAGTACAGACCAATAAGTCTGCTTTGCGTCATGAGTAAGTTGCTGGAGTCTGTATTAAATATAGAAGTAGTCTACCACCCCCTTAGCTACATGCAATACGGTCTCCGTTCTGCTAGGTATACAGCGGATGTGCTAACAGTTATATTTCATATGATTAGTGAATCTTTTGACAGAGACTTCCTTCCTAGAGCAATTGCTCTTGACATATCAAAGACCTTTGATAAGGTATGGCATAAAGGTCTACTCCACGCGATCCCCAACTACGGTATATATAGAAATGTCTTCTCACTTATAAAATCATTTCTCTCTGATAGGTTCATAAGAGTAGTGGTTGATGGGCAGAAATCAGAAACTCACAGTATTTATGCTGGAGACCCTCAGAGGTTCATCCTGGGCCCAACTCTCTGATCTATACTAATGATCTCCCAAATCACATCCTAAGATCATTCACAGATGTTTTTGCTTACGACACCACGATCTATGGCAACACTTCAAAGGCTTTAAATGACCAAATTCTCTCTGATTCTCTCTCCTCTGATCTTGATCACGTGGTGCAATGGGGAAAGAGGTGGCTGGTTTATTTATGTATCTAAAACCAAGCTTCTATCTTTAAAACAGTAACGCCATGATCCCGGTTTGGCATTAATTTAAATGACTGACTCTCGTCTTGGGGAGGCTCCATGTTTTGATTAGCTTCTGTGTCTGACCATTAAGCCTGATCTGAAATGGAACACGTGCATCAAATTCATTGCCAAGGTCGCTGGAAAAATGGTGAGATCATTCTACCGCGCCAGTAGACATTTCACTGTTAATGCAATTCTCTACCGGTATAAGAGCCAAGTACGTCCAAGGATGGGGTACTATTACCACGTCTGGACAGGAGCTGCGAGAAAGGTTTTATCCTGCTTTGACAGTGTTCAAAATGCACTTCCTGACCCAATGGGAGATGTCATTTTCTCTTTCCTGCAACCTTTTTCCCACAGAAGAGACGTTGCGAGACTGTCTCTACTTTATTCTTATTTTAATAGCAAGTGCTCGTCTGAGTTCGAATCTATGGTTTCCTCTCTTGCTAAACTTATACGAAAAAAACCGTGTAGTTGAAACCACTATTAATAATTTCACGCATTCTTTATCTGTGCCTAAACCTAAACGTAGATTCCATCAACAAAGCTTCTTTCTTAATACTACACGAACTCGGAACTCTGTTTTGTTCACTATGCTTTCCTGCTGACTACAATATGATCGTCTGCAAGTCCAACATGAACCAGTTCTTGATGAGCCGTCCCTTTTAAGGAATGTAATTTACCAAATTTCCACTACTAACGATTACTACGATATTATCCCATTGACTACTGTACACTCATTAACCTTTATCATCGAGTGGCCCCCGGACCTTGATGAGTGGTGATTTTGTGTGTGTATATATATATATATATATATATATATATATATATATATATATATATATATATATATATATATATATATATATATATATATATATATATATACAACGTAATCGCGTTGACACACCGGTTCTCATCAGATGACCGAAGTTAAGCTACGTTGGGTTTGGTTACTGCCAGAGGGGGGACTATTTGGGAATTTCAGCCGCTGTATGTATCTCGGCATTTGTTTCCTATCGTCCCGTGCATACACTTCACTTGCCACTGGTATTTAACAATGTCGACTCAGGAGAGGTGTGGTTGAAAATTGCGCGCCTCCTGCCACATAAATTTCACGCGCAGGCAGCCCTTCGTGGGTATCCATAGTCTGTCAAACACTGAAGGCATCCTTTATATATATATATATATATATATATATATATATATATATATATATATATATATATAAGTAACTCATAGAACAGGAGGAAGGAAAATTCAAGGCATTGAATTGTAGATTCTATACGCTCATGAAATGGATATCTATATACACAGTGACATTTATAAACCTTGGGGATCATGTCGCCATTTAAAACTGTCCAGACAATTAGATTTGCGTTGAAACATTTACTTTTAGCTTATATTTCTTTTGTAAATATTTCTTCGCGTTGAACGCAAAGAATACAAACATATAAAGATGATTTTACTAAACATTAGGCGGCAACTTTTTTTTTTTTAGCATTTGTTTTGGATTTCATGATTTGATAAAGTAAACAACGACTTTCAATTGAATTCGAATACATGATGAAAGCAGTGTTTTGTGCGGAGTTAGAGATTTGGGTAAAAAGTCGAAGTCGGACTTTTAAGAATCGTAGGAGCCGGAGTTGGATTTTTTTTAAATCTCCGAAAAATAAGCAGGGGTCCTGGATATGGGAAGACTTTAAAATAACTGTCCGAAGACAAGAGTTAGCAATTTCTATGAGTAAAGTCGGAATTTTTTTAAAATATGAGTCGAATTCGGAGTCAGACCTTCAGACTCCGCAACCATGGGTGAAACAGAAGATCTCGCACATTTGGAAGGGCAATGTGTGAATTATATCTGCGTCGGAGAGGTGTGATGGCTTCATTTTTTACAAGAGTGTGACCACTTGTCCAAGCCTGAAGGCCATTCAAGAATAAAGGTTGCTAAATGTATGGTGGTCAGTGGAAAATATGGTAAGGACCGCACAACAAAAACTTGTTTATATTAGTCTTGAAAACGGCCATCTTGTTGTCAGCTGGAATACAGCCCTGCGGTATAGAGTTCTACATGCGAGCAGTTTAAGGAAAGAAACTTTGTTCATGGAATTTGCGTTTACATTTAGGCAGATAGAGAGTGAGGAAAATTGTTGATGATGGTTTAGCTAGACGAGTGTTTGTTGTGAATGTTTTCCTACAGGTGACCATAGATTGAAGCGTAGTTGATTACTTGTCATGAAAATAATGATATTATTGAAACAAGACTAACTCTATGCGAGTTTAACTGGCTTGCCTCGAAAGAGAAAGCTTCATGGGAGTATGAAATTCACAAGCGGTCCCCGATCGCATGTTTATCACCGTTAGGGAAGATGCAGCTCTTGCAAAGACTGGGTCGATATTCTCCTACATACAGCGCCTGCTTTCCATCTGATACTGACCAAGATCAACGTTGCTTAACTTCGGTTATCCATCGAAAACCGGCGTGTCAATGTGAGTATGCAATGAAAACAATTCTAAAACAACGTTTCTTTCGTGAAAAATAGTTTGCAGATGTGAAAACAGTACTTAATGTTAGAGCTCTTATAGTAGAGGATTGCGTTGGGAGTGTGGTATCTTTTTAAGCAGTAGAATATTTTCCCAGCGATTTAGGTAACAGAATCGATGTAAGTCTCTTTTCAGGTCAGGAGGGAGGGTCAGTGCCATATTTTTATCGAAGTAAGGTGTTTCTATGAATAGTGTAACCTATAACAGTTTTTTTTTATTTAATTTTGTTATAATGACAACCTCATTAATAGTTAATGGCAGAGGAAAATTTGGCACGGGGGTTGGTTTCTTTAATGAAGGGACAGAATCATTAGATTTGACTATTTGTGATTTTACAAAGCTAGCGGTAAGCTATAGCTTGATGCGATCCAACGACTCCCTTTTAAATAGCTGCTACATCGAGGTGCAGCGGGGAGCGCCACTTCGTTTTCAGTATTACTCCACTTACCTTTGACCCTCCCCTTATGATGGTGAGTATTTACATTTTAGCATATCTAAAAAGTTTTCTTGTATGTCGTTCTTGGATTGCAAAGGATTTTAAACGAAAAATTGGATTTAAAAAATATTTACGATTGCATTAATAATAATATGATAAACGTAGCAATTTCTTCAAAGCCTGTTCATTTGTTAAAACATTGTGCATTTTTTAAGACGTGCCCATTTGTTTAAACGTGTTCATTTGTTTAAAACATGTTCATTTGTTAAAAACGTGTTCATTTGTTAAACATGTGTTCATTTGTAAAAAAACATGTCCATTTGTTAAACGAGTTTATTTGTTAAAAACGTGTTCACTTGTTAAAAATGTGTTCATTTGTTAAAAATGTGTTTATTTGTTAAAAATGTGGTCATTTGTTAAAAACGTGTTCATTTGTTAAAAAAGTGTTCATTTGTAAAAAGCGTGTTCATTTGTTAAAAATGTGTTCATTTATAAAAACGTCTTCGTTTGTTAAATTGTGTTCATTTGTTAAAAATTTGTTCATTTGTTAAAACTGTGTTCGTTTGTTAAAATGTGTTCATTTCTTAAAAATATGTTCATTTGTGAAAAATGTGTTCATTTGTTAAAAATGTGTTCATTTGTTTAAAATATGTTCATTTGTTAAAACTGGGTTTATTTGTTAAAAACGTGTTCATTTGTTAAAAATGTGTAAATTTGTTTAAACTGGATTCATTTGTTAAAAACATGTTCATTTGTTAAAAATGTGTTCATTTGTTAAAAATGTGTTCATTTGTAAAAACTGGGTTTATTTGTTAAAAACGGGTTCATTTGTAAAAACGTGTTCGTTTGTTAAAATAGTGTTTATTTGTTAAAAACGTGTTCATTTGTTAAAACTGGGTTTATTTGTTAAAAAGTGTTCATTTGTTAAAACTGTGTTCATTTGTTAAAAACTTGAACATTTATTAAAGATGTGTTCATATGTTAAAAATGTGTTCATTTGTTACAAATGCGTTCATTTGGTGTGTCCATTTGTTAAGAATGTGGTCATTTCTTAAAAACATGTTCATTTATTTAAAACATGTTCATTTTATAAAAGTGTGTTAATTTGATAAAAATGTGTTCATTTGATAAAAATGTGTTCATTTGTTAAAAACGAGTTCATTTGTTAAAAATGTGTCCATTTGGTAAAAATGTGTCCATTTGTTAAAAATGTGTTATTTGGTTAAAATGTGTTCATTTGCTGAAAATGTGTTTATTTGTTAAAAGTATGTTCATTTATTAGAATGTGTTTATTTGTTAAAAACGTGTTTATTTGTTAAAAATGTTTTCATTTGATAAAAATGTGTTCATTTGTTTAAAAAAACGTGTTCATTTGTAAATACTGCGTTCATTTGTTCAAAACGTGTCGATTTGTTAAAAATGTGTTCATTTGTTACAAATGTATTCATTTGTCAAAAATATGTTAATTTGTTTAAAATGTGTTAATTTGTTAAAAACGTGTTCATTTTTTAAAAACGTGTCCATTTGTTAAATATGCGTTAATTTGTTAAAAATGTGTTCATTTGTAAAAAAATGTGTTCATCTGATAAAAATGTGTTCATTCGTAAAAAACGTGTTCATTTGTTAAATACGGGTTAATTTGGTAAACATGTGTTCATTTGTAAAAAAAGTGTTCATTTGTTAAAAACGTGTAAATTTGCTAAAAATGTGTTAATTTGTAAAAAACGTGTTCATTTTTTTTAAAATGTGTTCATTTGTAAAAAAACATGCTCATTTGTAAGAAACGTGATCATTTATAAAAAATGTGTTCATTTGTTAAAAATGTGTTCATTTGTTAAAAATATGTCCATTTGTTCAAAACGTGTTTATTTATTTAAAACGTGTTCAATTGTAAAAAATGTTCATTTGTTAAACATGTGTTCATTTGTGAAAAATGTGTTCATTTATTAAAACGTGTTCATTTGTTAAAAAGTGTTTATTTGTTAAATACGTACTCATTTGTTAAAAACGTGTTCATTTGTTAAAAATGTGTTCATTCGTAAAAATGTGTTCATTTGTTAAAAATGTGTTCATTCGTAAAAAAATGTGTTCAAAACGTGTTCATTTTTTAAACATGTGTTCATTTGTAAAAAAAACCTGTTCATTTGTTAAACATGTGTTCATTTATAAAAAAACGTGTTAATTTGTTAAAAACGTGTCCATTTGTAAAAAACGTGTTCATTTGGTTAAATTATGTCAATTTGTTAAAACTGGGTTCATTTATTACAAACGTGTTCATTTGGTTAAAATGTGTTCATTTGGTTAAAATGTGTTCATTTGCTACAAATGTGTTCATTTTTAAAACTTATGTTCATTTGTTAAAAATGTGTTTATTTGTTAAAAACATGTTTTTTTGTTGAAAATATTTTCATTTGATAAAAATTTCCTAAATTCTATTTATCTGTCCCAATCCCCTGTCTCTCTTTTTTTTATTTCTTTCTTTCTTTTTACCTTTATCCTCTCACCAGCTTTACCTATTTATCCTTTTTCTTTCTTTCCCTCTTTTTAAAACATTCAAGTCACATCTCAACCATTTTATTTTAATGGCCACGTCCGTTTTAAGCCGTTTCTTGCAAAGGAGCCACATCTATAAACCTTCAGGTTGGATGATTGGCAGCTTTTATGAGTTCAA
This sequence comes from Euprymna scolopes, assembly GCF_053919585.1. Taxonomy (NCBI): domain Eukaryota; kingdom Metazoa; phylum Mollusca; class Cephalopoda; order Sepiida; family Sepiolidae; genus Euprymna; species Euprymna scolopes. Next base: position 26,763,801 of record NC_136504.1, read on the forward strand.
TAATTCACAAATGATTTATTTTTAAAAAAAAATCAGTTTAATTATCTTGAGGCGGCACGCACAATTTTTTGCGTGCCCTGACGTCCAAAGAAGTAAATAATAACCAGAAAGTAAAGCATTCAACTTGACATTTTTTCCGTGAAATGTAATATATTTGCGTCTTACACACCAGTATTCACCTTGGATCCGATTTCGGGCCGCACAATCAACAGAGATCAGACCATTCTTTTAATGATCCCGTCCCTGCTGTATTTTGCGATATGAGTTTAGTGCTGTGCAGTTCTAGGAGGATCACCTTCCAAGACGTTGCCTTCTCTCTTTGAGAAGGAGTTAGTTATTGCTAATCGCATGAGGCGCTCTTATCGACGAATACCGATGGACCTGCTCAGACACTTTTTTTTTTTTTTTTTTTGCATATCAGAGTGACCCCCCTCGGGAACGCTGACTTCTCAATTCCACTTTTTCACGCTAGGGTCACATTAGGGGAGAAATCTTTCTTTTCACTTTCAATCATCAATTTATTTGTTAAGCTTCTTTTTTCATTTAAACTTTTATCTTTCATGTTTATAAAGCTTTGATTTGTGATTTGATAATCTGTATTGTTTCGACCACTGTTATTATCTTAAGCGTTATTCGCACATTTCGCACGATATAACCTACACCGTTCTAAATTCTGTACTAAATCTACCACCGCCAACTCATAAATATGTCTTCATATGCCACGGTTACACGCTTATTGTCTACAAGCTGACATCTTTTAAGTCCATTTCATCTGAAATGTATTAAACCTGTGTAAAAAACACCCAATAGTTTTCCTTTTCTTCTAGAAAATCTATAAATATTAAAGCGAAAATGTATGTATGTATGTGTGTTCGCTTTTTCTGTATGTCTACAAAAGGCTTCTTTCAGAGAAGCGGTCGGTCGGTTCACAACTTTTTAAAACTTTTTATATCACATAAAAATCGTAATATCTCACAGTTAACAATGAAGCTCGCCTGTCTATTTAATTTGCTCGATTTCGGGAAGATAAATATTCAATATTTGTCGCTCGCCGCATGTGGGTTAGTCTTTTTCCTATAACATCTTGGGGATGTGAAAAAAAAAAAGCGTTCAACAGTAAATGAATACCATCCTGCAGTCAGCTACTAAATCCAACTAATTAAATAAATTCAAACGTCTTTCCGTTAGCATCTCGCGGTGGAGCAATAGTTAACATCGCACTTTTTTTTTCCACACTTTAATTTACAACTTTGCCTCAAGGGTTCGTATTCGATCCTCATACTTACTTTTTTTAACCCCCCCCCCCCAAAAAAAACCCGGGAAACGCCGGGTACTCCTCGCTAGTTAATAGTAAAATGAAATACTTTTGACAAACAAATACTTATAAAATTAGTATGAAGATCATTTTTCAACGATTCTGCCATTGTCTTAGATTTGTGTATATCCGTTTTTCCCTCGTACATGTCATAAAGCGTTGTATCATCAGCAAATATGCCCGTCTCAGACACAATATTATCAGGGAAATAGTGGTCCAAGTATCAACTTCTTGGTCACTTCTGCGTTAATGTTATGCTGTTTGGGTGTACGTGCATCAATAACAACCTAGATGGCCCTATTGTCTAAGAAGGGTCTAATTATATTTTCCTTTTTTTTTTTCATTTTTCTTAAACTTTTTCTTCTAGGGGATGGGACATCCAACCAGATGTCTGACATTTACCCCTATTTTAGTGAGTCCAACCAAGAGATCTTTTCAGGATTCTAGCCGTCCCTTTCAGTGCAATCGTTTGTATTTCACTTGCACTTGGTTCACCGGGTATGCTTGCTATGTACTTTTTAAAGTTCTTTTTCATAAGCCCAGTTGCTCCTATGATGACTGGTATAATTGAAACGTCTTTTAGTATAATTGAAACACGTCCAGTTATGCCGTATGATTTAATTTTCATTAGCAGCCCTTTGGGAAATTTGGGACAGACTTGTTTGTTGGTTCTAAGGTGGTTGGAGGCGCATCGACATTATGAGGAAACACATTTCACATTAAAAATATTAAATCATTTTTGGAGATACAACCAGAAATTGTAGATGTTGCTTCTTTTTTTTCTACTGACAAAGATAGATTATTTATTTCTAATTTATGCAAGGCCAAAATATTTCAAATTTCATCATTTAACTGGATTGAGGTCGTCATACAAAATATTGTTTTTTTTTAAGGACCGACAGGTTGATATTCACTCAGTACTCAATATTTCTCGAAGACTCACCATAAAGCAACACCCCCACACATCTGTCGATATTGAGAAAATCTATTTTCAAGTAGGTTACTTTTGAACCTTTATCTGAAACTAAACTCATACCCTTCATCATCATGGACTACTTAGTTTGAGCATACGTCGAGAACATCACCAACCTGACCTCCTACAACACCAAAGCCAGCCTGACCGCCGCCATCCGCCCAGTATTCGCCGATTATTCGCCGAGTTCCCACCGGCGCTTGTGGAAAAGGCATCCTCCTAGTTAAGGACCCTATCGAGGCGGTGATTGAGGCTGAAGACGGCTACGTTGAATATATGTAAGTTCTACTACATAATAAAGTTACGTGAATTGATTTATTAATAAAAGTTTTAAAATAAAGCTGTGGTGTTGGTTTCTTTAGGGCGACAAATTTATCGTTCCAGCCTGTACATTCAGAACAAATGTTAAATTTATCTCTTTTGTCGACTCAACCAGATTTTAGAACCCCCCTCCCCCCAAAATCGAGGTATTGAAAAAGATTTTCTTTCAACAATAAGTTTACTATTTTGCGATGGGGTTCAAGAAGTAATGCCTCCATTTTTTTTTTAAATTTCTCTCGAATGAATTAGAGAGGATTGGAAATTGTATTGTTATGATAACTGAACTTATGCATTTCTAATCTGAAAGTTTCATCTCTCTGTCGCAGGTATTGAGAGTGTAAGACTCTAAGAAAGCAACACCTGTCATGGACGTGCATCAGAAGCAAAGATGCATCATTGAATTCTCTGACAAAAGTGCATTAAGAATGGTGATGACTATGTAGAAAAATAAACTCTGTAGCACAAAATGTCATTCGTTTAAATGGTACCACTCTCGTATTCGTAGCTCTTTAACTTTGTTAGTTAAAAAATAGGAAGCTTACTTTTGGAACAACTCTCGTATTAAGGATTAATAGCTAAACAGCTAACAATTAGGAGGACATTTGGCTTTTAGCGATTATTAAAGCTTTCCTTTCAATTATTACTGCATTGTTGGCGATGTGTCCCGCGCATGTCTCATAGTCAGACTGATCTCAACCTCTCCTATTATTGTTCGACGTCGATATCCGGTAAGCCATCCGTCATATCGACTGGCATCTCTTTATTTCACTCTACTTTTGATCTATTTCACATCACCTAACCTTAAATGACATCTGTACCTATTAATATTCTTGAGAACTGCTTTGTTTCACAAACTTCGTGTTATTTCAATTTGTGCTTAGTTCGACTTTGTCAAGATCAACGCTATTCGATACGAAGCCATTCATTTTGAACTCCTTATTCTGTTGCTATGGTTTTGCAGTCTGTCGGAATTTTGCGAAAAAATGATGGATATTGAACGTCGGTCTCTGCCAATCCGCAGATTGTATAGATCGTTTGTGTCCTTCAAAATGGTTTAATATAGTCAGACGGCGATACACAAAGCAGTTCACTAGTATGACGTCGAAATAAAGCGCCTTCATTACTGATAATTGTTTACGAATGTAACGGTTATTTTCTTTATTCAATAAAGCTTCCCCCAACAATCTATAATTCCTCTGAATCTTTTTCGACCCTAATGAACCTTACGCTAGACGCCGCATCTTCCCTATGCTACCTAGCACCTTCTCTACTCTTCTGATGAGAAGCATTAGGCTTTGAAATGTTCTGGCATAAAGAGTCCCTTCTATCCCCCAAATTTTGCCTGTATTCCATTATTCAATCAATGATCCATTCTATATCTACCAATATATAGTTTTGTGTCTTCATTTCATACTCTTTTTGTCCTATATATATATATATATATATATATATATATATATATATATATATATATATATATATATATATATATACAAACGTTAGTGAGGACATGCGGACTGGGATGATGTGTTGCTCTTCAAGTTCTAACCTGCTCACTCCCATTACCGTGAAATGTTGAGCCGATTCCAGTAATTTATCATCGGTTGTTTGTCAAGTGAGCACAAAATGAATAAATTATTATCTGGCTTCCTTGAAATGTCTTTTTTTTCTTTATTTGTCATATCACATTACGTGCTCTTTATATTTGCCTGTATAATATAAAAATGGAAAACTATAATTGGTTCCGTTTTAATACAGTATGGCAACGGCATACATATAAGCCCTCAGCGCATGCGCATTCTGTGTTGTTTGATTTTTTTGTATTGTATCTAAGATGGCGGTTTCTAAAAGTAGTTTATATTAGCTGGCAATAACTTGAATAAAATATTCGTTATTATATATATATATATATATATATATATATATATATATATATATATATATATTGACATGCGCCATTTTGATCTGCACGACAATTTTCAACAAATTATAGATAATCGTAGATGAACTTTAAAAAGAGTAAAGGTAGTTTCAGCAGTCTCGATACTTATTTTCACCGAACATTTTTCTTCAGTACTTTTACTCTTTTTTGGCATCACGCACCTTTTCTTCTCTCATTCAATTCTAGCGGTATAGTGCAGTTGTATCTCAATTTAACTTGGAGGTAGGCGCCACTTTATCCTTCTGGGGTGTCCAGTCACCCCAGCTTACTAACGTAGGTATGATTTTACGATTTATATATTTTTGTATTTTTCCAGTGGAAATGTAAATTTGTAGATATAAGCGCATATTATGTTATTTGGTTGGTTGTTTTTGTTTTACGGCATATCAACCTTTTTTGGGTTATTTAATGCCGAATCTAGTAACTTTGAGGAACGATTTTGAATGGAGTATATTTGTTTTTTAAGTCGGATTCTATTTAACCCATAGTTGGGACCCTAACAGGTACTACCACTCCTGGTCAGAGTGAACCTGGGAGCAATGGCAACTAAAGGGTGGCTCCACACTCCCTAAGGCCCGCAAGGTGGGGCCTCGACATGGGATATAGTTTTAGGTCATATCCAGGACCACGCATATTATGTATCATTAGGCTACTCTGTAATATTTACAATAGAATTAATGTTTAGGTATTTTCTTTATCAAAAGTTTTGATGGGATTATTATTTTATTTACAATTTATAACTCCTTCAGTTTTGTAACTATGAGCTTAGCTAATGTAATATCTTAATTTTTCCTTAGTTCTGTAATTTATTTTGTTATGTTGCAGCTAATTCTACCCTATGCGACGAAGGCCATCAACTCCCAATATTTCCTCCTATAATACAGAACAAGCTAGGTAACATACAAATATTCGTGCATGAGGTCGCCAAGCTAATCAAGAACCTAGATTCCAGTAAAGCAACTGGCACTGATGGCATCCCAATTATAGTGTTAAAAAAGCTTCAACCAGAACTTGCTCCCATACTTACGAAACTATTTAAGCGCTGCCTTAAGGAGAAGTGCTTTCCGACTCCCTGGAAGACCTCATCAGTTTGCCCTGTATTTAAGAATTCAGGTGATAAGTCATCTCTCTCTCAATACAGACCTATAAGTCTCCTGTGTGTTATGAGTAAGTTGCTGGAATCAATATTAAATAGAGAAATAGTCAACCACCTCAGCAGGAATAACCTTCTTAGTGACACACAATATTGTTTCCGCTCTGTAAGATCTACCGCAGATGTGCTGACGGTTATATCCCACAGGATTAGTGAATCTCTTGACAAAGGCTTCCTTTCTAGGGCAATTGCTCTTGACATATCAAACGCCTTCGACAAGGTATGGCATAAGGGTCTACTTCACAAGATTTCCAGCTACGGTATAACTGGAAATGTTTTCTCAATCATTAAATCATTTCGCTCCGATAGGCTCATAAGAGTAGTGGTAGATGGACAAAAATCGGAGGCCTGCAATATAAATGCTGGAGTCCCTCAGGGGTCAATCCTGGGCCCAACTCTCTTCCTGGTCTACATCAATGACCTCCCTAAACACATACTTAAATCATTCGTTGACATCTGTGCTGATGACACAACCATCTACGGCAACACATCAAAGGCTGTAAATGACAAAGATCTCTCTGATTCTCTCTCCTCTGATCTCGAGCGCGTGGTTCAGTGGGGGAAGATGTGGCTGGTTACCTTTAATGCATCCAAAACCAAACTCCTATCCTTACATCATCAACGCTCTGATCCCCAGCTGGCATCAATTGTGATGGATGGCTCTCGTCTGGGTGAGCTTCTGGGTTTGACTTTTACTCCTGATCTGAAATGAAACACGTACATCAAGTCGGTTGTCAAGGTCGCTGGAAAGATGGTGGGATCCTTCTTTCGCTCCAGAAGATATCTCACTACTGATGCAATTCTCTATCTATATAAAAGCCAAGTACGTCCAAGGATGGAATACTGTTGCCATATCTGGGTAGGAGCTGCTAAAAACAGCCTATCCTGCCTTGACATAGTACAAAATAGACTTCGTGGCAGTGGGGGATGCCCCTTTCTCTACCCTGCAACCTCTCTCCTACAGAAGAGACGTTGCGAGCCTGTCCTTGTTTTATCGTTATTTCCATGGCAGATGCTCGGCTGAACTCCAATCTCTGGTCCCCCCTCGCCAATCTTTCACGAAAAACACCCGTCTAGCTGAATCCACTGTGAAAAATTACCCCCACTCTATATCTGTGCCTAAATCAAAACGCGGATTCCATGAGCAGAGCTTCTTTCTGCACGCCTGTGGAACTCTGTTCCGTCTGCCTGCTTCCCTCCGGACTACAACTTGGATGTCTTCAAGTCCAATGTTAAAAAATTCCTAATGAACCGCTCTCTTAAGTAAACACTTCAGCAAATCTCCTCACTAACGTAATGTACTTGCAATAACCCTTATCCCTGAGTGGCTTCCGGGTGATCACTGTGTAAAAAAAAAGAAATGTTATTTATACTAGGGGGCGCCCGGCTTTGCCTTGGCATAAAATACGCTTAAATATAATATTTTAATTTGTCCAGGTTTCGTATATATTATTATAGAGTCGTGATTTCAAAAGTTAAAAAAAAAGTATTTGGGTGCGATCAGCTAGAATCGAAACCGAAAACAAAACTGTAGTTCTTAAAGCTGATGACGTTACCATTGCATCAAGCCGTCAGGCATATGGATTGATTAAAAATTAAAAATAAACTAAGATGAATGTACAAAATGTATAACGATTTTTCAATTTTTACCCATTTTTGACGCTATTCACCGGCACAAACCCATAAAGGCCCGTAAAAAATCCAATCACGACTTTTAGTTCCGGACAAGATAGAGTTTTAAAATATGAACACAAACAGGCATATAGCAGGGGGGGGTGCCCGGATTTTCCCGGGCGTAAAATATGCTTAAATATGATATTTTAATTGTCCAGATTTCGTATATATTATTATAGAGTCATGATTTTAAAAGTAAAAAAAAAAAAAAAAAAATGGTACCATCAGCTAGAATCGAAACAGAAATTATAGCATTCAAAGCTGGTGACGTTACTACTGTACTAACGTGACACGCATACAAACCGATCAAAAGTTTTTTAAAAATTATAATAAACTAAGATGAATGTACGAAGTTTCAATTTGTACGCCTTAAAAACTATTTTCACCGGTCAAAGACTCATAAAAGAACGGTCTGTAAAAAAAAAATCCAATCATTTGAGGCCCCTATCGCTGCTCCGCGACTTTTAGTTTCGGGGGAGATAGAGTTTGAAAATATGGAGACTGAGACAGACATATAGCCGTTTATTAATTAGATTAATCTCTATATATAAAAGCGAAAATGTATGTATGTGTGTTCGCTTTTTCAGAGAAGCGGTCGGTCGGTTCACAACTTTTTAAAACTTTTTATATCACATACAAATCGTAATATCTCACAGTTAACAACGAAGCTCGCCTGTCTATTTAATTTGCTCGATTTCGGGAAGATAAATATTCAATATTTGTCGCTCGCCGCATGTGGGTTAGTCTTTTTCCTATAACATCTTGGGGATGTGAAAAAAAAAAAAAGCGTTCAGCAGTAAATGAATACTATCCTGTAGTCAAATTTGACCTCATTAACTTATTAAAACGGGCACCTGCTAAATCCAACTAATTAAATAAATTCAAACGTCTTTCCGTTAACATCTCGCAATGGTTAACATCGCACTTTTTTTTTCACACTTTAATTTACAACTTTGCCTCAACGGTTCGGGTTCGATCCTCATACTTACTTTTTTTAACCCCCCCCCCAAAAAAAAACACCCCGGCAACGCCGGGTACCCCTCGCTAGTAAATGTATATAAACAGGAACTGTGGTTATATCCTAAACCGCAGAATAATCATATTTTACACAATAATAACATTATAGAAATTTTTGTACAGAGATGTATAAGCACTTCATTGAACTAACCATGTTTGGAACACCAGGATGACTAACGCAGGATTAAATAATTTTAGAAACCCTTGATATAGAGTGAAATTTATAAATCTGAAACTTTTCTAAACCAAGTATTAAGCTTTGTTTTCTCACTGTATTCACATTTCGTCGCGTTTCTCTTATGAATATAAAATGTTAAATTCTCTTACACTCATTAAAGAGTTCGAAGCTGCTTTCAAGTTAGTACAGAAATCATTGATAATGTATTATTGTATTAATGTAATTACTGATATCGCTATATTAACAATTGATGTCATATATTAGCTCTGTTGCTGTGAGACTGAAACACGGTACAAATCTAACAGAACTCATATGAGCGCGGATGAAAATAGCATCAACAGTAGAAGAATGAATGGCAAGCTATTGGATTAGCAGCAGGAACAGCGATTGAATGCGTATTTAATTTGGCAAGTGTGTTTGGCCTTGGGACACTACGTGGTCGGAGAGAAAGAAAGTCGGCGTCGAAGGAGATGGACGTGTAAAATGAAGGGAGAAGAAAGAGTTCGGTCGAAAAAGATAGACCTATAAGAAATGGCTGTCTACGTCCGCCGTATAGTAGAGCAGAGACGAAAGACTTTTAGCTGGTGTCGAGACGAGGAGAAAGAAAAACGGTAATAAACGACTTGTGTTAAAAAAAAAAGAGAAAATGCCGACCCGAATTTTTATTTATTTATTTATTTCATTTGTTTTAACTGCAACGTTACACAACTATAACCTCATAGTAAAATAAAATAAAATTATGTAAATTATGAATTTAATTATCTTAATTTTGATATCTCCTTTTTCTTATAATATTAAAATAACATTTACAAGCAATTAAACGTCAGTCACGTTTACGGCTCTTTTTATTGTGGCATTCTACCTTTCCTTTCTTTTTTCTTTCTTTTTTTTTTCTTTTTTATTTGCATTTTTTTTTTTTTAAATTGTATTTTCACCCTAAACGAAACACGGTACCATTTTATGTATGGGGGTACTATCTAGGACATAATTTGCAGGGATACTATGTAGGGAGTTGAACAGCAAGATGTCTGTTTACATTATACTTAAACTTGTGCATGTCAGTACAGTCAGGGAAGCAAAACAGGCAGAGGGATGCAACACTTCGTCGATGAGACTGAGGCTGAAGCCTAGCTGACAGTGTGGAACCTATCAGGTTGGCAACTCTCTTTGAAACCCTATCTAAGAGTGAGAGACTAGTATCAAATGCACCAGGCCAAATGTCGCAACAATACTCCATACATGGTCGAATGGTGGTCTTGTAGAGGTACAGGATACGCCCAAGCATAAATAACTTTCTAGCACGGTAGAGAGCCCACCTTATTTGCAGCAGCCTTGGCAATGTCCTCGATGTATCTGTTCCAACTCATGTTCCCTGTTTAAATAATGTATTCAATAACTGTTTTTGATAAGGTTTTGTATATGGCGGGGTGTATCGTGCATTTTATTTGAAATTATAAGTTTTGTTTTTTGTTAAAGACAGAATTCTTCTTTCGCATTTATTCTTCAACAACGTCTATTTTAACATTGTACTGAATATGCGTATCGTATTTACTAATCTTTAATTCACACAAATGATTTGAAAATGATCATTCTAGAATCTGTAAAAATATATTTTTAAGATAAAATAGGTGAGGCGGACTTTTATTAGTGTGCATTTGATATCATTATTCTTGATTCGATTTAATTGATTAAAGTTAATTCTAAGTAGAGTAATTTTCTCATGATATCACATTTGTGATTATTTAATCTAACTCTACGTGGGCAGTTTGTTTCACCTATATATAACTTATTTGCATATTTTTATTCACAAACTCATTGCACTTGTAATCTTTTAACGTACATAACCGCGATAATTACACCCAGCAGAAAAATCCCCCCATTTAGAGTAATAGTCCTTAGATGTCGGAATGGCTTCTACTTTGCTTCTCTGACTGTACTGACATGCAGAAGTTTAAATGTAATATAAACCGACCCTACACTTATGTCTCCTAATCATGGACCCCAAATAGTAGCTCCAAAAATCAAAATAGCAGTATTGATGCGAACATGAAAAAAAGAAAAAAAGTGGTTTTTACAATGGTTTTAATCTCTTAGAGTTGCTATCCATGCCAGCAGTTAGAGATAATAGATTACCTTCTTTCTTTTTTTTTTTACATGGAGGTCACCACTTATCAAGGCCTGGAAGCCACTCGGGGATAAGGGTTATTGCGTGTACAGTAATCAATGGGATAGTATCGTAGTAATCGTTAGTAATGGAGATTTGATAAAGTGTCTTACTTAAGGTGGCGGTTCATCAGGAATTTGTTTATGTTGGACTTGAAGACATCCAAGTTGTAGTCAGGTGAGAAACAGGCAAACGGAATAGAGTTCCACAATCGTGCATTTCTAAGAAAGAAGCTTTGCTCATGGAATCTACGTTTTGATTTAGGCACAGATAAAGAGTGGGGAAAATTAATGACCGTGGTTTCAGCTAGACGAGTGTTTATCGTGAAAGATTGGCGAGGGAGGGGCAGAGATTGGAGCTCAGACGAGCCCTCGCCATGGAAATAACGATAAAACAAAGACATGCTCGCAACGTCTCTTCTGTATGAGAGAGGTTGCAGGGAAAAGAAAAGAGCATCCCCTAAAAAAAAGAGGAGGTAATGCCTAGGATGATTGTCTCATGACAATAGAGCAGATATTACATCTGAATTGAACATTAATAGATTGTATAAATAATAGTACTAAATCTACAGTTTCGGCTTCAGACAGACAGGCACCAAAACTCAACTAGTAATAGATTATGGAGTTTGCACCTAGAAAGTCTAGTATATTTCGTGATGGCCATAATTTATTATTTTGTGTTGAAAATATAAAATGTGATTTGTTTGGTGATTTCTTACATTTGTTTTTTTATTGAAAACAAATTATAGTAACATTTGTTGTGGCTTGCTCAAAATTGTGTTACTACTTTGTTTGACGACATATCAGCCCTAGTCGGTTATTTAACGTTAGATTAATCAATTCTATTTTATTTTGAAGACATGTCTTGTAAAAGCACAGTCTGCAGACAAGTATTTTCTTGCTATATTAAAGTTGAAAACATTGTGGCGAATCTAGTTTTAGTATCTTTATTTAAAATACACATCAGTCATTGTGGTTGATTTAATTCTGAGATTTTTCCTTTGTGTAAATGATTTGCAGACAAACGGTTTGTTCCACAACGTTTTTACTCCCAAATCAATTGTCACAATGGTTGTTAAATAAATATAATATAAAAGTGAGTCTGATAAACGATATATATTGGTCCTCGCGCGAAAGAGCAGGCCACAAAATGTTTTAAATAATAATAATAATAGGATAACAATAAAAAAAATTTCGCTGGCGAGGACTACTATTGAGCGTAACCAATTATACAGTCCTTTTGACATTTTCATCTCTATTTTTCTCGTTATCTACTGAATACTTTGTTAATGAAACCTATATGAAATATGGTCCTTATTAAATTGTAAAGATTTTCTATTCCGAAAGAAGTTTTTAAAAATTTAATCTACAAAGTTATATTAAAATTTTTGTTAAAAAAATTGAGAATTTCTCATTGTTCAGACATGTATGACAAAATGGAAGTTGCAAAAAAGAGTTGTGGTGTGAGGAGAAATACAAACTGAAACAGAGAGAATATTCAGATCTATAATAATACAAAGAGGGGGTTGCAAAAATAACTTGTGGTGTGAGGAGAAATACAAACTGAAATAGAGAGTAGGAGAGTCTATATAAATACATGCAAAACCACATTCATCTTTTTTAAATCCAAATTAATAAATCAAATAAAATATAATCTTAAAAAGATACGATACAAGTTACAAAAGCATTTCATTCAACGCATGAAAATTGTTAAACAAAATGTTTTTACTATAGTAAAGCCTATAAAGGTACAAAAAAATAAAGGTACAAGATTCAATTTGAAATTTATTTATCTTCAAAGTGCACTTTTATACATTTTACAAGGTAAGGTATTAAATTTTTATACCTTACTTTGTAAAATTTATAAAAGTGCACTTTGAAGATAAATAAATAAACAAAAACAACAGCCCTCTCCCTACCCCCTTTTTTTTCTTCCCCTACTTCCCGGTCCTGGATATGACTTTAAACTATATCCATTGGTGAAGCCCCAGTTTGCGAGCTTTGGGGAGTGTGGAGGCACCCTTTAATTGCCATTGCTCTCAGGTCCACTCTGGCCCGGAGTGGTAATACCTGTTAGGGTCCCAACTATGGGTTAAATAGAAACCGACTTGGAAACATCAAATATATTCAATTAAAAAATATTTTTTCAAAATCACTGGATTCGGCATTAAATAACTTGAAAAGGGTTGATATGCCGTAAAACGAAAACAACCAACCAACAAATATACAAATATACACCTTAAGTCGACTCTTGCAGGTCATATATAGATATTGGAATAAAGTTTGGTTTGGAAAAACTATATCAGAACGGGGGGGGGGGCAAACGGAAAACATAGAGCTGGATTAAGATACTGACATCAAGGACCTAGAAGAGCAGAAAAAAATACATAACTTGCCATAGAAGAGAATGATTCTATTCAGCATGCGTAGAAAAAATTGTCAACTGCAAGGAAAATATGTAAAACAGAACATACAAACAAAATCAAGTTCAATGCCATTAACTACCTAGCCATCTCTGTGATAACATACTAAAACACGAAAAATGTTGACATTGTACGAAATTAAGCACAACACAGAAAAACATGCTTTTAATGATGTATCTTCCCAAAGGAGGGTATGGGTCGCTCAACATTGTATCACTATCTTGAGGGCCTTGACAAAGGTCAAAATAGACTTCATAGCTTAGTGGGAGCTGCCCTCTTCTCTTCCCTGCAACCTCTTTCGTACAGGAGGCGTTGCGAACCTGTCTCTGCTTTATCGCTATTTCCATTACAAGTGCTCGTCTGAGCTCCAATCTATGATCCCCCCTCGCCAATCTTTCACGAAAAACACCCGTCTTGCTGAAACTACGGCCAATAATTTTCCCTACTCTTTATCTGTGCCTAAACTGAAACGTAGATTCCATGAACAAAGCTGGTTTCTCAGAACTGAACGCCTGTGGAACTCTCTTCCGTTAGTTTGTTTTCCAGCTTACTATAATTTCGTTGTCTTCAAGTCCAACGTAAACAAATTATTGATGAACCGTCCCATTAAACAATCCAATTTACTACTACTAACGATTACTGATCAAATTTCTACTACTAACGATTACTAAGAAAGTATCCCATTGACTACTGTACACTCAATAACCCTTATCCTCGAGTGGCCTCCAAGCCTTGATAAGTGGTGACCCTTTCTAAAAAAAAGGGTAATATCTGATGAGCTTCTAAGACTCAAGTCTCAAAATGGTGCATCAGCATCAGGAAGCAAAAGCCAGCAAAACAACTTCCATCAGAAAACTTGCCAAACATTTGTGACAAGGCAGAATCAGAAAACATGTCTGCTATGGAAAAAGCCTAAAAACAATCGCAAAAAATACACCAAGAACTTGCATTTGCAAAAAAAAAAAAAAAAACTAGAAAATTGCGCTAAGCAACAGCGTGCCAAGAATTCACTCAGAATTAAGTGGATAAGGAAGACGCTATAGATTGGCTAAAATGGGGATCGTTTCACTATAATCAGGAGAAGGTTACAATGACTGCCCAAGATTAAAGCTTGATGACCAAGTGCAAGTTCTGCGACACAGAAGTAGAGAGGGCGAGCCACATGTAAGTGTCTGCTGAGTGACGGCTACTATAATGGCTTGGCCTTTCGGCCAAGATCGAAGTGTAGCATCTGTTCTTGAGATGCAGCACTTCCATTTCTCGTTCTCTTTCAGTGGAGAAGAAATCCTTCACGACTGAGATAATTTTTATTTTTGTACCTTTTCTTCACGTTAAAAAACGACCCTGGTGTCTAACTCTGTCCCGTGGGGAGGCATTGAAAAGTGCTACTATAATGGAGTGTGTAAATATCTTCATTGGATGAAGCAACAAGTCCTGGGACCATATACCAGAAAAAACAGTTGGAAATAAGTCATGCACCATCCACTATGACGATGCAATTCCTACAGTTAATTACCTAGAAAACGAAGATATAAAAAATGACATAGTGCTACGGAACAAGAAAAAAGAAGCAACCTTAGTAGAAGTTAGTGTTTGCAATGATTCTGGGATAAACAGAACTGAGAGGAAAAAAGATAACGAAATACTAAGTCCTTATTTACGACATGCAAAGAAACTAGAGCCTTAAAATTATTACAGTAATTATAAACGCAATTGGGTTCATGTAAACGAATTTTTAAAAATACCTAGCAAATATACATTGCTTAATATCCGGAAAATTTATATATGATATTCGTTTTCAGCATGCCCCAAAACATAAAAAGCCGCAATTTAAAAAAAAATGTTAACGTAAGAAACCAAGTAAAAATTTGCACAAAACTTCTATTTTTATATTTGCTTTAAATAAAAAATCTACATTATATACAGTGTTGGTCATCCGTACCTTAAAATTTGTCTGACGTCACTTCCGCTGAATGGCTTTGTAAACAAATAAGTGTGACTCTTAGCAAACGTCAGTATAGCATAAATCCCTTATCATAAGTCAACGGCTATAACTTTTGCCCGTTTTTTAACAGTCTATTGTTTGCATAATTTTTAAGTATTAATAAACATTTGCAAGTAATTTTAACGCCTTTAAACTGCCAATTATGGAATCTAACGCAAAAAAAAAAGACTTAGCACCAGTTTACATCGTAAAAGTATGGATCAAATACGTAAGAAAAGTAACTGCTATTGCGTTTGATTACAGTTACCGTAAGAAATAGGATTTACCTGTTAATTTTTTTTACATCGTAGTCACCACTTATCAAGGCCCGGAAGCCACTCGGGGATAAGAGTTATTGCATGTACAGTAATCAATGGGATAATATCGTTA
>NC_136504.1:26784333-26861833 GCF_053919585.1 Euprymna scolopes
ACCCACTTATTTTTTAAATTTTAATATTGCTTATTTATCCATTTTTCATGTGTTTTTTTTTTGGGGGGGGTATTTTTCAGTAGTTTTAACGTTCGTTTTTCTGTTTTGTTTTTTGTTTTTGTTTTTTCGATTTTTACATTTAACATCGGTCGTTTGCCTTACGTTAGTTTTTTTTTGTGTTTTTGTGTTTTGATTATCTCCCTCCTACCGCCCGGGTACCCCCCCTGCTTAAGTTTTAACGTTCGTTTTTCTGTTTTTTTTTTTTTACTTCGCTTATTCTTAGGTTTTCATTAACACCCCACCCCCGCCCAACCACACACACACACCGAAAAACATCCGGGCAACGTCGGGTACCCCACGCTAGTACTTTCATAAATCAGTCCATTTTCTGTAGGCTGTTTTTGAACCCAGTCGACGGGTACTTTTGCTAGTAGATATGTAGATATATATATATATATATATATATATATATATATATATATATATATATATATATATATTGTCGGTTATAAAAATATGTATGGCAATTAAGCTACACAGAATATTCCGCGTTTCATCCTCACTAGAATTCGTCAGGCTTATATACATATATACACGTTCATTGGTTACGTGAGATTAACGTCAGGGGTGTGAGTTCCTGACGTTTATCTCGCGTAGCCAACGCACCGTTCCGACATTTCAAAATACAACTGCTGAGAGACAATGCACGGATCTTTACTAACTGACCTTTCTTTCTCCAATTTTACAACATCGCAAGAAAGAAGAAGAAAAAGAGAGAAAGAAAAAAATGTACAAAATACTGAGGATGGAGTTTAACTCGAAAATATATTTAAATTATAAATTTCAAACAAGTAAAATATTCGTTTACTTTCATGATATTGCGTTGTAATTTGGCTTTCAAGCGCACCTGATGTGTATTTTGTTTTATTCAAATTAAATCAACGCTTCTATAACGGAACTCACACCCCTGACATTTCATTATGCATAACATTGAATAGTAAAAAAGTTGATTATTTAGCACACGACTTCTGTTCTTTTATGCGATGTTGGTAAGAAATAATTTTCATGGTTATAGGTTACAAATATACACACACGAACTCTCCATTATATTAATGGTGTATTGATATAGTGTATTTTAACTGCTTCTCTTATTTTACATATTCGCGTTTAATAATATCCTCGATTTTGTTTATAAACATACACGAAATGTCAATACTTATAATAATAAGAAACAGAAGAAAAAAGAGGAAAGAGAAGAAAGAAGAAAAAGAAGAAATAGAAGAAAAGAAAATAGAAGACATGAAATGATAAACTACATAATAAATAACTACATTTTGCTAGAAATGTTTTTTTCTGACTTTACTATTTACATGTGTTCAAAGAAATCAAAACAACAACAAAATAGGTACGATCGTGTCAGAGACGACAGCAAGTTTATTTAAAAAGTCACCTTATCAGCACAATCGGTCAATCATTCAGCACAGGTAGTTTTTCGAAAAAATGGTAAAAATATATATACATATATATAACAAATAAATGTTATCAAAATCAAGTTGGAACAGATGTTAGTGGTTTTACTCACGTTAAAAAATGTTTTCGGTTCGTAAATCATACAGTGTTTATTGATATACTTGAAAAAAGACAAATGGCAGAGAGCTCTTACTTGAACACGGTAAGTTTGGGAAAATGAATTCAAACTAAAAAATTATACTACATACTGTAAGAAACTCACTCAATATATGTTAACATGACATAGGTGGACATATATTTGTTTCTTTTTTTTCAAATATATCGATAAGCATTGTATGATTTTCGAACCAATTACACGTTTTAAAGTGAGTAATACCGCTAAAAACTTCTCCAGATAGGTAGAAGAGTAACTTATCTTGCCTTTGTTATATATTTGTTTTTTGTTACCACTTTTTCGAATCTATGTGTATAGTAAAACAAACCCGAGGAACGTACAAGAAATCTGGGAAGACTTGTTGTCACTCACACTCCAGAAAACATCACAAGTTGTTCCCAAGGAGAAATCTTTGATGATGGACTGTGTGACTACTCCTAGTGAGTAAATAATAATAATTGTGAGACCTAAATAAATTCAGCATTCTCTAAAAGCAGCGTGTGCAATGCATGCATAATAAATGTAAGACGGCACTTCTGGGCTTTTGTTTTATCTCCGCAAACCAGCGGCTAGTTGTCCAGGAAAACGCGTAATAGCTAAACCCTCGGGGATAGCGGCAAACGAGGGTACCCGCGCATTCTGATATGGTTTCCAATTGATGGCATGACGTTAAATATAGGAAATAGTTGTGTGAGGTAATCAGTTGTGGTGTTTATACCAGAATGCTATTCTTCATTAGTGCGGGTAAAATAAAAGGGTTTTTTTTCTTTAATGTTTAACACAATACGTAACATGACAATGGAATGAACAAGAAATAAAAATTCAAAGGTACACACATTTGGAGGGAGGGCGAGACAGAAAAGAAATTACGTTATTTAATTGAAGGATACTGTAGAAAGAAAAAGAAATATTACGAGGGGAGAGAAAAAAGGGGTGAGGTAGAAAGAAGAAAAACAAACAGAAGTCAATATGATACAGCAGACGATGGAGAGGAGAAAAACGAAGAAATACTTTAAAAATTAAGTAAAAAACCAACTCAGTGATTTTGAATGCATAATAAAATATAACCATTCAAACACGGTAGAGCTTGAATCTATCTATCTATCTATCTATCTATCTATCTATCTATCTATAAAAGTGAACGGGTCTGTGTGTCTGTCTGTCTGTGTGTCTGTGTACATTTTGCTACGCAATAACTCTGCCAATTTTTAGTGTACAGACTCGAAATTTGATATACAGGGTACTGAAATTTGGAAAGTCTATGTGATTGATTTTTGGCCAGCAATTTGGCGATTAAGAAGTCAAAGTTCAACGATTTGACCTTTGAGTTCTCTACCAAACTCCACCGACAATATTAGGTCTAAATTTTAGATATAGGTTCCTTGGACATGGATCTAACTTAATAACTTAATTTGAGCCCAAAATAATAAATGTTAAAGGGTCATAATAAGGGTCAAAGTTTAAAAAATTAACCGTTTTATTTTTTTCCTCAGCATACACCTCCGAACACCCGGGAAACGCCGTGCACCCATGCTAGTATATCTATAAAAGTGAAGGTGTCTGTGTGTCTGTGTGTGTCTCTGTGTGCCTGTGTACATTTCCCTACGCAATAACTTTCTCAATTTTTAGTCTACAGACTCGAAATTTGATATACAGGGTACTGAGATTTGAGAAAATCTTTGGAATCCGTTTTCGGCCAGAAATTAGGCTGTTAAGGGGTCAAAGTTCAACGATTTGACCTTTGAGACCTCTACCAGACTCTGCCGACAATTTTGAGTCTAAACACTTGAAATTTTAGATATAGGTTCCATGGACATGGATCTAACTTAATAACTGGATTTGAGCCCAAAACAATAAACGTTAAGGGGTCATAATAGGGGTCACAGTTAAAAAATAAATTGACCTCTGCTGTCTTTACCAAATTACTCAGTTAATTTCTGGTCTAAGCATTTGAAATTTTACATAAAATATATTCATAGATAGGGCAATCTTTTTAATCGGTTTGAACGGAAAAATTTTAGTTACTAATATATAAATGTATGTATGTATGTATGTTTGCATGTCTGCCTAAAACGTTAGACAGAGGCGATTTTACCAAAATCAGTATCGTTTTGAAGTTCGACCTTTCAGACGACAAATATCGAAAAATTGGGTCAAAAACTTAATATCTTAACCTTTAACTGGGAACTTTTCTACAGGGTGGGTCGCCTTTTTCGCCGATATTTTCGAAAGTCATCCTCTCCTTTCAATTGTCTAGCCTTAATTTAAACGTATGTAACTTCTGGTTTGTTGGTGGTCGTAACAGCAAAGGCGTCAGGTATTTTTCCCGTTCTTTTCCTCCTTTTCGTTATGGGTTCGAGCCTGCCTTCCTACTACCACTTTTTTTTTTTTTTGCTCAACATCCAAACACCCGGGCAATGCCGGGCTGAAATGCTAGTATATCTATAAAAGTGAAATGTCTGTCTGTCTGTGTCTGTGTACATTTCCCTACGAGATAACCCTGTCAATTTTCAGTCTACAGACTCGAAATTTGATATACAGGGTACTGAGATTTGGGGAAAATCTTTGGAATCCGCTTTCGGCCAGAAATTTGGCTGTTAAGATAACTCTATCAAACTCCGACAATTTTTGGTCTAAACACTTGAAATTTTAGATATAGGTTCCTTGGACATGGATCTAACTTAATGACTTGATTTGAGCCCAAAATAATAAATGTTAAAGGGTCAAAATTAGGGTCAAAGTTTTAAAAAAGTTGACCTATGCGCTGCCTTACACAAGCAGCAGAGGAGAGCTATGGCAGTCAAGATGCACGAAAAGTCGAGGAGACACCAAGTTTCCCCTTTGGACCTCAGATGAAGCCCACTTCCATCTTCATGGAAAGGCGAACTCCAAGACAAATGTCTTCTGGGGATCCTCCAGACCCAATGAAGTACCTACCAAGCTCCTGCACTCTCTTAAGTGCACGGTGTGGGCTGCAATTTCGGCCAGAGGCATCATCGGACCGATCTTCATCGAAGAATCTGGCGCAACAGTGACAGGCACCAAGGAGCGGTATGTGGAGGTCCTCAAAACCTTCAAGTGTGAACTCCAGACTCTCTACCCATCGTTCGTGAGCAAGTTCTGGTTCCAGCAGGACGGTGCAAGTTCTCACACCTCAAACCTGTCCCGAGATAGGCTGAAAGAGAACTTCGGAAACCGAGTGATCAGTCTCAAGACTGATTTTGAGTGGGCACCCAATAGCTCGGACCTAAGCCCCCCAGATTTTTTCTTTGGGGTTATCTTAAGGACAGAGTCTACGCAGGGAAACCCAGAACCATCACGGAACTCAAGGAAGCCATCAGGGAGGAGATGAGAACCATTACCAATTCGGTCTGTAAGAATGTCATGAACAACTTCGTGCTGCGCCTCAGGAAATGCACGGAGCTAAATGGGGGCCATCTAGAACATATGCTGTAGAACGGAGAAAAAAAAAGGCCAAAGACCCTAGTGTTTTGATGTAATGTTTCGAATATAATAAACTAGTTATGACCAAAGTTTCATTTCATTCGGACAAAACACTAAGAAATGGGGCCTAATTAGAATTGGGGCCCGTTTTGGGGCGGGGGGGGTCACCCTGTATACGAAAGTATTACTTTATGCGCAAACTCTAAGTATTTACTTCGACAGTGCTCAATACATAGTTAAAGCTAGGTAATAAGTTATAAAAATATATATGGCAATTAAGCTACACAGAATATTTCGCGTTTCATCCACGCCAAGAGTCGTCAGGCTTAGGCGAAGATTTGTGGTTTTCTCGCGTTTTTATATACGCACATTCTAATGATTTTTTTAGTTAGCCAATCAGCTTCCCAGTTTCGACCGGTTTCTTCCTGATCAGCCAATGGGCAGGCACTTACAGAGCAAGGGCCCAGTTGACCTTGGGTTCAACCTGTTCTTTGTGCTTACTCTTTTACCGGGAAGCGTAGATATCTAGTGATTTGAGCTATTTTAAACCTAGGTGTATTTAAATGTGTGTGTGTGTTTTTTTTTTAATATTATGTTAGTTGTTCGCTATTTCT
Source organism: Euprymna scolopes (assembly GCF_053919585.1). Taxonomy (NCBI): domain Eukaryota; kingdom Metazoa; phylum Mollusca; class Cephalopoda; order Sepiida; family Sepiolidae; genus Euprymna; species Euprymna scolopes. The sequence goes on from NC_136504.1 coordinate 26,790,016, forward strand.
CTTCTACAGTTTAATAGATGTTGTGGTTCTTTAAAGTATGGGATAGCAAATTTTTCATGAGGGCGTAATCTACATGGATCGTCTAGATCTCTACATGTGTTTGCTTGTCTTACTATTTTCCATTCGACTATCGGCGAACGTCCGCTTTCTTTGAGGTCTCAGTATTTGTTTACTAGTGTTGTTTTCATTCGGTGTTTTAACGTAATTTTGTGGTCATAATATCGGGTTTTGAAATCTAACGAAGTTATACCTATGTAATATTTCTTGTTATTCGGGTTTTCTTTCGCAAATATTGTAGCCTGGTAAACTATGCTTTTCGTTAGAGATTTCATTATTGGTATTTTTATTTCTACTATGGTTATCGTGATCCGGAGTTGGTTTATTATTATTATTATTATTATTATTATTATTATTATTATTATTATTATTATTATTATTATTATTATTTCTACTAGTTACATATGTGTTCTTTGTGTTAGTTTTATTTTTCTCATGATGTCCATTTTTTATTGTTTATTTTGTTGTTGCTTTCGTTGCTTTTATTTAATATTTTGCCATTATGTGCTTTAATTATCATCTCTTAATTTTCCGACCAGCTGTATGATAACTTTAGGTTATTTTTATTGATAATTTTCTGTAAGGGATTGGTTCGGGGAAGTGCTTTTCGATGAGACCTAGAAATTTCTTGCTAAGTTTTGTTTTTAACATTTGATTGTATGGCGCCGTATACCAGATTATATTTCTTTTTCTTCTGTTTTTAATTTTATTGTTATTGGTGTTTTGTTGCTTGTATTTGATATCAATATTTTTGTATCCACTATTTTTAGAGATGTTCCGTAGATATTGATAGCCATCTGACAAGTATCTAAAATTGAAAAAAATTCGATCTAAAATAGCTTTTCTTTTAATTTTTACGGGGGGGGGATATAATTACAGAGGAGATAATAAAAATACAGCAAATCATTTCTTCTTAAAATAAAAACAGATTTATTATAATCTGGAGATATAGCGTAATCGTAGAGCATTCGACTACAGAACGATTGACTCGCTGTTCAAGGGTGCATCCCATCATTTTATTTATGTTTTTCTTATTGAAACCCATTAAAGTTCAATTTACGATAGGGAAAGAGATATTATTTAAAATCGCCGCAAATCATTTTTCCTTTGAATATTTTAAAACTAAACATAACTAAAAGTGACTTTTCCAGGGCATTCATTGTAAAGCCCAAATATCAGCTGACGTGATATTGTAAAAAACAAAGACGGAATTTGATGAACCACACTATCATTATTATTATTTTATTTTTAGTTTTTTCTTTTGCAAATTATTCTTCGTAATATACAATACTCAATAGAGAATTCATTTTATGATACATACATACGCAGTCTGCATACATTAAAATATGTTTAAGCGTATAGTATGATCGGGCAACACCGGGTTGCAAGCTAGAAATATATATATATATATATATATATATTACATTATAATATTATGTATTATATTCATAAATTATATTGAAATATAGTATATATTGATTTTAAAATATTAAAGCGTATTTTACGACAGGACAATGGTAGGGCAACTCCTGCTACTCATTGGGTACAATAAAACAATCAATAGAAATTGGCTTTATAATAAATACAAAATCTGCTTTTACTAAAATATCATATTTGAGAGTATTTTACGAACAGGCATCGCCAGGCGGCTTGATTATTCCTAGGTATGCTACTAGAATAGTAATTCCAAGGTTATTGGAGATTTATGAAGCATAAAATCACTGTTGATGTTTATCAAATATCAAAAACACCAGCATGCTTCATAAATTCCCCATAACATTGAAACATATATATATATATATATATATATATATATATATATATATATATATAGATAGATAGATAGATAGATAGATAGATAGATAGATAGATAGATGGTAGCAGCAAATTCGTTCTTGAATATTGCCATTACTTGATATAGCATTAAAAAATTGAAACATGAAGACAGATAAGTGATGAACTGCACGAAAGTGGTTTTTAATCCCAGCCAAACTCTGGCATTCTTTGGCACACATGGTGCAGACATGAGCGCCACTAGCAGCACGTGCTTGATGGTCACTTCTATGAACATTCAAATGTCGTTTCAAACTGCCTGCTGTTTTGCACATCCGCTCGCAGTTTACACAAATTAGATCTGGCAAGACAAGACTGTTTTGTGGTCCATTGCGCTGATGAGCAGTCTGGTGGCTTATCAGTCCAGCTCTGCTCAGACATAATCTCCTGCACGCCTCACACTACAGATCAATTTGGCGCCCCAGCTCATCAACTGATTCTTGCACATTCCCTTTCCGAATATCACATTTCAGTCGTTCATACTGGGTTCGATCAGCCTAAAACTTTCCACACCTCCCCGCAAGGCCCTTCACCACTCTCCCAGATCCAAAGCAAGGCTCTCCCAGGTTTTCCTGTCCTCTCACATTTTTCTAAGGTGGACCTCAAACAATCCTTGAACCTCATTTTAAGCCAAACGTGTTCCCTCGGCAAGCTCGCCATAAAGGAGTTGTTCGGGAAGTCGACTTTCTGACATCCTTACCACATGACTACTCCATCTCAGTCTATGTTTGATAATAAGAGCTTCAATGCTTAGACGTTGGGTCCATTCAAAGACCTCACATCACTGACATACATTTGCCATATATTTCCTCACACGCATATATATGCACATATATATACATATTTATATGCACACACATATGTGTGTATATAAATATGTATTCTTATATGTGCATATATATGTGTGCCTATATATATATATATACTAGCAATTCCGCCCGGCTTTGCTCGGGCCCTATGTAATGTTCATAAGGTTATGTGCATATGTATATATTAAAAAGTGTGAATATGTAAAGTAATGCCTTTCTGTATAATAGTCTTCGTTAACTACCATTGAGTAAAGACAGACAGACATTTTCACTTATATATATATATATATATATATATATATATATATATATAGAGAGAGAGAGAGAGAGAGAGAGAGAGAGATAGATAGATAGATAGATAGATAGATGCAATATATAGTAATGATTTAAAAAGTATATAAAAAAGGCTCATGCTCAACCACCGAGAATCGAAACCAAAACGTTCAGCTCAAGATTTATTTTGCCTCTGCCATCAGTGACCAGGCTGCGAGGCTAAAAATTAAAACATGAACCAATAGCTAGTACGTTATGCATTCGTAATGCCGGCGTTCGACCTCCATCGGGCTAATTTCATTTTTTTTTTTAATTTTCACACTTTTGCACCGATTTTCCGAGCTAAAAGCCAAATATAAAGTTTTGCATGGATTCAAATCTATCTATATCTATCTATATCTATATATCTATAAAAACAGAGATGTGTGTGCCACAGACGATTTCTGATTGGTTAATCCAATAATCACATCTCCTAAAAAACTATGGTTCGTAGGCTTTTAACGATACCATAAAATATTATGGCTTTATTTATTGTCCATCTTGGAAGGGTTTAATTTTTTCCTAACTTGCGATTTACAAATTACAAAGATACGAAACTAACTTACAATCTAACAATCGAACCTCCGACATCACGGCCGCCATTATGAAACTAAACCAAAAAAAAAAAAAAGCGCCTTCACTCGTGGTCTTTACATTTCGGGTTTGGGTACTTGTGCAGTTTTCCATTGACATTAAAAAATGGAAATATTTAAAAAAAAAATATATTGTACGTACTCGTCATGGGATAAAGTTTTCCTACAGAAAAAATCACGTAATTTCATCAAGTAGTTATTTTTTTATAGCGAAACAAGAAAAAAATCAACGCTACAAGCGAGTCATTATTAATTAAACAGAAAGTTCAAGTAGGGGGATTCCCCTTTTTTTTTTTTATAGCGAGGCCAAATTTCGCGAATTTGGCCTTTTTTTTAAAGCAGTTTGGCCTTCATATTTCTGTTTGGTCTTTTTCTTCACCGATGAAATAAAAAAAGCAAATAAAAACAACGCAATAAAACTTTTAAAAATACGGCACACTTTTGTTGTTCTTGTTTGTTTTTTTTGGTAATTTTCCTTATTTTTTTATTTTTTCAAGATAATACTATTAAATGGACACTATTATGCCAAATTAGCCCCCCCCCCAAAAAAAAAGCACAAAAATTCGAGATTTAAGGTTTTGACGAGATAATTTAGCGAATTGTCCGGACTATTGCGAGAGAACCATCCATTAGTTTTTCCTGAAATTTTGCCACAAATTGTATTTCAATGCATAGATGTGCATAGTAACAACATTTTTTAACCGAAAATTCCCGTCGCGTCTCCAGATTTCATCGGTGAAGAAAAAGGCCAAACAGAAATTTTGAAGGCCAAACTGCTTTAAAAAAGGCCAAAATCGCGAAATTTGGCCTCGCTATCAAACGATTTGACCTTTGAGAACTCTACCAAACTCCTCCTACAATTTTGGGTCTAAACACGTGATATTATAGATATAGATTCCTTGGACATGGATCTAACTTAAAGTTTAAAAAAATTGACCGTTTTTTTTTCTCAGCATTAACCTCAAAACACCTGGGCAACGCCGGGCACCGATTGCTAGTACCTTATAAATGAAGTTTCATGTCAGTACACTGAAAACTCTAGGAGTTTGTTAGGCAGAATTTGTGTAACAAAAATATATGCATATATATAATTATACTAGCAATGAGTGCCCGGCGTTGCCCGGGTGTTTGAAGGTGTATGCTGAGAAAAAAAACAAAAAACAAAAAAAACAACGGTACTTTTGTTAACTTTGACCCCTATTATGACCCCTTAACATTGTTTTGGGTTCAAATCAAGTTATTAAGTTAGATCCATGTCCAAGGAACCAATATCTAAAATGTCAAGTGTGTAGACCCAAAATTGTCGGAGGAGTTTGGTAGAGTTCTGACCCCTTAACAGCGAAATTTCTAGCCGAAACCCAATCCCGTAGATTTTCCCAAATCTCAGTACCCTGTATATCAAATTTCGAGTCTGTAGACTAAAAATTGACAGAGTTAGTGCGTACACAGATACACACACAGACACGTTCACTTATATATATATATATATATATATATATATATATAGTGCCTGGAAAACTCGTCTCCTGAAAACTGCAACCCGGAAAACCCGTACCCAGAAAACTCGTCCCTTTTTGCTGGGTAGGAAAACTGGTCTCTTATTAAATAAATATCGATTGCAAATATTTTATGACCGTTCTTGAAGGATATATTTTTTAAAAGAGACTATACCCTCCATAATATTTTTTTAAAAAAATACTTATTTACTGTTGTATTTTAAAAAATAAAATCGCTTTTCAAAGTGTCTGTTTTCTACCTTACTGGCTAAGATGTTGGTGATTTCACTTATTTCAAAGCGTTTATTCTGTTAAAAACCGAGACTACAGACTGCATAATTTTTTTTTAAATATTTACACTTATTTACTGTTGTTTTTGAAAGGATAAAATCGATTAGCTGGCTTAGTTGTTGTTGAAAAACGAAACCATATATTTATTTAAAAAAAAATACTTTAGTTTTAACACTTTTTGTGTTGTTACGAAACAAAAATAAAAGAAAGAAAACACGTATTATCAAAGAATGCAATTATTTTATTTAGGAGAATTAATTTAGTTTAAACAATACTTGTATTATTACAAAACGACAAAAAAGAAAACACGGTACTTATGTATTTTTTTATCGCGCTGAAATAATAACGTTATTATTTCGAAAGCCATTCTTAACATGGGGAGAGGGTATCGTTTAAAGGTCATTTCGGGGGTACTTGTGCAGTATGCAAACGGCAGCTATTGTTAGACGGCGATAACTCCGAGTTCTTTTTGGTCAAATAACGCGGCAAATAAGTAACAAACTACATTTTTTCCGAATATATTTCAGTCTATATATACGGTAACATATATTGAGCGAGTTCTACCAGTATTTTGTATAGTCTTTTATTTTTAACTCATTTTCCCAAACTTACCGTGTTCAGTAGAGAGTTTGGTGCCATTTTGAATTTTCCAATACATTGGTAAACACTGTATATTTTTCGAGCTGAATAAACATGTTACATTAAATAAAAATACAAAAAATTATCCAGTTAGGTAGAAAAGTAACTTATCTTGCCTTTGATAACATTTATTTGTAATATATATATATATATATATATATATATATATATATATATATATATATATATATATACAACTTTTTAGAATCTATGTGTGCAGTAATTCAAACCCGCTGTTTTTAGTGTAATGCCATAGCCATTTGACGAACATGTGACAGGAATTTCTCTGTAAAACTATTGAAATAACAGTTTAACGTGTTCAAAAAAATGTACCAAATGTTTCAAAAAACAACAACGAAAAAAGGAACTAATGAAAAAAAAAAAAACGGCACTAATCGTTTCCGTGTTTACAAAAAAAAAATGGGGGATCGATTTTCTATAACGTTGTAAGTAAAAAGTGAGCACCCCATTCAAATGCCGAAATATTAACTTCTATTTCTTTTTTTTAATAATCTGGTATATTAGTCTCCATTCAATAATACTCTACTGAATTTATATATATATATATATATATATATATACAGGAACCACCACTTATCAAGGCCCGGAGGCCACTCGAGGATAAGGGTTCATGGGTATACATTAGTCAATGTGATTATAGCGTAGTAAACATAAGTAGTGGGAATTTTGTAAATTTGATTACGTAGGGGGACCGTTCATCAAGAACTTGTTTATATTGGACTTTAAGATAATCAGATTGTAGTCAGATGGAAAGCAGACAATAGGAAGAGAGTTCCACAGGCGCGCAGTTCTAAAAAAAAAAAGAAACGTTGTTCATGGAATCTACATTTATGTTTAGGCACAGATAAAGAGTGTGGGAAATGTGCAAGAAACCGGATAGAAACAAATTTATAGTGGGGGTGACGCTTGTACAGGTCCGCCCCAACAGACAATAGTGTGTCATGCTTTCGCGATGATCAGTGTAGGAAGACAATTCCTACTGGTCGGGAGGTTCGAACCCAGCCACGAAGTAAATTTTGGCTCCATTTGCTAATCTGTTACCATGGAGCAACTTACAATCGCCACGAGACACTTCAAAGTCAAAGAAAATATTTCAAATTTAAACGCGATCAAGCGACAACCATTGTCTCCCATAGAAATTCCACGGTGTATCTAAAGCTGATAAGGCGCTTAATATTTTCTAGGGTTATGAACAAATAAAATTACCGAACGTTGCAAAACAAAACTAAAGTGCAAAATTCTCATAAAAGTCGGTTAGAAGTTCGCGGGATAAGGGTAGGTATAAAGTTGCGATAGAGGTGGTGGAATTTTGGGGTGAGGTAGGGACGGCCGGAGGGGGATGTAAGTAGCATAGTATTCTATCAGGGGGGCGTCATTGTCGTTAATCGTCAAACGACCTGACGGAATCCAGGCCAGAGTTTATTTTTAAAGCCTCCCCCAAACTATCTGTGCTGCCCCGTACTTTCACCTCCGATGTGGTGGATTCGTTTCAGCTATCGAGCCAGCCATCGCCGACGCAGAGCGAGAGATGCCAATCGCGAAGGGCCGGGCGCCGTTTTTGAGCGCTAAGACCGGCCCATTCGCCGACCCCCGTCGAAAAAAAAAAAACAAAAACAAACAAAAATGAATTAAAAGAGAAAAATAAAAAAGAAAAGAAAAACGCTAAACGACGAATGCGCTGAAGGGTATGTGGCAACGGGATGGTGACGTCGGGTGTTAGTGCCGTGGCAGTTAAAGCCCGTTGGTAGCGCTTTTGGCAAAAGGAGCAGTGGGTTGGTGCGGCTATGGGGTCGACTGGCGACGCACATGTCAGTGACAATACATCATAACAAAATGTACGGTGCGTGCCTATCCCCACCTTTTTTTTTTTTTTTTTTTTCCTTCGTGCATCGCTATCTTAATGTTGTCTGTTGCCTTTCTTTAATGCATGTATGAAGTTACTTAATTTTTTGTTTTCGTTTTTAGTTTATAGCTGTTTCGTACATATTTGTCCCAATAAAGATGGCCCGACCCTCTCTCTCTCTCTCTCTCTCTCTCTCTCTCTCTCTCTCTCTCTCTCTCTCTCTCTCTCTCCCTTCTCTCTCCCTCTCGCTCTCTTTTTCTCCATCTCCTATTCCCCTCTCTTTCTCTCTCACTCTTGTGTTTTCAATCATTATTTTCGCTTGTATACATATCCTATAATGCATTTTTTATATCAATCTACTCATCTGTGTTCGAATCCTTACCGTCTCTCTCCCCACCTACCTATTAACACATGTTTTTTTAATTTATTTTTTATTTAACGGAGGAACAATCAACAACTCTATTTTATTTGATTCCAGATCTAATAACTATCGGTTATTTTCTGTTCAGCTTGGTTTGGCAGTTCATCACGAAGAGACTCCCACTCGAGCAGCGTTTGCAAATTGTGCGAATTTGTTTTGAAAATCATTTTGAAAATTATTTTGGAAATCATTTGATGAACAAATAATTCCGTGAAATGTTCGATTTAATCCCATGACATTATTTGACGGACGCTTAGGAAATTGGCCCTCATCTCTAAATTCCACAATTTACACTTTTTTCTTCTTTTTTTTTTTCACGTTAATCTCATCGATTACAAACTTAAATTTAACTTCTTGGCCTTTTGGTCAAGATCAAAGTGTAGTATCTGTTCTTCAGATGCTGCACTTCTATTTCTTGTTCTCTTTCGGTGGAGGAGAAATCCTTCACGACTGAGACAATTTTTATTTTTGTACCTTTTCTCCACGTTAAAAAACGACCCTGGTGTCTAACTCTGTCCCGTGTGGAGGCATAGTAAATAGGTACAAACTTAAATTCCAGATTAAAAAAAAAAATTAATTTTTTTTATGGCTTTTATAGTCGGGGATCAGTTTTCAATTACAATGTTCTACTAAATTGAACCCCTACTTTGTGACCATTTTAAACGTACATGTTTTATCTTTATTTTGTGTTCGTGTGTGTCCGCTAAAAACGGGTCGAAACCGATACAATCTGAAAGAGCGATCCCTCGGGCGCATAATATCTGAAATATCTGAAAAAAGATTAATTTTGTGGTGTCTTCTTTTTTCGCGACGCTATTTTTGCAAGTCACATACGCATTTTTGTTTATAAACGTTATTTTTTCAAAGACATGACGTCATCAGTAGTCGTGGTCCGGTGGGCAAAAGCATTTCAGGTTTGAGCCTGTCTACTACGGCTATTTTGTGTGTGTGTGTGTGTGTGTATGTGTGTGTGTGTGTGTGTGTTTGTGTGTGTGTGTGTGTGTATGTGTGTGTGTGTGTGTGTTGTCGCACGGGCACTCCCAGCTGTTTTTATTGAAACAAAAGGTTGTTTTGATTCATTTTTTGTGGGAGACCACGTTGTCGCCTACTCCTTCCGTTAATTTTTCTGAGGGTTGCTCAATATTCTTAGAATAGCAGCTCTGTCCAAACCGAATATCATATTCATCCGGGTAACGCCAGGTATCATGCTAGTAAAATAATATAACCAAATCTATGCATGTTGTTTTTCCCCCAGGCAATTTAGTCTAAAACCGTATCTGCTCTATCCATGAGATTGAGCACTTTAATGCACTACTTACCAAATTGTAATAGTAAGCACTGCTATATATATATATATATATATATATATATATATATATATATGAACAAATGATTAATAAAACGTTAAAAGACATCTTGAAAAAGAGGCTTTTTCTTTTAATGATTTGAATTCATTCCATTTGCGATTTTTTCCAAGGAACTCTTCCTTTTCGATCATTTTGGACCATTTGGAACTTACCTGTTGGATTGGAAGTTTTTAATTCGACCGTTTTGGATTTTACCATTCTTGGATTTTTTACCCTTCACCGGACTATCCATTCATGTGAAATCTTTTTATCATTTTTCTTTTACCTCCTATTCCCCTTACCTCACCCTTTTTTTTTTTTAACCAAGTAAGATCTGTGACTTACTTGTAGTTTCATTAAATACTTTTATATGCAAAATCCGATCCCGCATTTTGCTATTTCCTGCCCTCTGATGAGAAGGAGAGTATTTCTTCGAAACTCCGCGGATTAAGGACTATCCACTTATCTTGTGCTTCCTTTTTTTTAAATTAAATATTTTTGTAACTCTTTTTCAAGATGTCTTTTAACATGTTTTATTAATCATTTGTTAATATTATAAGCTCTATTTCCTTTTCGGTTTTATTGAGCTTTTACATCTGGTTGAGATTACTTTACTTGTAAATATTAACTCTTTAATATTTATAATATATTTTAAGTTTACCATTTTGATTACCTTGGTAAACTTATTGTAATTTATATTTATATATATATACATATATATATACATACATATATATATATATATATGCATAAAAGATTATAGTAAGCACAAACATCTTTCTCTATATATTCATGTATGCGTGTATATATATATATATATATATATATATATATATATATGCTAAAAATTTTGCCTACCAAACTCCTCTGTAAGTTTTTAGTCTACAAACATGAAACTTAATATACACGCTATTCAAACCCATGCGAAACTTTATATTTGGGTTTAAGTCGGTGAAAATAGGTGCTTTTGCAACAATTTGCCCTGGCTAAAATTGTGATTGTGATATTGTGGTGAATTTCAAAAACTAAATCTCGACATGAGGATGCGTTAAAAGTATGATATGCATAAAATTATGTTTTAAATGTGGAAAAATACAACAGAAACGTATGAAATGCGTAGGACTGCTTTTGAATCATCTTGCATAAATTAAACATCAGTTTTTGAATGGCATAAATGATTCAAGAAAAGCAGGGAATTCGTGAGGGATGATGAGAGGTGTGCGAGGAGTAAGGATTGATTGGCCAAATAAAGAATTTCATAGATAAGGACCGTCGTGTGTCTACAGAGACAATAAGTGCACAGTTTGATGTCAGTGTGAACTATGCTGATAATTATTCGCTAAGAACTGAAGATGCTGATGATTTGCGCAGATTGTACCAGTCCACAACTCCATCCTTGTCACAAACTATTTGACCAAGATGGGCATCAAGACAGTTCCTCTTATAGTCCATACCTTGTTCCCTGTGACTTTTGGTTATTCCTTAAGCTCAAGGAAAACCTTAAAGGCTGTCCTTATGAAGAAAAGAGATTAAAGAGGCCGTGACGAAGGTCATTGATATACGCTTACACAAGAGGATTTCCATAAGGCCTTCCAAAAATTGTTGGAACTGTACAATAAGCGCATTGCAACCGAAATAGATTACTACATTGTTTTCTTTGAGTTAGGCTCACCTAACAAAAACACACGTTAATTTTATTAGATCCTAAAATATGTCCTCAAATATCGTACGCATGTGCTTTTATTAGATATTTAGACGGTTTCTAGAGCATTTCTTAATCCAACCATACTGAGATTCTTTCCCTTCTCACCTGGACAACACTATTAGTATACACTTATTGTATTTCCCAAAACATCGAATGAAAAATAACATTAAAAACTGAATAAAAAAAAAAGAATAAATTACTATGAATATGCTGGAAATGCAGGCCGTTGACATCTATGCATTTCTGGGCACGTTTAACAACGTTTGCGGATACTGCCTGTAGATCTTCTCTGGTGATTCTCCTGATAGCGTTAGTAATGTTCTCCTTTAATTGGTCTAGATTGTGATTATTATTTGCATAAACATTTTATTTTAAAGTCCCCCAAAGATAAAATCACATGATGACAAGTCCGGGGAACGTGGTGGCCATAACCCTTTGGTTATTGTTCTTTTTTCCGTAAATATGTCATGAACTCGTGTCAGTGATCTGTGAAACGTGTGGCGTGTAGCGCCATCTTGTTGGAAAAGGAATTGCATTTTGTGTTGTGGTGTCAGTTGGTCGTTAAGAGAAAGATTGGAGAGATCGAGCTACTTTTAAGTCGGCTATCCTGTATAATTTTACTTTTTGATCAGGGGCTCCTTAAGACATGTGATTTGTGTTTAAGTTTACACAAGGATTAAAAAAATGTAAATACTAGTCTCGACATTCGACCTAAATACCGAGTGTCGTTTTGTATATCTTTAACATAAGAATATAATAAAAATCAAATAAATAATCAATATTAATCTCATGAATTTTATTCACTTTAAAATGATTGGTATTTATTAACTAGATTTTAATTTGCTATGACCATAGTGTAATTGGGGAAACCATTATTAACTACTTATCACTTCATGTTACATTTTTTTTTTCATTAAAAAAACATAAACGTTTTACGACAAATCAAATAATTTAACTTGGTTCAAAAAAAGGGCATCTTGTTACGTACACAAGAGCGATTATACACTCTTTCTTCGACGGGCAAATTGGGCAATTCTTGGATTTAAATATATCCCGAGAATCATGCATTTAAAATGTTATGCGTGCTCGAAATAATTAAAGATACCAATGAATAATTAATCAAACGAACACGTTATCCAAAATGCAATGCTTAATCAAAAAGTGTCATGCTGGGCTTTATTTTCGAAAAAATACGTTATTTGATGTCCAAAATACGAAATTTATCCCCAAAATATTATAGTACTAAAATATATTTAATCCTAACGACGTAATTTATTTGAAAAATATACTAGCAGTTCAGTCCGGCTTTGCTCACGCCCTATGTACTGGTCATAACTTTATGTGTATATATATATATATATATATATATACATATACATACATATATATATATATATATATATATATATATATATATATATATATATATATATATATATATATGAAGAATAAAACATGTATAAATACATTTGAAGCCAAAACTGCAACACGAATTTTTTTTATAAAATAAACAGATGTTTATTTTAAAGAAATATATTTCGGAGTAAGACTCCTTTATCAATCTTTTTTTTCTCCTCTTCTTCCACGACATGATGTAGTGGGAGAAACATCTGTTTATTTTATTAAAAAAATTCGTGTTGCAGTTTTGGCTTCAAATGTATTTATACATGTTTTATTCTTCAAATTTCACTCAACACTTCTAACGGATATACACAAAAAGAACCACCCAGATTTTCAAAATGCGCGACCACGCGTCACCTATCCGGCTTCACAAAAACCCCGCAGTTAACAACATCACATGGATTCTTCATCGAACTATCTCCCACTACATCAGGTCGTGGAAGAAGAGAAGAAAAAAGTGATTGATAAAGGAGTTTTACTCCGAAATATATTTCTTTAAAAATAAACATCTGTTTATTTTATAAAAAAAATTCGTGTTGCAGTTTTGGCTTCAAATGTATTTATACATGTTTTATTCTTCAAATTTCACTCAACACTTCTAACGGATATACACAAAATATATATATATATATATATATATATATATATATATACTAAAAGTTTGATTCATGTCCAGGTAATCTACATAAGAAATTTCAAGTATTTAGATCCAAAATTGGCGGAGGAGTTTCGTAGAGTCTGCAAAAGTCAACTCTTTCAACTTTGACCTCTTGGCAGCCAAATTTTCGTCCGAAAACTCATCAAAAAGCTTGTTGCTTGTCTGAATACCCTTTACGTAAAATCTCAAATGCTAGACCCAAAATTTGCGAAATAGTTTGCTAGACACCGCAAAGGTCACGTCTTTTTAACTTTGACACCTTGGTAGCTAAACTTTCGGCCAAAAGCCGATTATAAAGCTTGCCCTATGTCTGAATACACTTTACGTAAAATTTCAAATGCTTATACCAATTATTAGGTGAGAGGTAAATTTTTTAAAAACTTTGATCCAATTTTGACCCCCCCCCAACATCTATTGTTTTGGACTCAAATCAAATTAAAACGTTTGATCCATGTCCAAGTAACCTACACCTTAAATTCCAAGTTTTAGACACAAAATTGGCGGAGGAGTTTGGTAGAGTTTTCAAAGGTCAAATCGTTGTATTTTGGCCCATTGACAGCCAAATCTTTTGCTGAAAACAGATTAAAAAGACTTTCCCAAATATCAATACCCCTTCTGTAAAACCTCGAGTCTGCAGACTGAAAATCGACAGAGTACATTAGTAGGGAAATGTACACACGCCACGCAGATAGATGCACGCAGACAATTTCACTTATATATATATATATATATATATATATATATATATATATATATATATATATATATGATTACTTAATTTAATCACATAAATTAAAGTACGAAAGTATAAATTTATGTGTAAACTTTAAGTATTTACTTCAACAGTGCTCAATACGTAGGTTGAGCTAGGTAGTAAGTTATAAAATATATATGGCACGTAAGCTACACAGAATATTCCGCGTTTCATCCACGCTATGATTCATCAGGCTTATGCGAGGATTTTGTGGTTGTCTTGCGTTTTTATATACGCATCTTCTATTGTGTCTTTAGTTAGCCAATCAGCTTTCTAGTTTCCGCCGCACCCTTCCTAATCAGCCAATGAGCAGGCACTTACAGGACAAAGGCGCAGTTGACTTCCGGTTCACCCGTTCCTTTGTGTGTGCTGTTCTGACGGGGAGAGTAGGTATCTAGTGTCCTGACCTATTTTAAATCTAGGTTAAATGTGTTTTTAATGTTAGTTTATATATATATATATATATATATATATATATATATATATATATATATATATATATATATGTATATATATATACATGTATATATATATATGATAATTTATGTATATGTATGTTTATTTTATTTGTTTATTTTCTATTGTTATTGTTAGTTTTTAAAAATAAGCAATAAAGGACTGGACACCATAATAAAAATAAAACTAACACGAAGGACACATATGTTACTAGTTGAAATAATAATAATAATAATAATAATAATAATAATAATAATAATAATAATAATAATAATAATAATAATAAACCAACTCCGGATAACGACAACCATACTAGAAATAGAAATAAAAATACTAATAACGAACAAGATAAATGCAACTGCAGAACCCGCACACTTTGCCCTCTTCAAAATAAATGTCTTGCCAGAAAAATAGTTTACCAGCCTACAATATTTGCGAAAGAAAACCCCAATAACAAGAAATATTACGTAGGTATGACTTTCTTAGATTTCATAACCCGATATTATGAACGCAAAAGTATATTCAAAAATAAAAAAAAACACCGAATGAAAACAACTCTAGCGACCAAATACTGGGAACTCAAAGAAAGCAGATGTTCGCCGGCAGTCGAATGGAAAATAGTAAGACAAGCAAACACATGTAGGGACCTAGACAATCCATGTAGATTATACCTTCATGAAAAATTTGCTTTCCTATACTTTAAAGAACCCCAACATTTATTAAACTCTACGAGAAAAATAGCGAAATACTGTGTTCACAGGATAAAATTTACTCTAGGATAGCGATACAGAACAATTTTAAAAACTAACAACAACAATAGAAAAAACATACATATACATAAATTATCATATATATATATATATATATATATATATATATATATATATATATATATATATATATATATAAACTAACATAAAAAAACACATTTAACCTAGATTAAATATAGGTCAGGACACTAGATATCTACGCTCCCGGCCTAAACAGCACACACAAAAAACGGGTGAACCGGAAGTCAACTGCGCCTTTGTCCTGTAAGTGCCTGCTCATTGGCTGATTAGGAAGGATGCGGTAGAAACTAAAAATCTGATTGGCTAACTAAAAACATAATAGAAGGTGCGTATATATGACCGCGAAAACACCACAAAATCATCGTATAAGCCTGATGAATCATAGCGTGGATGAAACGCGGAATATTCTGTATAGTTTAAGTTCCATGTATATATATATATATATATATATATATATATATATATGCCACTCCCCATTTGGGAGTGGCATGTCCGTGGATAAGGATATATATATAGCAGATTTTGAAAATATACATGGCAATTAATCTACACTCATTCTTTTCGTGTTTCATCCTCATGAGGCTTCGTCAGGCTAATGAAAATATTTACATAAACTTTTATATAGATACAATATATATATATATATATATATATATATATATATATATATATATATGTAAACCACAACTATGAAACAAATATTACATGAAACATATGATATGAAACATCTACAAAACAAATCGGTTACCAATGCAAGCATATACACTGTTCCTTGCCAAAATTGCCATTATAGACACGTTGGTGAAACTAAGCGTGAATTTAAAAAAAAGGCTCAATGAACATAAAAGAGATATAAGACATAGCAATTATCTAAGTGTATTAATTTCTTATTTATTGCAGCATAATCATACCTTTTACTTCAAACAAGCAAAAATAGTTAAATTTATTTCAAATAAACCGCGCCAGGGACATCTTCAATCAGCGCTTATATCAAATTTAAGCACAATTAAACAAATCCGGAGTTTTCTATAATATAGCGCCATTAATAAGTAAACTTCTATTAAAAGAGCATGATTTAATTGTAGACACAGGTTAACTCTATGGCACCCTTCCCATAATAATACATGCATATAATCTCAATCAATAAATTACATAACAAAAACACACTCGTTTCATTTCTGTTACACACCTATATTTGAATTTTAACGGATATATTTTTTCCAGAAAAAATATTAACTGCGTCGTTTAAAAATATATTAACGGATATATGACGTTATTTAAATCTCCCTCTCTTTAACAACGCAACCTCCCCTCTTTTATTTTTAATTTACAGCGTCTTTTTCCGTTTCTGAAATGGAACAGCACACACTTTTCACAAGAAAATTTTCAAATATTAATACAGGTGTATTTGTTTTCTTAATATCAATTATCCAGAGAAAGTCTCAAAATAAGAACGAAACGTTGATGAACACATAACTCGGTTTGTCCCCCCCCTATATCTCTCTCTTTCTCTCTCTCTCTCCATCTATCTATCTATCTATCTCTATATATATATAGAGAGAGTAGTAAGTTATGAAAATATATATGGCAATTAAGCTACACAGACTCTTCCGCAGTTTTTATTCTCGTGAGAATTTGTCAGGCTTATGCGAAAAGTTGTGGTTGTCGCGCGTTTATATATACGCACATGCTATTGAATTTTTGTTAGCTAATCAACTTTCTAGTTGCCACCGCGTCCATCCCAATCAGCAAATGAGCAGGCACTTATAGGATGAAGGTACAGTTGACCTCCGGTTCACACCTTCTCTTTGTGTGTTTATGGAAAGTGTAGATATCTTTTTGTTGTAGTAAGTTGGCCTTTTGTCAGCCTAGGTGTAGTTGGATATGTTATTTTCTGTTTTTGTTTTGTTTTTTTAGCGTGACGAATCCTCTTGAGGATGAAATGCAAAAAATTCTATGTAGCTTAATTGCTATATATATTTTCAAAAGTTTATATATATACCAGCAGTATATATATATATATATATATATATATATATATATATATATATATATATATATATATATATATATATAGTTTTTGATCGCAAGGTCAAGGCTGCTATTTGCTCTACGAATTTCTTAGTGGAAGCCATCTTGATTTCTATCCCTCCAATGTTTACACATTTTAATCGTGCATTTCTCAAGGTTATATGAGTAAAATAAATTAGTTTTTTACTCGAAATAACTCCTCCTGTAATGATATTTAAAACAAGGAACATTTTTAAACGCCTACACAGACTTATATTCTCATATCACCCACTGACCCTTGTTAGTGACATTACCCATAAACCTATTAACCCTTATCCTTGGGGTGCTTCGGGCCTCGATAAATTAGTATAAAAATATAAACGCAAGTCTTTGTAAAACGTGACCTATAACTATGGTTTCAATGGTCGTATCTACATTGTACGCGTGTGTGTCAGATAGTTGCGTGGACTTGATTGTTTGTGCAGCGTTTTCCCACTACTCCTACTGTCGCTCTCACACTATGTGTGTGTGTGTGTGTGTGTGTGTGTGTGTGTGTGTGTGTGTGTGTGTGTGTGTGTGTGTGTAAAGGCTTGTGAATGTTTGTGAAGGTTTGGTGATTGGATTGAAATAAAAGTGGTAGAGGTCATTCGGTGTAATTCTGTTGGTGGCATTCAGCGATGGGAAAGAAATCGCTTTTGGTTTGGTTTTGTTTCTGCTGAACAAATAGCGCCGACAAAAGATGGAAGAAGAAGAAGAAGAAGAAGAAGAAGAAGAAGAAGAAGAAGAAGAAGAAGAAGAAGAAGAAGAAGAAGAAGAATGAAAAAAGAAAATAAGAAAGGGAAGAAAAGAGGAAAGCAATAAAGAAAAAAAGGGAACAAAATAAAGCAGAACGAGGGAGAGCGAAAGTAAAAAAGGCTGAAAGAAAAGAAACGAAAAATGGAGAAATAAAAACAGAAGAAAAAAGAAAACAAACAAGGAAGAATGTAAAGAAAGGAAAGCAGAAAGGAAGAAAGAATTAAGGAAGAATTAGGAAATAAAGAAAGAGGGAAGAGAGGAGACCAAGACGGAAAAGAATGAAAAAAAAGGAATCAAAGGCAAAGCATGAGATAAAGCATAAAACAAAAGAAAGGAAAAAATTACGAAGATCTGAACACGAAGTTTTCCGAGCGGTGCTGATTGAAGTCGCCTTAGTGGACGCGTAGTTTCTAATGCAATTAAAACTGGAGAAGCGTCGGAATCTCGGAATCGTTGTCTGACAACCCTAAACCTCACCATAAAAAAAAAAAAAATACGCTTCTTCTTCTTCTTCTTCTTCTTCTTCTTCTTCTTCTTCTTCTTCTTCTTCTTCTCACATACGACCCAATACCGCAATTTATGGACATGCGTCCAAAATATCTGGTTTTCACTGGCGTATTAAGTATGCCAACACATACGCATGATAATGATGATTGCAACGTCTTGTCGGACGAGTGCCACTCCCTCAGTCAATGAAAATCTTTGTGTCCGAAGCTGACTTTTTAGTCCTGCCAGCAACTTGCACACCCTCAAGCAGACATGACACTGAAGACGGTCATTGGTATACATACATTTATATGATGATGATTGCAACGGCTTGTCAGGCGAGTGCCACTCCCTCAGACACTTAAAGCCCATGAGCCCAAAAATGACTTTTTTTTTTCTTTTTAGTCCTACCGGTGAATTCACACGCTCAAGCAGGCATGACACTGAAGGCGGACATTGAGATCAATTATTACATGCTTCCATCATTTCAAACTTCCACACGTCACAACGTAGCCATCGCCACAGGACCATTTTTATAAACAAATGCCTGAGGGAGTATCTATACACAGATGATGTTACAGAGTCTTAGCTTTGTACGACAGCTAAGTCTCTCTGTCGGTTCAAAATGTTGAGATCCAGCAACAAGCGAGAGCAAGATAGGCAGCAACAAGTTAAACTGCAGACCAGCTTAATGCGAGTACTGGTCTTCCGCTTTATGTTTTTTTTTTAAATCAGAGATTTTCTTCTCCTAGAAAGGTTGCCTTCACCACTGCTTACGGGGCCCTCTCCACCCCAACACACACATACATACAAACAAACACACCCGGTGCTAGTTGGCCGTTGACCCCAAAAAAGGGTTCATTCGCCCTTTGAAAGGTTTTGTTTTTAATCCTTCAGGGAGACTAGCCACCCTCCTCACCAAACAATCTGGTGGGGGAACCAGTTTAGTCGCCGGTGACCCGACCATGAGGCAGGTAGTACTGGGTTACATGGTACCAGTAGCATACATATATATACATACACACATACATATATACACATACATACACATACAAACATATGCATATATATATATACATACACACATATATACATATATACATATATACACACATATACATACATATACATACACAACCCATATAAATATATACATACACACATATATATGCACACATACATATATCTACACATATATACATATATACATACACACATATGCATACATATGTATACACATACATATGTACATACATTAACATACACATGCACACACAAACATATACATATACATGTATATATACATACACTCATATACATATATATACATATACATATATGTACTTATATATACATACATTTACATACATATATATATATATAAATATACATTCGCCTATGCAGATATGCATATAAATATATATATACACACATACATACATATATACACACATACATACATACGTATATATATATATATATATATATATATATATATATATATATATATATATATATATATATATGATGGCAGGTCAGTTATTACATGCTTCTAGTCTGTCAGGCGTCACCATTTTTCCATCGCCGCAAGGCTTTTTTTCTTTTCTTTTTTTTTTTTTTAAGACAAATGTCCGAGGGGGTATCCGTACAAAGATATTGCAGAGTTTTAGCTTTGTACGACAGCAGAGTCTACTGGTTTAAAATCTTGAGATCACACAACAATCAAGAGCAAGATAGTCAATAACAAATCACACTGCAGACCAGATTAATGCAGGTACTGGTCTTCCGCTTTATGTTTGTTTTTTTTTTAAATCAGAGAGTTGCTTCTCCTAGATGAGTTGCCTTCACTACGGCTTACAGGAGCACTTAATAACAAACCCAAACACACACTACAGGTAAAAAAGGTGATCATGAGTTGCAGTATCTGTGCAAATCCCAAACCGAAGGAGTGACCAAAACGAAAGAAGTCCCCAGCGACCACGACGCCGATTATGATGGGTCCAATTAAATTAATGTAATTTGTTTGCTTTTATCTATTCATGTTCAAATCTATTTAAATAAATTAATACATGAATAAAAACAATACATGTCCGACAAAATCGACACTTGTAATGGGCAGATATTTGTCGCGATCTTCTGTTAAAGAGTTCATATAGGAAAAACTGTTTTTCGGGCGCCTGGTCTCTTTGATGGTTATGACGATGATGATGATGAACATATAAATAAACAAAAACATAAGTAAAAACATTGCATGGCCAACAGAAACGATACGTGTAATGAGTATACACATACACATACACACACACATATTCACACGTACGTAACCTCAAACACACATGCATGCGCGCACACATCGCTAATGTAAAAGTGATCGAATTGGTTTAACTAATCAGCTTACATTTTGAAAGCATTCTTTATGACTACATAGCTCTATTAAATTATGCTTAGTGCAATTGGGTTTCATACTAATAAATACCAATTTTATAGTGTATAAGAGTGCGTATTAAATTTTAGTCAACCGAATGAATAAAAATGGGGTTTAAATGCATAAATGTCTACGTATGATTTAAGGATGTGATTTGGAAGATCATTGATGAAGATTAGGAAGAGAGTTGAGCCCAGCATGGAACTTTGAGTGAGGCCAGCGTTAATGCTCTAAGTTTCTGATTTATTCTCAATAACGACTACTCTTATAAGCCTATCAGAAAAAAAATCATTTAAAAATTAATTGGACATTTTCAGCTATTCTATATCATACTCTATCCAAAAACCTTTAATATGTCAATAACTATTGCTCTAGAAATGAAGCCCCTGTTGAGAAATTCACTAATCATGTATGATATAACAATTAGCACATCGACTGTAGATCTAGCAGAACGGAAACCTTATTGCATGTCACTGAGCAAGTTATTTTTGCCGAGTTGGGTGACAATTTTTCTGTTTATCATAGATTCTAGCAGCTTACTCATGATGCACAGGAGACTGGTCTGTACTGAAAAGGTGATGACCCATCTCATGAATTTTTAAATCGGGGGCAGAGTGATGAAGTTTTCCAGGGTGTTGGGGTGCTTTTCTCCTCAAGACAACGCTTAAACAGCTTTGTAAGTATGGGAGCTAGTTCCAGTTGAAGCGTTTTGAGCACTATGATTGGACTGCCGTCCGAGCTAGTTGCTTTATATACATATAGGCATATGCACATATACACACACATATATATGCATATATATATATATATATATATATATATATATATATATATATATATATTGTCTTCATCCGATTCCTACGTCCATTTATTTGTAAAATAATGTGTGAAATTTGTCATCATCATCATTATCTACAGCAGAAGTGTGAGTCTTATAAACAAACATTCTATTTTTAAAAACAAAAAAATCCAGGCGTTTTAGTACTGATCTGTTGGTTTTTGTGTTCGTCTGAGTTCTACGTCCATTTATTTATAAAGTTGCACAAAACCTTCAACGAGTGACTGTCTCTTCTACAAATTGTTGGTATTGGATTGTTTTTCTTTTTATTCATATCAAAATCATTTAATCGTACCCATCCCTATCATCATCGTACTGATCCTTGAGGATTTATGACTTTTGGAACGCTCCTTCATGTGTATTTTACATGTATGTTTATGTGTACGTGTATATATGCATATGTATGTACATGCGTATATATGTGTATGCATATGTAGGTAAATGTATGTGTATCTATGTATATGTGCATATATGTGTACGTATTTGTATGTGTATATGTATGTTTGTATTTGTATATGTGTGTATATATGTGCATGTATATGTATGTATATATGTATGTATACATGTGTGTATGCATATGTATGTATGTACGTGTATTATTTATTGTGTATGTATATATGTATATATGTGTGTATATTTATAGATATGTATGTGTATATGTGTGTATGTGTATATATGTATTCATGTCTATATGTATATATATGTATGTATACCATTGACCGTCTTCAGTGTAATGTCTGCTTGAGCGTGTGAATTCGCCGGCAGGACTAAAATAAAGTAATTCTCGGGCTCATGGACTTTCAGTGTTGAAGAAGTGGCACTCGTCTGACAAGACGTTGAAATCATCATATATATGTATATATATGCATATATATATATATATGTATATATATATATATGTGTGTGTTGTGTGTGTGTTGTGTGTGTATTTGTGCATGCCTATATATATATATATATATATATATATATATATATATATATATATATATATATATATATATGCAAATTCAAAGATGGATTTACTAAAAGACAACACAACTGCAACTTCTCCGATTTTCGGATTTGCTAATCATGCTCATATTCATTTATTTTCTTTTAAAGTTGAAGAGTTTTTATTCTTCTGATGAATTAAAGTCGGAATAAATTCAAAAATTGATATAATACTTACATGAATGATTTGCGCTACATAACAGGTACCTTCAAGTATTGAACATTTTTATATGCTGAAAGAAATAAACAGTTAAATGGACAACATCTTGAAAATTGGAATATATTTTTTATCATTTATTTGTATATGCTTTGTAGTTACATCAAGCTTCATAAATTTAACGATTGGTATAAATAAAAGGTTAAATATAATTAAATATATTTTCCCATATATATATATATATATATATATATATATATATATATATATATATATATATATATACGAGGAAACAGTTAATAAAATATGTTAAAAAACACTTTGAAATGAGTTAAAAACATATTTAATCTGAAAAGGAAACACTAGATAATTGGATAGTCCTTAATCCGCGGAGTTTCGAAGAAATACTTTCCTTCTCATCAGAGGGCAGGAATTCGCAAAATGCGGGATCGGATTTTGCATACAAAAGTATTTGATGAAACAACAAGTAAATCAAAGACCTTACTTGAAAACAAGAAAAAAAGTGAAGCACAGGGAATATGGTGAAGAAAAAGGTGATTACACATGAATGGATAGTCTGGTGGAAGATAAATAATCCAGTGACGGTAAAATCCAAATATATAACTTCAAGAAAGTTAATTGAATTTAAAGCTTGACGTTTGTGTATCTGTTTGTACACGAATAGGTTCCTATATCTTTTACTATTATACTAAACTGACTACGTACAATGATAGAAGAGGTATAAAGGCTCAAAAATAAAGTGGAGCTACATGAGGGTGACGTCACTTATAAGGGAGAACCCTGTGCACGCTCACGCCGTTTCATGTAGAGCTACCAAATTTGGCAGGATAGCCCAACACAGATAAAGGGAAGTTTTAACGGGTTATACAGCTCACTCTCATTAACGATTCCCACTATAGCCCCCCCCCCCAGACAAAGATAATCCAAACAATGCCGGATCTGTTTATCTGTCTGTCTATGCATTTATCGGACGGCGTAATAAAGCTCAACGTCTGTGTGCCTGATTGCATATACATTTATATATTAACAAGTTTGTCTCCCCTAATATTTCCGTCTTTTATATTAAGATTCTTGTCACAAAAAGTACAAACAAAAACAATCAACAATTACGAAAATACGAAAATGTATCGTTTAATAATTTTATCATGAGGATGACGACAACGTCGACCAGGACCATGGTCACGAAGCCAAAACATAATAAAACTTACGGTTTAACTCGTGACTTCAAAAGGTTATCTCGCAAATAATTGCGTTTTCTTTTAATT
Organism: Euprymna scolopes; assembly: GCF_053919585.1. Classification (NCBI taxonomy): domain Eukaryota; kingdom Metazoa; phylum Mollusca; class Cephalopoda; order Sepiida; family Sepiolidae; genus Euprymna; species Euprymna scolopes. The sequence continues at coordinate 26,814,429 of NC_136504.1, forward strand.
ATTATTAACGTTATTTCTTTTGGAAGCTACCCACTTTAATATACAAATATACTAGCAGTTCAACCCGGCTATGCCCGGGCCCTATGTACTGTTCACAACGTAATGTGTATATGTAAACATATATTAAAAAGTCTGAATATATCCAGGTAACCTACAACTAAAATTTCAAGTGTTTAGGATCAGAATTGGCGGAGGAGTTTGGTAGAGTCTGCAAAGGTCAACTCTTTTAACTTTGACCTCTTTGCAGCTAAATTTTCGCTCAAAACTGATTAAATATCTTCCTGCATGTCTGAATACGCTTTATGTAAAATTTCAAATGTTTAGACCCAAAATTGGTTGAATACTGTTCTAGAGACCGCACTTTGACCACTTTGCCAGCCAAACTTTCGGCAAAACCTCCATCAAAAACCTTGCCCTATGCCTGAATACACTTTATGTAAAATTTCAAATGTTTAGACAAAAAATTGTCCGAGTAATTGGGTAGAGACCGTAGAGGTCATATTTTTTTAAACTTTGACCACAATTTTGACCCCTTAATATTAAGTGTTTTGGGCTTAAATTAAATAAAAATGTCTGATCCATGTCCAAGTAACCTACCTCTAAAGTCCCAAGCGGTTAGACCCAAAATTGCCGGAGGTATTTGGTAGAGTTTTCAAAGGTCAAATTGTTGAACTTTGCTCTCTTGACAGCCAAATTTCTCATATGTTCAACTGATGAGCCGCATGAAGGGAGGCTTTTACCTTTCGGTATGTGGCTTTCATGGATTGTGAGGATTGCAGCGTAGTAATTATATATTCTCGCTCATTAAAAATATTATATATATATATATATATATATATATATATATATATATATATATATATATATACATATATATATATATATATATAATATATATATATATTAATGAGCGAGAATATATAAGTAACCTAACAGCCAGCCATGGTTCTCCCCATAATGTGCTGGTGCTATCGCGCACAGAAATCACTTTTTCCATAACTACCAACGTAATAGATGCACTGAGACTAAAGCTGCTTTCAGGAACGCCAGCAACCACTGTAAAAGAGTAACAAAAAATGCAAGAGAGCTATATGCCCAGTCTGTTAAATCCAGAGTAGCTGATCAGCGGCTTGGTTCCCACCAGTTTTGGCAAATAACAAATAGGATCCTGAACAGAAGTGTGCGTTCTATCCCAACCATTATCAATGGACCAGAGGTCATCTCGTCAGCGTCAGACAAGGCCAAACTATTTGCAAAGAACTTTGCAGCTAATTCTACCCTATGCGACGAAGGCCATCAACTCCCAATATTTCCTCCTATAATACAGAACAAGCTAGGTAACATACAAATACCCGTGCATGAGGTCGCCAAGCTAATCAAGAACCTAGATTCCAGTAAAGCAACTGGCCCTGATGGCATCCCAATTATAGTGTTAAAAAAAGCTTCAACCAGAACTTGCTCCCATACGAAACTGTTTAAGCGCTGCCTTAAGGAAAAGTGCTTTCCGACTCCTTGGAAGACCTCATCAGTTTTCCCTGTATTTAAGAATTCAGGTGATAAGTCATCTCCCTCTCAGTACAGACCAATAAGTCTCCTGTGTGTTATGAGTAAGTTGCTGGAATCCATATTAAATAGAGAAATAGGCAACCACCTCAGCAGGAATAACCTTCTTAGTGACACACAATATGGTTTCCGCTCTGCAAGATCTACGGCAGATGTGCTGACGGTTATATCTTAGTGAATCTCTTGACAAAGGCTTCCTTTCTAGGGCAATTGCTCTTGACATATCAAAGGCCTTCGACAAGGTATGGCATAAGGGTCTACTTCACAAGATTTCCAGCTACGGTATAACTGGAAATGTTTTCTCAATCATTAAATCATTTCTCTCTGATAGGCTCATGAGAGTAGTGGTAGATGGACAAAAATCGGAGGCCTGCAATATAAATGCTGGAGTCCCTCAGGGGTCAATCCTGGGCCAACTCTCTTCCTGATCTACATCAATGACATCCCTAAACACATACTTAAATCATTCGTTGACATCTATGCTGATGACACGACCATCTACGGCAACACATCAAACGCTGTAAATGACAAAGTTCTCTCTGATTCTCTCTCCTCTGATCTCGAGCGCGTGGTTCAGTGGGGGAAGATGTGGCTAGTTACCTTTAATGCATCCAAAACCAAACTCCTATCCTTACATCATCAACGCTCTGATCCCCATCTGGCATCAATTGTGATGGATGGCTCTCGTCTGGGAGAGGCCCCGTGTTTTGACAAGCTTCTGGGTTTGACCTTTACCCCTGATCTGAAATGGAACACGTACACAAGTTTTTTGCCAAGGTCGCTGGAAAGATGGTGGGATCCTTCTATCGCTCCAGAAGATATCTCACTACTGATGCAATTCTCTATCTATATAAAAGCCAAGTACGTCCAAGGATGGAGTACTGCTGCCACATCTGGGAAGGAGCTGCTAAAAACAGCCTATCCTGCCTTGATAGAGTACAAAATAGACTTCGTGGCTTAGTGGGGGATGCCCTTTTCTCTACCCTGCAACCTCTCTCCCACAGAAGAGACGTTGCGAGCCTGTCCTTGTTTTATCGTTATTTCCATGGCTGGTGCTCGTCTGAACTCCAATTTCTGGTCCCCCTCGCCAATTTTTCACGAAAAACACCCGTCTAGCTAAATCCACTGTGAAAAATTTCCCCCGCTCTTTATCTGTGCCTAAATCAAAACGTGGATTCCATGAACAAATATTCTTTTTTAGAACTGCACGCCTGTGGAACTCTGTTCCGTCTGCCTGCTTCCCTCCGGACTACAACTTGGATGTCTTCAAGCCCAACGTTAACAAATTCCTAATGAACCGCCCCCTTAAGTAAACACTTTATCAAATCTCCACACTAACATACTCTACTTGCAATAACCCTTATCCCTGAGTGGCTTTCGGGCCTTGATAAGTGGTGACCCCCGTGTAAAAAAAAAAATTATAACGCTGCAATTCTCACAATCCATTAAAGCCACATACCGAAAGATAAAAGCCTCCCTTCATGTGGCTCATCAGTTGAATATATATATATATATATATATATATATATATATATATATATATATATATATATATATATATATAGCCAGCATCTTTTCTCTTAAGCATATTGCGTTGAATAACACATATCATGATTGTCTACTCATTCTGGGTTGGGTTCTTTTCGAATCTTCAAATTTATTTTCTTACTTCAAACCAAAAATCATTGATATATCTCTAGTGATGAATCCAAACAGACTTGAAAGTACTTAGGGTTACAGTAACCACAGCAATCTAACAAGTTCTTTCCTGTAGCAAGAAAATTAATTAGAAAGTTGGAAAAGATCCAAACCACAATGAGCAGAACAGATTATTGTTCAATGATATACATATATGTGTGTGTGTGTGCATATATATATATATATATATATATATATATATATATATATGTGTGTGTGTGTGTGTGTGTGTGTGTGTGTGTGTGTGTGTGTATAAATGGAAGTCACAAAGCAGGGTAAATTGAAGAAAAGGATATAAAGGTTTAGTTTCAAATTGTGCGGTAAAATCCAAGGTTACTATCCTTTAAAGCAGTGAGGTAATGAGATCCAAGCTGTATATCGTGTAATCCCCATCATAGAGTAGAAGTCCAAGTTGGGCATATTTCTGGAGTGATTCTTCTTTATGGGCCGATTAAAAGATTTTTAAGTAATATTTTGTAAATCTTATAATCAAAGTTCTCCATACCAGCTGATTGTTGGATAAATCTATTCGAGAGAATAAATATATATATATATATATATATATATATATATATATATATATATATATATATAACTAGCGGGGGTACCCGGCGTTGCCCTGGTGTTTAGAGGTGTGTGTGCTCGGGCGACGGGGGGGGGGTACATCAAACAAAAAAATAAGCGAAGTAATGACACTGTTTAAATATTATTTAAAAAAAAACAACGTTATAACTTCTTAAAACATAAAAAAATAAAAAACGAAATTATGCAGACGAACGATGTTAAAATTTCTTAAAATCGGAAAAACAAAAAAAAGACGGAATGTGATAGAAAAAAAAACAAAAAAACGAACAACTTCTTTTAAAAAATCTGAAAAATTTTTTTTAAAAAATGGAACGTGACAAATGGCATAAATAACCCTTTTTCAATATTAAAACTTTAAAAATCGAAAAAAAAGAAGACATCTCACATGACGATTTGAACTTACAAACTTTTAGATAATGCCGCTGTGCTTTAATCAATTGAGATAAGAAGACGTTGACAAAATTGGTTTTTTTTTTAATATTTAAACTAATTAAGTTCAAACGTCATTTGCGCATGCGTATAAACCATCTTGTCATGAAGATACGATTTTTTCAACTCCTCCCTGTAAAAAAGAGAGCTTTGAGGATTAAGGAATGAATGTTTTGGCGAATTTTTCGATATTTGTCGGCCGAAGGTTCGAGCTTGAAAATGATATCTATCAGGCGAATATCCGTGGCATCTGTCGAAAGTTTTTACGCGACATACAAACACCCACCCACACAGACACACATTTTCGCTTTTATATATATATAAAGAGAAGATATATATGTGTGTGCGTATATATGTAGTACATATATATGTGTGTATGCGCAGAGAGAAAGGGAGAGAGAGAATGAGGGAGATCGAATGTGTGCAGATATTTTACAAGCATAGTTAATAGATGTTTGTTTCCTTCACAGAAAGCTAGAACCCGGAGCCGTACAAAGCATAGTTAGAGCTTGAAGCACGGATAATTTATTCTAATTTCGTGTTGCCGATACAATGTACTTATCATATATAACGATTTAAGTATGAAACAGTCAACAGAAGCATTAGACTTCGCAGAAATTCAGAAATCGGATGTAATCGGGATCAAATGGCGGCAAACATCTGGATTATACTTTCCATTGTTAATCAGGTTATTATCCTTGCCAGGACCAATGTGACTCTTTCTCTCCAGAGTTTCCTGCCTTCCATCAGCTGCCTCAGATCTTTAGGTTCACAGTTGGCGTCGTGTGCTATTTGCTGGATGTGCGTGGATTTAGGTCGTCCTTTGCTTGCGCGTCCGTGTCGTGGAGTCCATAGCAATACATCACTCACCAATCCATGCTTGCTCCTCAGACAATGATCAGCAAATCGTATGCGTCTTTTTCTGATGGTATTAGATATGGCAGGTAGGTTGCCATAAAGTTGCTGCTTCGTGGGATGATTTTGCCAAGATATATTTAATACTGTTCGTAGCATACGGGTGTATGTGCCGTCTAGTTTTCTTTCGAATCTTTTGGTGAGTGTCCAGGTTGTAGCACCGTAAACAAGGATCTGTCCTGAAGAACTGCCTTTTCAATTTGTTAGTTAGTCCCGAAGTCCATACAGCCTATCGAATGTGACCCATGCTTTGAGATGCGAATTTCGATATCTCTCTCTGTGGAAACTATATTGCTGTCTATGATGTACTTGGCTCTTATAAAGCGAGTTGACCTCTCACCTTAAAATTAAAATATGAGGTGTGTACTAAAGCTAATTAAAGATTATCAGATATGAAGTAAAGAATATTTCCTAAAGTTTAATTAATTTTTAAAACCCTCACGTTAACTTTAAGCCTATCCTCTTAAACTTAAATTTGAAGTTGTGTATTTTTGGCGAAATTTTGAATGCTCACATTAAGAGAACGTATTTTTATCTTCCTGAGTTGACAGAAAAATGAAGCAAATCTGTACTTTTTTTAGACGTTATTTAGGCCCGCTTTAGAAAGTGTAAAAATACCCGTCGGGAGAATTCATACGCTGAAAGTACACAGGCACACACACACACATACACACACACACACACACACACACACACACACACACACACAGATATATATATATATATATATATATATATATATATATATATATATAGCCATCTACAGACAGACTGTTTCACTGTATCACAGCTATTCAGTGTGGCTAGACTAGCAACGATATATATATATATATTCATCTACAGACAGACTGTTTCACTGTATCACAGCTATTCAGTGTGACTAGACTAGCAACTATATATATATATATATATATATATATATATATATATATATAGTCATCCACAGACAGACTGTTTCCCTGTATCACAGCTACAGTGTGGCTAGACTAGCAACTACCTCCAAACAGGATTGAAACTCGACCGCCTACGCCACAATCAGTGCTTCTAACTGTTACGCTATTCGGCTTCTGCTAAAATGGTATGGCAAAGGCTCCTTCAGTCTTTGATAGACTATGGATAACCACCACAGCGGTGCCTACGCGTGAAATTATTTTGGCGAGAGGTGCGCAATCTCCAACAACACCTCTTCTGAGTCGACATTATAAAATACCAGTGGCAGGTGGAGTGTATATTCAGGACGTCTGGAAACAAATGCCGAGATAAACGGAGAGCACATACAGCGCCAACAATTTCCAAATGTTCAACCATCTGGTACTAACCAGGCTCACCATATATATATATATATATATATATATATATATATATATATATATGTGTGTGTGTGTGTGTGTGTGTGTGTGTGTGTGTGTGTGTGTGTGTGTGTGTGTGCGTGCGTGTGTGTGCGTGCGTGTGTGTGTGTGTATGTGTGTGTGAGCGTCTGAATGACCCTTGTCAAAGCCTCTTTCATCTCAATTATCTCATAAGAACAGTCTCTAAAGTTTTCATTGAACTTAGGGAATAACCAAAATCACAGGTAGAAAAGTCTGGGCTATAGGTGAGGAACTGTCTTGATAGCCATCTTAGCTAACAAGGATGCAGTTGTGGACTGGTACTTTGTCATGGTGGAAATGCTATTTGAAACATGCTGGCCTCTTCCAACCGAATCTTTTCCGGAACTTCTTTAAAATCCCAACATTGTATTCCTTGTTGACTGTCTGTCCAGCGAGAACCCAGTGCATGTAGATGATGCTCGTGCTGTAAAAATAAAAGGGATCATCATTTCTGGGTGGATTTGCTCTCTCTGCCCTTCTTGGGTCTAGGAGAGCCTACACGCTTCCACGAGCAACTCTGTCTCTTGGTCTCTAGGTCATAGCAGTAGATCCAGCTTTCATTGCAAATCACCAGAGCATCATGAACTTCGGGATTTGAATTGATTAGATCGACAATCTCTCTGCTGTCACCACAAAGTCTTTCTTTCTTTTTTTCTCTGAGTACTTTTGGAACAAACTTCGCGTAATTCACCGCATCTTCAATTCGTCGCGAATAATTGTGATCACAGTTCCCACACTGACATCAAACTGTGCACTTATTGTCTTTATTAACACAAGACTGTCTTCATCCCGTATATTCTTTATTTGGCCAATCAACTCTGGTGTTCTGATTCCCTTACTCCTCCCACACCTTTCATCATCCCTCTCAGAATCCCTGTCTTCCCTGCATCTCTTATGCCACACAAAAACATATGCTCGATTCATACAAGGTGGTCCCAAAGCAGTCTGACGCATTCCATACAGTTTGCGGTATTTTTTCCAAGTCTAAATTAGATTTTTAAAGCATATTGTTCTTCTTAATTGTCCTCATGTCCAGATTGCATTTTTTAAATTCACCACTTCTGATAATCAGACTTTAGTAGAATGTATTCAATCCCTGCTGTAGCTATTCATTTTAATCTTAAATCATAAAAATTGGTTAGTCATCTCATAAGATGTATAGCAATAACATACTGAATTTTCAAGAGTCTGCGACAATTTTAAATACTTTTGCAAAAAAAAAGTCTGGAAATTTATTTAAGGTATCTATCTATATCTATCTATCTATCTATCTATATATATATATATATATATATATATATATATATATATGAATTTTATATATATATATATACATATATATGTGTGTATGTATGTGTGTGTGTATATGAATTTAAAAAATCGAAAGAAAGAAAAATTGCTCAACGTTTCGTCCGTACAACGGGTTTTATTCTAATGACTGTTTTCAAGTGTGAAGTATATCTTTTCAGCTTCTGTCCATCAGAAATAAATTGAAGATTTGTCCAGTCTGTCTTCTTGGTAATATAAAGAATAAAATGTACATCATCTAGTCCTGCCACATGTTATTTAAACTTTAAATCTTTCATGATGTCATAAATTTTTATTTCTTTACATTATATGCCTTATTGCCAACGTGCGCACAGAGATCACGAAAACGCTTTCTTCTTTCCTTTTTTTTTTTTTTTTGTTATAACATCCACACTAAACAACCACCACCACAACAACAACAACAGTAGCATCAAACAACTTTACATCTGTAGCTGCAAGTTTTTGAGCACAGCTGAATTGCACTTTGGGTGCCGACTCTTTAAACGAGTGAATTGCATCTATGATGATTTGAAGAATTCCCACTAGTCAGCAGAAACTCAGATTACACTGAATTCTTTTCCACGCATTTACTGATACAAACATCATAACCAGTGGATTTGGTTTGTGGAAACTGCGACTTGTAATAAATGATCACTTGGAAGATTTGTTCTTGTGTAATGGACACTTTGCTGATTTCTTCCTTCGTATGTAAATATATATATATATATATCTGAAATGTAAATATTTATGTCATAAAACAATTACTACAACAAAAACATTTTGAGGAAAGTTCAAATGCTATAAAGGAAAGTTTCAAGAAAAGAAAATTCTAAGCATACACGGAACAATACACAATTCTCAAGTTTTGGAAAATTAAAATTTATGCTAGAGTTTATGAATATTAACGAGTTAACAACATATCATGCATTAAATATCCATTTGCAACAAATATTTTCTATTTGAAGACATAATTGCAAAAAGAACTGGGGAAATCTAATATTTCTAAAAGTTTTTCTGGTAACCATGAAATTTCGAGGTAAATTATTCTGCAAGCAGCTAAATCTCCCATAAAGATGTTTATTGCATCAAATAGCCTATAGACCGAGGATTTCCAAAAGTATATACTTAAATATGTGAGCTTTAGCTTTTTTAAAGATATTTTGAAATTTATGCAAAAAAAAAATCAAAAAAAAAAATCACCCGATTGAGGTAAAACAAATGTACAATTTTGGCATTTTTTTTTTCAAAGAAGAATGAAAATTATACTTAATTTTTTTGGAAATGTTCATTTATTATCAAATTTATGAGTTGATAAATTAATTTTCAACATTAATAAACCTAATAAAACAAGTAAATAGTGTGTTTTTAAGGATTTTCTTTTTTACAGACAGGTTTTCTGGAATTGGTGTAGTTTTGCTTATGATAAACATGAACCTGACCAAGTGTGCTGATTCCTGCCACTTCAAAATTTTATAAAATCGGTAAAATTGATACAATTGACATTGTTTTGTCAGAAATTCATTTTACTTTTTTTTATTATTAAATTCAGAAAACTAAGAAAAGAGCTGGGAAAGAGAGAGAGAGAGAGACAGACAGACAGACAGACAGACAGATAGACAGACAGACAGACAGATAGTTATATGAGCAAAAGGGAAAGTATCAGCGCTAGTTAAAGTCAGTGTCCCCAGTCTAAACAGAGCTTGGAGAAAGATGTGAGCAAGAGGGAAAGTAGCAACCTTAGTTAAAGTCAGTATTTCTGGCTTCAACAGAGTTGGAAGAGAGAGATAGGTTGTGATATTAGCAAGAGGGAAAGTAGCAACCCTAGTTATAGTCAATGTCCCTGATTTAATCCGAGCTGGGAGAAAGATAGATAGAGAAAGAAAGAGAGAGAGAGAGAGAGAGAGAGAGAGAGAGAGAGAGAAAGAGAGATATGAAGATAGAGGGGCACACAGGGAACGACAGGGTAAGAAAGAGATAGAGAGAGGCATAGTGGTATGAGCAAAAAGGATAGTAGCAATCCTAGTTGAAGTCAGCGTCCCTGGCTTAAACAGAGCTGGAAGAGAGAGAGAGAGAGAGAGAGAGAGAGAGAGAGAGAGAGGGGGGGTTAGGGGGATAACGAAATAGTAAGGTATCAGTCTATGACTACTTTAGAGTAAAGAAAATATTTTCATGGTGAGTATCCTTTCCAGTATAGGAAAAATTGCTCGGCGTAAAGTTGACCAAGGCGAAAGAGAAAACATCTTTCTTTGTGGGTTTCCGGAAAAATCTCTGTGGCTGCTGGGTAGTTTCCTAAGGATCTGAAAGTAGTCCTTCAACGGTTCGTTTGAAATTAATACACCCGGGAGTCTTGTGACCCAATAGACTCACTAATGCTGCCTTCCACTAGAAAAAAAAAAAGGAAAAAAAAAGAGCTTTTCGTGCTTACGACTTTTACAGTTTCGATAATTTATCAATTTTTTTCGAAATCGATGATAATTCATTGGATTCAGAACAAATCAGAAGAAACGTTTGGTAACAAAGACGCTGTCGATGTTTCGACCATCTAGTGTACACCAGAGGAAAACGAGCACACGTTTAAAACAGATCGATTTTGGCCTCCAGCCACAAATGAGCCCCAAAACAACAACTGAGGGCAAGATTTGCAAGAACAAAAGAATAATATTTTGAATATTAATAAATCCTATCTCATAAGTGGCAAAATGACGCCTTGGAAATGAACATAAAACGTGACGAAATGCGCTTGACGCACGAACACAAGAAGCAAACATCAGATAAATCATACGAATGTTGAATAATTGTATCTTGTCCGCAGCTCGAAAAGAAAATGGACAAAAGGTGTGAACATCTCAAACATCTCAAAGACCGCACGCACTGAAAACAAAACAAACAAACAAACAAAAAACAAACAAAAAAAAACGGACGGAGAAACGCGTCGCGAAGAATAAATAATCGGATACGAAATAATGTCCGGAATAATTTGATTTATTCTGTCTAACGCTTGGGTGGGGGTGGGGTATTTATCGCAGAGCGAGATGGGACGAGATATGAACAAAGAAAAGAATTGAAAAGACAAGTATATTATCTACACACACACACACACACACACATACACACACACACACACACAAACACACACAAACACACACAAACACACAAACACAAACACACACACACACACACACACACACACAAACACACACACACACACAAACACACACACACACACACACACACACACACAAAGATATGACAATTTTTAAAAATCGCAGTCATTGAAAAATGCAAGTAAAATCTGTTCATATATTAAAAATAGCTTTTTCGTCATCTTTACTATTATATGAAAGGAACTTTGTCTCTATGCGTGTGTGTATGTGTGTGTGTTTTTATGCGTGTTTGTATGTATGTATATATGTGTGAGTAAAGAGTGTGTATGTGTATATATGTGTGCATGTGTGTATATGTGTGTTTTTATATGTGTGTGTGTGCATATGGGTGTGTAAAGAGTGTGTATATGTGTGTATGTGTGTGTTTATGTGTCTGTATGTGTGTATGTGTGTGTTTATGTGTCTGTATGTGTGTATATGTGTGTCTAAAGAGTGTGTATGTGTGCATATAAGTGTATGTATGTATGTGTGTGTACGTTTATGTGTGCTTATGTGTGTATATGTGTGTCTGTGTGTGTATGTTTATGTGTGTGCATGTGTTTTGTGTGTGTATATGTGTGTATATGTATGTGTCTGTGTGTGTGAGAGAGAGATAGAGAGTGAGAGAGAGTTTCATATGAACTCCTAAACAGCTCGGTCGATGCTTTTTTAAATTTCACACAGATGTACTTGATGTTTGTAGCAGTGTTCTAATGCTTTGTATAGGAATATCTTCGATCGATAATCGATAATCGAAAAAAATCCGACGAAAAAAGGAACATGCAATTTTGACTAAACGTTACACCTTATACAGCCTTACATCACAAGTGCACTTGAGAAGCTTTATTACTGCACAAGCGAAAAGGCTCGGTATATAAATCAACAATAGATTCTTTGATATGACAAGGGCGCGTTCGAAATGAATATTTCTGCTTACAGTAGAATTGAAGCATGATACTTGAGTTTTACATTTTAAACTTTAATTCAAACTATCCCTATATATAATGAAAGAGGCGCAGTTTTTCCCCTCTGAACCAAAATACCGTGTGTTTACAACAACAGATGTCATATACAAATTTATTATGTCTACGCTATTTTCTGCTCCCTGATGTAACTTTAGTAGCCGTTATATTAAAACTTACCTTAGTTCCGAGGAGCACCTTACTTTATAATTCGCCCTATTTTCTAATAAGCGTTCGTGCCTAGGTACTGCCGGTAACTTTTTTTATTTTTTTCTTTACACTTTTTCTTTTTCGTATAACTAACTGGTCGACATTAAAATACGCTTTAAGCACTACCACCTTAATTTATCAGTATATTTTTGCTTAGATAAAGTGTAGGAAAGTTACCAGCAGAAATTTGTAAAAAGCAACAAACAACAGCACAAAATTAAAAAATGTATATATATAAAATTAATGTGCTAAACCAACGTTTTTATTTGGGGGGCATAATTTAAAATGATGTTTTTCAAACTGTTCTTTACACACTGATTAAAAAAACTAAACAACTGGATGCTTAATTTAATTAAGGAAGCTTAATTCCTCAAGTTGGAAACGAATGATTAATTCTCCCGTTAACCTTCAGATCAAGTTGCACTCCAAAATTTAGAGTTAATGGTAGTCAGACATTTTATATACAATTTTTCAAGATTACACTACCACTGATTAAGCTACAAACAACCAGTTAATTGTTGTATAAACAACTATTAATAAAAGAAATTATTGAAGATATTTCGATTATCGAACGAATTTTCACTGAGGGGAGGGGCAATTGTTTTATTTTCTAAAAATGTGTAATAATGTGAAGTTAAGGTGGATAATATTAGGAGGGTATGCCTGGGAAGATGTGCTGTTCGTTTAAGGACAGATTCAGAAACCTCGTTCTATCTTTTAAAATCTGACCCGAAAACAAAGCTAATAAAGATGAGAATAATAATGAAAACGAGAATAGAATAAAAATAATTATTAAAACTAAGAAGAAGAACACAATTGCATTAAGTGTTTGGGTTAGGGAACTACGTAGAAATAATAAAGACAGTGAACTAAAATGGTCAATAGTAGATAAAGGTAGAAAATATAAACCAAATAAATCAAAAAGATGTCATCTGAGCCTACTACTATATAGTAAATTCTGAAGAAGAAATTTTTAACAAAAAAATTGGATGCTATACAAAGTTACCTTCAGAGGAATAAATTCCTACTTTCGTGCTTGAAACCTATCTGAAATAAATTTATAAAGAAAAATCCACAGAATTTATTAATAGTAAAGTATAAGGAGAGTGTATGAATTTAATACCAAAATTAAAAATGTGGCAAGATATTAATAATTTAGTAGATCTTGAACTTCACATATAAGAAATAAAATAATTATAACCTGAATAGGGTGAAATAGAAATAGTTTTAATCTTAATAATCGTTATGGATAATAAAATTAAACCTTGGTAACTTGAACAGCAACAATCTAAAGAGAAAAAAATCTCTAAAAGTAATCAAATGAAAGATACTGGTACAGGCAGACTGTGAAGAAGTGAAATAATTTTTTAGTAACATTGAAAAGAAATGAGAAAGATAACAGTAATGGGCATTGTGAAGGTAGAATTAGAAATATAATTTTTATTTTGTAAAATTAGATCAGGATGATTAATAAATACTAAAGCCAAAATATAGAATTTTGAACACTTAAAACTTGAGATTTTGAGGAATCGATAAAATTTAAATAACCAGTTATCCCCCCCCCATTAAACATGGTAAATTGAGAATCGGTATCTAAGAAACAAATAAAGGAATTTAGAATTTGAATGATTATACAGTAAGAAAATTATAAAATACTTTTACATTTTAAATTCTTGAATTGCCAAGTATAGAATATAGATTTATTTATGTTAGTGTATGTATGTGTGTATGTATGTATGTATGTATGTATGTATGTATGTATGTATGTATGTATGTATGTCTGCCTAAAACTTTCGAAAGAGGCAACAGATTTTCACGAGATTGGTAGCATTTTGAAGATCGACGCTTAGGACGATAAATATTGAAAAAATGGCCAAAAATGTTAATTCCTTCATCCTCATATGGGCACTTTTCTATATGGAGGGGTCGTTTTTTTCGCCGATATTTTCAAAAGTCATCGCCTCTTTTCGATTGTCTAGCCTTAATTTAAAACTACGTCACTTTTTGTTTGGCGATGGGCACAACAGCTAACGCGTCACGTTTTTTTCTTTCACTTTCTTTTCCTCCTTTGAGTACGGGTCTAAGCTTGCATGCCTACTAATCTTTTTTTTTTGCGCTCGCAATTTTCCATTTTTTTTCTGTTTGCCCAACCAACACCCTTACACACACCTTAACTTCCTTTTCCGCCTTCTTATACTTATTTATTTATTTTATTTTATTTTTTATTTTATTTAGTTAGTTAGTTTTATTATTAATTTATTTATTTTGCCCAACACACATCTACAAACACGTGGGCAATGCCATGCAGCCAGGCTAGTTTATTATAAAAAAAATTGTTGGATTAAACTTTTAATAACAATTTCTTCTCACTAAATAAAACATTAAGTAAAATCAATTAGAAAATCGGAGGACTAAAGTTATATACAGCTGATAATTAGCTGACATATAAACCTAAAGAATAAGAAAAAGAAAATAAGGCGACTCATACACTCCAAAGCAATTGTGAAATTATTAAACAAAATAAACATAAAGAGAATGGTGGTAGGCTCAATTTCTTGGTATCGTAAATAACAAATCGAAATCTGTTCTGTTATTTATTAATCAGTGTGTGTTTTTTTACCGTCTGATGAGATGCCATTCTAGAATATTTTTGAATAACATAAAGTTTGAAATCGTCCGAATAGTGTCGAAACATATTGTAATGTTTATAGAAAAAATAGACAATACGATGTTCTAATATTTTTGTTGTCTTGTTTTTGTGAAATTATATATTATAAATTATATATGTATATATATAAATATATTAGTTTTTCGGTGGGAAGCTATCCAAAAATTGAAAAAAAATTGAATTTCAACAAGGGTTGTTAATAGTGCTCAATCGTAACAGAGCAAGTTATATATATTTTTATTTTTTTATTTGTTATTTTTTAATTTTTGTATATTTTATTTTTTGTATTTGCATAAATAAAAAATAATATATATATATATATATATATATATATATATATATATATATATATATATATATATATATATATTGGGACGATTAGTTGAGATCACATTCGAGAATCGGAAAAATCGAGACATTTTGATTATCGGAATCGATATCGGAAAAATTAAGATCTATATTCCGATGCCAAAAGCAAAACTTTTTGATTGTTTTGTTTTTATTTAGAACTTTTGGAACTGCTACCGATAACATTATAAATATATATTTGTTTTAAAAACTATAATCTATAAATGTTCACAAATGTGTATTTGCGATCATATTATATGTTGTTTTAATCCGAAAATCAAAAACCAACAATTCTACAATACAAAGTATTAAAAGATTCTTAATTGGAATCGGTAAATATTGGATTCGATAAAAAATATTGGAATCATTCCTTTACTTGTCAAAACATTGTTAATTCACTACCCAGCATAGCAGCTGACGAATAGCGTAACAATCAGAAGCGCCGACTGTCGCTTGTTTCGATAATAGCTTGAGGTATTCCTTGTCCAGCCACACTGATGAGCTGTGATACAGCGAAACAGTACTGTATGTTGATGACTATAATGTCCCCTATCCTGCGTTGAGCATATTGGGAAGTGATATACAAACTGCCATAAGCATATTAAGTGACGCTCCTTGTAAACAAATTGTATTAAGCGTTTGGACAATGTGAAAACATTGTTAATTCACTGCCCGCATAGCAGCGACCGAATAGCGTTAGGGTTAGAAGCGCCGACTGTCGTTTAGGCGGTCGAGTTTCGATACTGGCTTGAGGTACTTGCTTGTCTAGCCGCCTTGATGAGCTGTGATACAGCGAAACAATTCTATGTCTGTATGTATGTATGTATGTATGTATGTATGTATGTATGTATGTATGTATAAGTCGATGTGACATTATTTCTGGGCTTTTGTCAGTTCGCGCAGATGAGTGGCCCTACTAGTATAAGAATAAGAATAAAACAAGCATGCAGGGAACCCCTATATATATAAAGAAATATCAGTAACAGTTGGTACAATTGTCTGCTTTAATAAAACAGGAGATGTATGTAAGTGTGTGTGTGTCTCTGTAACAGTGCGAAAATATTTAGCCGGTTATTTCTTAAACTACCGGTTGCATGACATTGAAATTAACAGGAAATCGTCATCATATGTTAATAACGAGTGACTAGAGCGCTAGATGATTTGGATTCGATTCTAGTTGATCGTACAGAAGTCATTTCTGTTTTTTACATATTTTGAAATCAGTAGTACATGTACATATAATATCCGACGGAAAATAATATAATAATATATACAAAATATGCATGAATTAAATTGCATTTTAGGGTATTTTATGACATGGCCGACCATCACCTCCGCGCTAGTATAGTAAATAAAGTTGAAAGTATTTTCGAGAAATAAGTATGACAATACGTATATTATGAAAGTACTGATAGCTCTGCTGTTGCACTATCGAGCTATATAAATGAACTTGGCTGTGTTATTAATATCTATATTTGAATACAAACAAGAAATCTGAATTCCAGTGATGTAGTATATATGTGTGTCTGTCTGTTACAGGAACAAGTCGCCTCTTCTTGTAAGTGAGTAAATATGAGATAGCATAGCCGAGGATTCGCACCTGTGAAGCTAGGATTGGAATTGAGAATTCCGATCATAAGTTAAAATCAATAATACAGAATGTTATTGAAAATGGAATGTAGAATTAACCATTGTTTATTTCACATAAAATAGTTAGATATCTGTTTATTGAAAAAGGAATGTAATGATGCAATTTTGTGAAATTAAAATAAGGAATTTGAAAACGAACAATGGAAAATGTTATACTTATTTGTAAAGTGGGTTAATCAAAAATTAGGTAAGAGAAATCGGCTTTGTAGATACGTGAGGAACAATGCATGCTTAGAGACGGAGGCATGTCAGGCCAGGAGTCCGAGATTCACGTGTTTGGTCACGCAATGACGTCATGAGTTCTCAATATAGAGAGCTTAAGGTCAGTAAGTCAGTCAGTTAGAAGGGAGTCAGAGAGAGAAGTCAGAGGTCAGACAGTGTCGGACAGACAAAACTGACATTCCGCCTTGGAAGCGAAGGTGAGAAGAAGAAAATCATGTACAGACTTTGAATTCCTTGATGCAAAGCCATTGACCAGTCGAAATGGAATAAACGAACAACTTCATAATTTTGTATCTGCGTCTTCGAGTTATGTTATTCAACAGAAAGGTATTGCGAATTTATATTATAAGAACTTTGTGATCATCATCTAAAAAATAGGTTAAGAAGCATATGTGTCAATGTTATAGAAACACTCCCATTCACAGAACTGTCAAACAGTATAAATGTCAATGTCTCTATCAATCTCTCTGTCTATCTATATATCTAAAAATCCCCTTCTCAAAGTGTATTATATGTCCCCGTTTGTCCGTATAAAAAGTAATTGTCTCTCTTTATATATACCGACTCTTCAAAAACATGAACATTCTAAGACAATATGAACACTCACAACGAATATATACGTAATCCTATCAGCTAATAAGACAATACATAACATGTCTATATATATGCAAATATATATGTACGTGTGTATACATGTATGCAAATATGTGTGCATGTGTATGTGTGTGAACAATCATAAAAGGATGTGATGAAATATAAAAACTGCAGGATTACTGATATAACACAATCAATTTGACTCATACCGTGATGTTTTAACGTTTTATTCTTCAAATAAAAGTTAAAATCATATATAAATATGTGATATATATATATATATATATATATATATATATATATATATATATATATATATATATATAGCATGCTTTGACTCGATCTGTCACGTCTACCATTTGAAAAGGGATTTTTTTCCGAAATTATTATGGATATTGTCGCAGACATAACAAGTAAGACATTTGTATTTAATACAACTGAATTAATATATGTATATATAGACATATATGTATGTACTTATTGATTTGTAAATCGCCACTTGTTTTCGTCTTCTTTCACCAACACCGACTATATCTCATTCCTCGCATTGTGATAGACTTCTTAATCTCTACTACATACCTATCCCACACAATGCTTCAAGCAAACTACATATCAATTATATATATATATATATATATATATATATATATATATATATATATATATATATATATATATATATATTAAAGACTATATATTAAAAATCATGTCCAGACTCAGAATTGGCGAAGGAGTTTGGTAGAATCTGCAAAGGACAATTCTTTCAACTTTGACCTCTTAGCCACCAACTCTTCGCCCACAAACTTATTAAAAAGCTTGCTGCATGTCTGATTACCGTTTATGTAAAATTTCAAATGTTTAGACCAAAAATTGGCTTAATAGTTAGCTAGAGACCGCAGAAGTCAATTCTTTTTCACTTTGACCATTTGGCCGCCAAATTTTCGGCAAGAAAATATGATTAAAAAGCTTGCCCTATATCTGAATACAGTTTATGTAAAATCTCAAATGTTTAGACCAAGAATTAACCGAGTAATTAAGTAAAACCCGCAGAAGTCCATTTTTTTTAAATTTGGACCCAAATTTTGACTTTTTCACATTTATTGTTTTGGGATAAGCTCAAATTAAAAAGTTAGATCCATGTTCAAGTAACCTAAATCTAAAATTTCAAGTGTTTAGACTCAAAATTGGCGGAGGAGTTTGGCAGAGTTTTCAAAGGTCAATCGTTTAACTTTTACCTCTTGACAAACAAATTTCCGGTTGAGAACAAATTAAAAAGATTTTCCCTAATCTCCCTTCCCCTTATGACAAATCTCGAGTCTGTCAACTGAAAATTGACAGAGTAGTTTGGAAAGGAAATGTACACAGACAGACACACTGACACAGACAATTCCACTTTATATATATATTTATATATATATATGTATATATATGAACATACACACGCACGCACACACACACACACATACACACACACACACACACACACACACACACATATATATATATATATATATATATATATATATATATATATATATATATGAACAGAGAGGGGATGAGGGTTTGGGCGAAAACTGACGTTTTACTGTTTTATTTTTCAAATATTTACAGTGGAAATCGTATATACATATGACACACACATACACCTATATATATATATATATATATATATATATATATATATATATATATATATACGTATTCAGATTCAGCCACTCTGATGAGTTGTAGATGACGAAACACGAGTCAGTAACCCTCCCAATTTTGAGCTACCAAATTGGTCCTAACTTTCATTTACGCAAATATGCACTTTCGCATAAATGATTGAATTCATTCAAAAAGTATCGCAAAAACAAAAATTACATCTCTCTATATATATAAACACACACACACATATATATATATATATATATATATATATATATGTGTGTGTGTGTGTGTGTGTGTGTGTGTGTGTGTGTGTGTGTGTGTGTGTAAACAGAGAGAGGACGGGGATGTGGGGAAAAAAACTTATTCCAAACTTTACTGTTTGTTGAAACGCCTCCACCTTCCGTTTTTAGTATTTCTCTTCACCCGACTGTCTCCATTCTTATTTCTATCTAGCTATCCTCATCTTGCTTCTGAACATCGCATTATCTGCACACACACATACAAACACACATACACACACACACACTTATACACAAACACACACACTCATACACAAAGATACACATAGACACACACACTTACACACACACACACACACATATATATATAATGTCACTTTTGTAATTATATTAATATGCATATGTGCTTGCGCATGCGTTTTTTTATGTGTGACTGAAAGGCTATATGTATGCGTATATGATGTGTGCTCTTTTACTTGCGTACTTGGCGGGATCGTTTCTACTGCAAGTGGCACCATCCAGTCTGAGAAATAACAAAGCATTGGAAATGTATTGAACATTGCATACACATTGTCAAGTGGTGAGTGGGGAAAACAGAAGAAAAAACATTAGGGATAAAGAGTCGGCCATTTCTTATTAAAAATAGAAGAAAACAGAAAGAAATGCATAAAAGAATCAGAAGGAAAACAAAAGAAGAATAACGTACGGATAAGAACACGTGATGATGTGTCAATTAGAGAGAGAAAGAGAGAGAGAGGGAGAGAGAGAGAGAGAGAGAGAGAGAGAGGGGGGGTACTGGGGAGAAAAAAGAAATAATAAAAAAAATTACACGGTAAAAGTGATCCGAACGAGAAAAACTCAAAGAAATTTTTAAAATAGAAAGAATAAAAAAAAACCCAAAAAACAAACAAAAGCGACAATATTTTAGTAAAGATAAAACGAACGTAGTTTTTAAAGAAAGGAAAGGGGTTAAATAGCGTTATAAATTAACTAGCCTGGTTGCCCGGCGTTGCCCGGGTATTTGGAAGTGTGCGGTGAGCAAAAAAAATGAAAAAGTTGTAGTAGGCAGGCAGGCTCGAACTCGTACCGCAAAGCAGGAAAAAAAATTTGAAAATAAAAATGATATATCCATCGCCAAATTAGAAGTTACGTAGGTTAAAATTAAGGCTAGACAATCGAAAACGGAGGGGGTGACTTTCGAAAATATCGGCGAAAAAAGTGACCCTTCCCTGTAGAAAAGTGCCCAGTTGAAGGTGAAAAAATTATTATTTTAGCAAATTTTTCGATATTTGTCGTCCAAAGGGTTAAGCCTCAGAACGATACCGATCGCGTGAAAATCCGTCGCCTTTGTCGGAAGTGTTTACGAGACATAGAAACACACACACATACATACATACATGCATTTAAACATAGAGATGAGATTTATATTAGAGATAACAGAAAAAAATGTAAAATAATAGAGAAAGAACTGAAAAGAAAAAAGAGGCAAATAAAGAAATAAAAAAATAATTTTTAAAAGAAATACAAAAAGTTAAAGAGCGTTATGAAAGAAATTGAAGAAATAGAATTGGGAAAAAAGAAAAAGATACGTAAAAAAGAATAAGAGATGATAAATAAAGAAGAAAAGGGAAAAAAGAAACAAATGAAACAAGGAAATCAGAAATAAATTTAAGATAAAAAGTAAAAAAGAAATAGAAAATAAAAAAGAAAAAAATTAACAAATTAAAAATTAAAACGAAAAATGTAAGAAATAAAAAAGAAAAAGTGGAAAAGAAATAAAAATATAAAAAAGAACTAATTAATAAATGAAAAAAATTTAAAAAGAAACATAAAAAATGAAAGCAACGGAAAAGAAAAAGAAATTGAAAGGAAAACGAAATGGAACATAAAAATGAAATGAAAAATTAAAATAAATGAAATAAACTAGAAAAAAGAAATGAAAAGATGAAAATTTAAAAAATGAAAATAAAAAATGGAAGAAATTTGAAAAGAAAAACGAAATAAACAAAGAAAAAGAAATAAAAAAATCAGACAATTTTAAAAATTAAAAAGAAAAAGAAATGTCGAAAAAAGAAATAATCAAGAAAAAAATGAAATATGAAAATTTTAAAAAAAGTAGAAAATGAAAGAAATGTAAACAGAAAAACGAAATAAACAAAGACAAATAAATGAGAAAGAAAATGAAAATTTTAAAAATAAATGAATAAAAAACAAGTACCAGAATGAAAACGGAAGAATTGTAAAAAGAAATAAAAAAGAAAAAAAAGAAAAATATGAAAATTAAAAAAAAATTAAAAAGAAAAAAAAATGAAAAAGACATAAGAGAAATATAAAAAGAAATGAAAAATAAAAAGGAAAATTTATAAAAAAATGAAAATAAAACGAAAAAGTGTAAAAAGAAAGAAGAAATAATAAAAAAGATGTAACTTAAAAAAGAATTGAAAAACAGAAATGACGAACATTAAATAGAAATGAAAAAGTAAGAAGATGAACATTAAAAAGAAATGAAACATACAACTAAAATTAAAAAGAAATGAAAAATAAAAAGGAAAAATTGAAAAGGAAAAATTAAAAATGAATGAAAAATAAAAAGGAAAAATTGAAAAGGAAAAATTAAACAGAAATGAAAAATAAAAAGGAACAATTGAAAAGAAAAATTACAAAGAAATGAAAAATAAAAAGGAAAAATTAAAAAGAAATGAAAAAAAAAAAAAAATTAAAAAGAAATGAAAAATAAAAAGGAACAATTGTACATAAAAATTAAAAAGAAATGAAAAATAAAAAGGAAAAATTGAAAAGACATGAAAAATAATAAGGAAAAATTGAAAAGAAATGAAAATAAAAAGGAAAAATTAAAAAGATATGAAAAATTGAAAAGGAAAAATTAAAAAGAAATGAAAAATAAAAAGGAAAAATTAAAAAAAAAATGAAAAATAAAAAGGAAAAATTGAAAAGAAATGAAAAATAAAAAGGAAAAATTGAAAAGAAAGGAAAAATTGAAAAGGAAAGATTAAAAAGAAATGAAAAATAAAAACGAAACATTAAAAAGAAATGAAAAATAAAAAGGAAAAACTGAAAAGGAAATATTAAAAAGAAATTAAAAATAAAAATTAAAAATTGAAAAGGAAAAATTAAAAAGAAATGAAAAATAAACAGGAAAAATTGAAAAGGAAAAATTGAAAAGAAATAAAAATTAAAAGGAAAAATTAAAAAGAAATGAAAAAAAAGGAAAAATTAAAAAGAAATGAACAATAAAAAGGAAAAATTAAAAAGAAATGAAAAATAAAAAGGAAAAACTAAAAAGGAATAAAAAATTAAAAATAAAAAATTGAAAAGAAAGGAAAAATAAAAAGGAAAAATTAAAAAAAAATGAAAAATAAACAGGAAAAATTAAAAAGAAATGAAAAATAAAAAGGAAAAATTAAAGAGAAAGGAAAAATAAAAAGGAAAATTAAACAGAAATGAAAAATAAAAAGGAAAAATTAAAAAGAAATTAAACATAAAAAAAAAATTGACAAGAAATGAAAAACAAAAAGGAAAAATTGAAATGAAATGAAAAATAAAAAGGACAAATTAAAAAGAAATGAAAAATAAAAAGGAAAAATTGAAAAGAAAGGAAACATAAAAAGGAAAAATTAAAAAGAAATAAAAAATAAAAAGGAAAAATTAAAAAAGAAATGAAAAATATAAAGGAAAAATTAAAAAGAAATCAAAAACAAAAAGGAAAAATTAAAAAGAAATGAAAATTAAAAAGGAAAAATTGAAAAGTAAGGAAAAATAATAAGGAATAATTAAAAAAAAAAGAAAAAGGAAAAATTAAAAAGAAATGAAAAATAAACAGGAAAAATTAAAAAGAAATGAAAAATAAAAAGGAAAAATTGAAAAGAAATGAAAAATACAAAGGAAAAATTAAAAAGAAATGAAAAATAAAACGGAAAAATTAAAGAGAAAGGAAAAATAAACAGGAAAAATTGAAAAGAAATGAAAAATAAAAAGGAAAAATTAAAAAGAAATAAAAATAAAAGGGAAAAATTAAAAAGAAATGAAAAATAAAAAGGAAAAATTGAAAAGAAAGGAAACATAAAAAGGAAAAATTAAAAAGAAATACAAAATAAAAAGGAAAAATTAAAAAAGAAATGAAAAATATAAAGGAAAAATTAAAAAGAAATCAAAAACAAAAAGGAAAAATTAAAAAGAAATGAAAATAAAAAGGAAAAATTGAAAAGTAAGGAAAAATAATAAGGAATAATTAAAAAAAAAAGAAAAAGGAAAAATTAAAAAGAAATGAAAAATAAACAGGAAAAATTAAAAAGAAATGAAAAATAAAAAGGAAAAATTGAAAAGAAATGAAAAATACAAAGATAAAATTAAAAAGAAATGAAAAATAAAACGGAAAAATTAAAGAGAAAGGAAAAATAAACAGGAAAAATTGAAAAGAAATGAAAAATAAAAAGGAAAAATTAAAAAGAAAAAAAAATAAAAGGGAAAAATTAAAAAGAAATGAAAAATAAAAAGGAAAAATTGAAAAGAAATGAAAAATAAAAAGTAAAAATTAAAAAGAAATTTAAAAAAAAAAGGAAAAATGAAAAAGAAATGAAAAATAAAAAGGAAAAATTAAAAAGAAATGAAAAATAAAAAGGAAAAAAATAAAAAGAAATGAAAAATAAAAAGGAAAAATTAAAAAGAAATAGAAATGAAAAATGGAAAAATTAAAAAGAAATTAAAAACAAAAAGGAAAAATTAAAAAGAAATGACAAATAAAAAAAAAAAATTGAAAAGAAAGGAAAAATAAAAAAGAAAAATTAAAAAGAAATAAAAAATAAAAACGAAAAATTAAAAAGAAATGAAAAATAAAAAGGAAAAATTAAAAAGAAATGAACAATAAAGAGGAAAAATTAAAAAGAAATTAAAACTAAAAAGGACAATTTAAAATAAAAATGAAAAATAAAAAGGAAACATTAGAAAGAAATTAGAAATAATAAGGAAAAATTAAAAAGAAATGACAAATAATAAGGAAAAATGAAAAAGAAATGAAAAATAAAAAGGAAAAATTAAACAGAAATGAAAAAAAAAGGAAAAATTAAAAAGAAATGAAAAATAAAAAGGAAAAATTGACAAGAAATGAAAATAAAAAGGAAAAATTGAAATGAAATGAAAAATAAAAAGGACAAATTAAAAAGAAATGAAAAATACAAAGGAAAAATTGAAAAGAAAGGAAACATAAAAAGGAAAAATTAAAAAGAAATAAAAAATAAAAAGGAAAAATTAAAAAAGACATGAAAAATATTAAGGAAAAATTAAACAGAAATCAAAAACAAAAAGGAAAAATTAAAAAGAAATGAAAATTAAAAAGGAAAAATTGAAAAGAAAGGAAAAATAAAAAGGATAAATTAAAAAAAAAAAAAAAGGAAAAATTAAAAAGAAATGAAAAATAAACAGGAAAAATTAAAAAGAAATGAAAAATAAAAAGAAAAAATTGAAAAGAAATGAAAAATACAAAGGAAAAATTAAAAAGAAAATAAAAATAAAACGGAAAAATTAAAGAGAAAGGAAAAATAAACAGGAAAAATTGAAAAGAAATGAAAAATAAAAAGGAAAAATTAAAAAGAAATAAAAATAAAAGGTAAAAATAAAAAAGAAATGAAAAATAAAAAGGAAAAATTGAAAAGAAATGAAAAATAAAAAGGAAAAATTAAAAAGAAATTAAAAATAAAAAGGAAAAATTAAAAAGAAATGAAAAATAAAAAGGAAAAATTAAAAAGAAATGAAAAATAAAAAGGAAAAAAATAAAATGAAATGAAAAATAAAAAGGAAAAATTAAAAAGAAATGAAAAATAAAAAGGAAAAATTAAAAAGAAATGAAAAATAAAAAGGAAAAATTGAAAAGAAATGAAAAATAAACAGGAAACATTAAAAAGAAATGAAAAATAAAAAGGAAAAATTAAAAAGAAATTAAAACTAAAAAGGAAAATTTAAAAAGATATGAAAAATAAAAAGGAAAAATTTAAAAAAAATGAAACATAAAAAGGAAAAATTGATAAGAAAGGAAAAATAAAAGGAAAATTTTAAAAGAAATGAAAAATAGACAGGAAAAATTGAAAAGAAATAAAAAATTAAAAGGAAAAATTGAAAAGAAAGGAAAAATAAAAAGGGAAAATTGAAAAGAAATAAAAATAAAAAGGAAAAATTAAACAGAAATGAAAAATAAAAAGGAAAAATTAAAAATAAATGAAAAATAAAAAGGAAAAATTGAAAAGAAATGAAAAATAAAAAGGAAAAATTTAAATGAAATGAAAAATAAACAGGAAAAATAAAAAAGAAATGAAGAATAAAAAGGAAAAATTGAAAAGAAATGAAAAAAAAAGGTAAAATAAGAAGGAAAAATTGAAAAGTAATGTAAAATAAAAAGGAAAAATTGAAAAGAAACGAAAAATTTAAAAGGAAAAATAAAAAGAAATAAACAATAAAAAGCAAAAATTAAAAAAAAATGAAAAATAAAAAGGGAAAATTAAAGAGAAAGAAAAAATAAAAAAGAAACAATTGAAAAGAAATGAAAAATAAAGAGAAAAAATTAAAAAAAAAATAATAATAAAGAGGAAAAATTGAAAAGAAATGAAAAATAAAAAGGAAAAACTAAAAAGAAATGAAAAATAAAAAGAAAAAATTAAAAAGAAATGAAAAATGAAGAGGAAAAATTAAAAAGAAATGAAAAATAAAAAGAAAACATTGAAAAGAAAGGAAAAATAAAAAAGAAAAATTAAAAAGAAATGAAAAATAAAAAGGAAAAATTGAAAAGAAATGAAAAATAAAAACGAAAAATTAAAAAGAAATGAAAAATAAAAAGGAAAAATTGAAAAGAAATGAAAAATAAAAAGGAAAAATTGAAATGAAAGTAAAAATAAAAAGGAAAAATTAAAAAGAAATGAAAAATAAAAAGGAATAATTAAAAAGAAATGAAAAAAAAGGACAATTTAAAAGGAAAAATTGAAAAGAAATGAAAAATAAAAAGGAAAAATTGAAAAGAAATGAAAAATAAAAAGGAAATATTAAAAAGAAATAAAAAATAAAAAGGAAAATTAAAAAGAAAGTAAAAATAAAAAGGAAAAATTAAAAAGAAATTAAAAATAAAAAGGAAAAATTAAAAAGAAATGAAAAATAAAAAGGAAAAATAAAAAAGAAATGAAAAATAAAAAGGAAAAATTGAAAAGAAAGGAAAAATAAAAAGGAAAAATTAAAAAGAAATGAAAAATAAAGAGGAAAAATTGAAAAGAAATGAAATATAAAAAGGAAAAAAAAAGGAAAAAATTAAAAAGATATGAAAAATAAAAAGGAAAAATTTTAAAGAAATGGAAAATAAAAAGGAAAAATTGAAAAGCAATGAAAAATAAAAAGGAAATATTAAAAAGGAAAAATTGAAAAGTAATGAAAAATAAGAAGGAAA
This sequence comes from Euprymna scolopes, assembly GCF_053919585.1. NCBI lineage: Eukaryota > Metazoa > Mollusca > Cephalopoda > Sepiida > Sepiolidae > Euprymna > Euprymna scolopes. The sequence goes on from NC_136504.1 coordinate 26,841,424, forward strand.
AATTAAAAAAGAAATGAAAAATAAAAAGGAAAAATAGAAAAGAAAGGAAAAATAAATAGGAAAAATTAAAAAGAAATGAAAAATAAAAAGGAAAAATTGAACAGAAATGAAAAATAAAAAGGCAAAAGAAAAAGGAAAAATCGAAAAGAAATAAAACATAAAAAGGAACAATTGAAAAGAAATGAAAAATAAAAAGGAAAAATAAAAAGGAAAAATTGAAAAGAAATAAAAAATAAAAAAAAATTGAAAAGAAATGAAAAATAAAAAGGAAAAATAAAAAAGAAATAAAAATAACAGGGAAAAATTAAAAAGAAATGAAAAATAAAAAGGAAAAATTGAAAAGAAATGAAAAATAAAAAGGAAAAATTAAAAAGAAATTAAAAATAAAAAGGAAAAATTAAAAAGAAAGGAAAAATAAAAAGGAAAAATTTAAAAGAAATGAAAAATAAAAAGGAAAAAAATAAAAAGAAATGAAAAATAAAAAGGAAAAATTAAAAAGAAATGAAAAATAAAAAGGAAAAATTGAAAAGAAATGAAAAATAAAAAGGAAAAATTGAAAATAAATGAAAAATAAAAAGGAAACATTAAAAAGAAATGATAAATAAAAAGGAAAAATTAAAAAGAAATGATAACTAAAAAGGAAAATTTAAAAAGAAATGAAAAATAAAAAGGAAAAATTGAAAAGAAATTAGAAATAATAAGGAAAAATTAAAAAGAAATGAAAAATAATAAGGAAAAATTAAAAAGAAATTAAAAATAAAAAGAAAAAATTAAAAAGAAATGAAAAATAAAAAGGAAAAATTGAAAAGATATGAAAAATAAAAAAGAAAAAATTAAAAAGAAATGAAACATAAGAAGGAAACATTGAAAAGAAAGGAAAAATAAAAAGGAAAAATTAAAAAAAAATAAAAAAAAAGGAAAAATTAAAAAGAAATGAAAAATAAAAAGGAAAAATTGAAAAGAAAGGAAATATAAAAAGGAAAATTTTAAAAGAAATGAAAAATAGACAGGAAAAATTGAAAAGAAATAAAAAATTAAAAGGAAAAATTGAAAAGAAAGGAAAAATAAAAAGGGAAAATTGAAAAGAAATAAAAATAAAAAGGAAAAATTAAACAGAAAGGAAAAATAAAAAGGAAAAAGTAAAAAGAAATTAAAAATAAAAAGGAAAAATTGAAAAGAAATGAAAAACAAACAAGAAAAATTGAAATGAAATGAAAAATAAACAGGAAAAATAAAAAAGAAATGAAAAATAAAAAGGAAAAATTAAAAAGAAATGAAAAATAAAAAATAAAAATTGAAAAGAAAGGAAAAATAAAAAGAAAAAATTGAAAAGAAAGGAAAATTAAAAAGGAAAAATTAAAAAGAAATGAAAAATAAAAAGGAAAAATTAAAAAGAAATGAAAAATAAACAGGAAAAATTAGACAGAAATGAAAAATATAAAGGAAAAATTAAAAATAAATGAAATATAAAAAGGAAACATTCAAAAAAAATGAAAATTAAAAAGGAAAAATTGAAAAGAAATGAAAAATAAACAGAAAAAATTAAAAAGAAATGAAAAATAAAAACGAAAAATGAAAAAAGAAATAAAAACTAAAAAGGAAAAATTAAAAAGAAATGAAAAAAAAGGAAAAATAAACAGGAAAAATTGAAAAGAAATGAAAAATAATAAGGAAAAATGAAAAACAAATGAAAAATAAAAAGGAAAAATTAATTAGAAATGAAAAATAAAAAGGAAAAATTAAAAGGAAATGAAAAATAAAAAGGAAACATAAAAAGAAATGAAAAATAAAAAGGAATAATTAAAAAGAAATGAAAAAAAAGGAAAATTAAAAAGGAAAAATTGAAAAGAAATGAAAAATAAAAAGGAAAAATTGAAAAGAAATGAAAAATAAAAAGGAAAAATTGAAAAGAAATGAAAATAAAAAGGAAAAATTGAAAAGAAATAAAAAATAAAAAGGAAAAATTGAAAAGAAAGGAAAAATAAAAAGGAAAAATTAAAAAGAAATTAAAAATAAAAAGGAAAAATTAAAAAGAAATTAAAAATAAAAAGGAAAAATTAAAAAGAAATGAAAAATAAAAAGGAAAAATTGAAACGAAAGGAAAAATAAAAAGGAAAAATTAAAAAGAGACGGGTAAAATTAAAAAGTAATAAAAAAGAAGAAAGAAAAATTGAAAAGAAAGGAAAAATAAAAAGGGAAAATTGAAAAGAAATTAAAAATAAAAAGGAAAAATTAAAAAGACATGAAAAATAAAGAGGCAAAATTGAAAATAAATGAAAAATAAAAAGGAAAAAAAAATGAAAAAATATAAAGAAATGAAAAATAAAAAGGAAAAATTAAAACAGAAAAATTGAAAAGAAATGAAAAATAAAAAGGAAAATTGAAAAGAAATGAAAAATAAACAGGAAAAATTGATAGAAAGGAAAAATAAAAAGGAAAAATTAAAAAGAAATGAAAAATAAAAAGGAAACATTAAAGTAAAGGAAAAATAAAAAGAAAAAAGTAAAAAGAAATGAAAAATAAAAAGGACAAACAAAAAGGAAAAATTGAAAAGAAATGAAAAATAAAAAGGAAAAATAAAAAAGAAAGGAAAAATAAAAAGGAAACATAAAAAGGAAACATTGACAAGGAATGAAAAATAAAAAGGAAAAATAAAAAAGAAATGAAAAAAAAAAATGAAAAATAAAAAGGAAAAATTAAAAAGAAATGAAAAATAAAAAGGAAAAATTAAAAAGAAATGAAAAATAAAAAGAAAAAATTGAAACGAAAGGAAAAATAAAAAGGAAAAATTAAAAAGAAATGAAAAATAGACAGGTAAAATTAAAAAGTAATAAAAAAGAAAAAAGAAAAATTTAAAAGAAAGGAAAAATAAAAGGGGAAAATTGAAAAGAAATTAAAAATAAAAAGGAAAAATTAAAAAGACATGAAAAATAAAGAGGCAAAATGAAAAAGAAATGAAAAATAAAAAGGAAAAAAAAATGAAAAAATTAAAAAGAAATGAAAAATAAAAAGGAAAAATTAAAAAGGAAAAATTGAAAAGAAATGAAAAATAAAAAGGAAAATTGAAAGTAAATGAAAAATAAAAAGGAAAAATTGATAGAAAGGAAAAATAAAAAGGAAAAATTAAAAAGAAATGAAAAATAAAAAGGAAACATTAAAGTAAAGGAAAAATAAAAAGAAAAAAGTAAAAAGAAATGAAAAATAAAAAGGACAAATAAAAAGGAAAAATTGAAAAGAAATGAAAAATAAAAAGGAAAAATTAAAAAGAAAGGAAAAATAAAAAGGAAACATAAAAAGGAAACATTGACAAGGAATGAAAAATAAAAAGGAAAAATAAAAAAGAAATGAAAAATAAAAATGAAAAATAAAAAGGAAAAATTGAAAATAAATGAAAAATAAAAAGGAAAACTTACAAAGAAATTAAAACACAAAATGAAAAAGTAAAAAGAAATGAAAAAACAAAAGGAAAAATTGAAAAGAAATGAAAAAAAATAAGGAAAAATTAAAAATCAATGAAAAATAATAAGGAAAAATGAAAAAGAAATTAAAAATAAATAGGAAAAATTGAAAAGAAATGAAAAATAAAAAGGAAAAATTGAAATGAAATGAAAAATAAAAAGGAAACATTAAAAAGAAATGAAAAATAAAAAGGAAAAATAAAAAAAGAAATAAAAAGAAATGAAAAATAAAAAGGAAAAATTGAAAAGAAATGAAAAATAAAAAGGAAAAATTGAAAAGAAATGAAAAATAAAAAAGAAAAATTAAAAAGAAATTAAAAATAAAAAGGAAAAATTAAAAAGAAATGAAAAATAAAAAGGAAAAATGTAAAAGAAATAAAAATAAAAGAAAAAATTAAAAGACATGAAAAATAAAAAGGAAAAATTGAAAAGATATGAAAAATAAAAAGGAAAAATTTTAAAGAACTTAAAAATAAAAAGGAAAAATTAAAAAAGAAAGGAAAAATAAAAAGAAAAAATTAAAAAGAAATAAAAAAAGGAAAAATTAAACAGAAATGAAAAAAAAAAGGAAAAATTGAAAAGAAAGGAAAAACAAAAAGGGAAAATTGAAAAGAAATAAAAATAAAAAGGAAAATTAAAAAATGAATGAAAAATAATAAGGAACAATGAAAAAGAAATGAAAAAAAAAAGGAAAAATTAAACAGAAATGAAAAATAAAAAGGAAAAATTAAAAAGAAATGAAAAATAAAAAGGAAAAATTGAAAAGAAACGAAAAATAAAAAGGAAAAATCGAAATGAAATGAAAAATAAAAAGGAAAAATTGAAAAGAAATGAACAATAAAAAGCAAAAATTGAAATGAAATTAAAAATAAAAAGGAAAAATTAAAAAGAAATGAAAAATAAAAAGGAATAATTAAAAAGAAATGAAAAAAAAGGAAAATTAAAAAGGAAAAATTGAAAAGAAATGAAAAATAAAAAGGAAAAATTGAAAAGAAATGAAAAATAAAAAGGAAAAATTAAAAAGAAATAAAAAATAAAAAAGAAAATTGAATAGAAAGGAAAAATAAAAAGGAAAAATTAAAAAGAAATTAACAATAAAAAGGAAAAATTAAAAAGAAATGAAAAATAAAAAGTAAAAATTGAAAAGAAAGGAAAAATAAAAAGGAAAACTTAAAAAGAAATGAAAAATAGACAGGTAAAATTAAAAATAATCAAAAATAAAAAAGAAAAATTGAAAAGAAAGGAAAAATAAAAAGGAAAAATTGAAAAGAAATTAAAAATAAAAAGGAAACATTAAAGAAAAGGAAAAATAAAAAGAAAAAAGTAAAAAGAAATGAAAAATAAAAAGGAAAAATAAAAAGGGAAAATTGAAAAGAAATGAAAAATAAAAAGGAAAAATTAATAAAGAAAGGAAAAATAAAAAGGAAAAATAAAAAGGAAAAATTGACAAGGAATGAAAACTAAAAAGGAAAAATAAAAAAGAAATGGAAAATAAAAATGAAAAATAAAAAGGAAAAATTTAAAAGAAATGAAAAATAAAAAGGAAAAATTAAAAATCAATGAAAAATAATAAGGAAAAATGAAAAAGAAATTAAAAATAAATAGAAAAAATTGAAAAGAAATGAAAAATAAAAAGGAAAAATTGAAAAGAAATGAAAAATAAAAAGGAAAAATTGAAAAGAAATGAAAATAAAAAAGAAAAATTAAAAAGAAATTAAAAATAAAAAGGAAAAATTAAAAAGAAATGAAAAATAAAAAGGAAACATAAAAAGGAAACATTGACAAGGAATGAAAAGTAAAAAGGAAAAATAAAAAAGAAATGAAAAATAAAAATGAAAAATAAAAAGGAAAAATTGAAAAGAAATGAAAAATAAAAAGGAAAACTTACAAAGAAATTAAAACACAAAAGGAAAAATTAAAAAGAAATGAAAAAACAAAAGGAAAAATTGAAAAGAAATGAAAAATAATAAGGAAAAATTAAAAATCAATGAAAAATAATAAGGAAAAATGAAAAAGAAATTAAAAATAAATAGGAAAAATTGAAAAGAAATAAAAAATAAAAAGGAAAAATTGAAATAAAATGAAAAATAAAAAGGAAAAATTAAAAAGAAATTAAAAATAAAAAGGGAAAATAAAAAAGAAATGAAAAATAAAAAGAAAAATTGAAAAGAAAGGAAAAATAAAAAGGAAAAATTAAAAAGAAATCAAAAATAAAAAGGAAAAATTGAAAAGAAGGGAAAAATAAAAAGGAAAAATTAAAAAGAAAGGAGAAAAAAGCAAAAGAGAAATAAAACATAGAAGAAAATTTAAAAGAAATGAAAAATGAAAAGAAAAAATGGAAAAGAAATGAAAAAAAAAGGAAAAATTGAAAAGAAATAAAAATAAAAAGGAAAAATAAAAAGGAAAAATTGAAAAGAAATGAAAAATAAAGAGGAAAAATTAAAAAGAAATGAAAAATAAAAAGGAAAAATTAAAAAGACATGAAAAATAAAAAGGAAAAATTAATAAAGAAAGGAAAAATAAAAAGGAAAAATAAAAAGGAAAAATTGACAAGGAATGAAAACTAAAAAGGAAAAATAAAAAAGAAATGGAAAATAAAAATGAAAAATAAAAAGGAAAAATTGAAAAGAAATGAAAAATAAAAAGGAAAAATTAAAAATCAATGAAAAATAATAAGGAAATATGAAAAAGAAATTAAAAATAAATAGGAAAAATTGAAAAGAAATGAAAAATAAAAAGGAAAAATTGAAAAGAAATGAAAAATAAAAAGGAAAAATTGAAAAGAAATGAAAAATTAAAAAGAAAAATTAAAAAGAAATTAAAAATAAAAAGGAAAAATTAAAAAGAAATGAAAAATAAAAAGGAAACATAAAAAGGAAACATTGACAAGGAATGAAAAATAAAAAGGAAAAATAAAAAAGAAATGAAAAATAAAAATGAAAAATAAAAATTAAAAATTGAAAAGAAATGAAAAATAAAAAGGAAAACTTACAAAGAAATTAAAACACAAAAGGAAAAATTAAAAAGAAATGAAAAAACAAAAGGAAAAATTGAAAAGAAATGAAAAATAATAAGGAAAAATTAAAAATCAATGAAAAATAATAAGGAAAAATGAAAAAGAAATTAAAAATAAATAGGAAAAATTGAAAAGAAATGAAAAATAAAAAGGAAAAATTGAAATGAAATGAAAAATAAAAAGGAAAAATTAAAAAGAAATTAAAAATAAAAAGGGAAAATAAAAAAGAAATGAAAAAAAAAAAGAAAAATTGAAAAGAAAGGAAAAATAAAAAGGAAAAATTAAAAAGAAATCAAAAATAAAAAGGAAAAATTGAAAAGAAGGGAAAAATAAAAAGGAAAAATTAAAAAGAAAGGAGAAAAAAGCAAAAGAGAAATAAAACATAGAAGAAAATTTAAAAGAAATGAAAAATGAAAAGAAAAAATGGAAAAGAAATGAAAAAAAAAGGAAAAATTGAAAAGAAATGAAAAATAAAAAGGAAAAATAAAAAGGAAAAATTGAAAAGAAATGAAAAATAAAGAGGAAAAATTAAAAAGAAATGAAAAATAAAAAGGAAAAATTGAAAAGAAATGAAAAATAAAAAGGAAAAATTGAAAAGAAATGAAAAATAAAAAAGAAAAATTAAAAAGAAATTAAAAATAAAAAGGAAAAATTAAAAAGAAATGAAAAATAAAAAGGAAAAATTGAAAAGAAAGGAAAAACAAAAAGGTAAAATTGAAAAGAAATAAAAATAAAGAGGAAAAATTGTAAAGATATGAAAAATAAAAAGGAAAAATGTTAAAGAACTTAACAATAAAAAGGAAAAATTGAAAAGAAAGGAAAAATAAAAAGGAAAAATTAAAAAGAAATAAAAAAAAGGAAAAATTAAACAGAAATGAAAAATAAAAAGGAAAAATTTAAAAGAAAGGAAAAACAAAAAGGTAAAATTGAAAAGAAATAAAAATAAAAAGGAAAAATTAAAAATGAATGAAAAATAATAAGGAACAATGAAAAAGAAATGAAAAATAAAAAGGAAAAATTAAACAGAAATGAAAAATAAAAAGGAAAAATTGAAAAGAAATGAAAAATAAAAAGGAAAAATTAAAAAGAAATAAAAAAAAAGGAAAAATTGAAAAGAAAGGAAAAATAAAAAGGAAAAAGTAAAAAGAAATTAACAATATAAAGGAAAAATTAAAAAGAAATGAAAAATAAAAAGGAAAAATTAAAAAGAAATGAAAAATAAAAAGAAAAAATTGAAAAGAAATGAAAATAAACAGGTAAAATTAAAAATAATAAAAAATAAAAAATAAAAATTGAAAAGAAAGGAAAAATAAAAAGGAAAAATTGAAAAGAAATTAAAAATAAAAAGGAAACATTAAAGAAAAGGAAAAAGAAAAAGAAAAAAGTAAAAAGAAATGAAAAATCAAAAGGAAAAATAAAAAAGAAAAATTGAAAAGAAATGAAAAATAAAAAGGAAAAATTAATAAAGAAAGGAAAAATAAAAAGGAAAAATAAAAAGGAAAAATTGACAAGGAATGAAAAATAACAAGGAAAAATAAAAAAGAAATGAAAAATAAAAATGAAAAATAAAAAGGAAAAATTGAAAAGAAATGAAAAATAAAAAGGAAAACTTAAAAAGAAATTAAAACACAAATAGAAAAATTAAAAAGAAATGAAAAAACAAAAGGAAACATTGAAAAGAAATGAAAAATAATAAGAAAAAATTAAAAATCAATGAAAAATAATAAGGAAAATGAAAAAGAAATTAAAAATAAATAGGAAAAATTGAAAAGATATGAAAAATAAAAAGGAAAAATTCTAATGAAATGAAAAATAAAAAGGAAAAATTAAAAAGAAATGAAAAATAAAAAGGAAAAATAAAAAAAGAAATGAAAAGACATGAAAAATAAAAAGGAAAAATTGAAAAGAAATGAAAAATAAAAAGGAAAAATTGAAAAGAAATGAACAATAAAAAAGAAAAATTAAAAAGAAATTAAAAATAAAAAGGAAAAATTAAAACAAAAAATGAAAAATAAAAAGGAAAAATGTAAAAGAAATTAAAAATAAAAGAAAAAATTTAAAAGACATGAAAAATAAAAAGGAAAAATTGAAAAGATATGAAAAATAAAAAGGAAAAATTTTAAAGAACTTAAAAATAAAAAGGAAAAATTGAAAAGAAAGGAAAAATAAAAAGGAAAAATTAAAAAGACATAAAAAAAGGAAAGGTTAAAAAGAAATGAAAAATAAAAAGGAAAAATGGAAAAGAAAGGAAAAACAAAAAGGGAAAATTGAAAAGAAATAAACATAAACAGGAAAAATTAAAAATGAATGAAAAATAATAAGGAACAATGAAAAAGAAATGAAAAATAAAAAGGAAAAATTAAACAGAAATGAAAAATAAAAAGGAAAAATAAAAAAGAAATGAAAAATAAAAAGGAAAAATTGAAAAGAAAACTAAAAATAAAAAGGAAAAATTGAAATGAAATGAAAAATAAAAAATAAAATGTAAAAGAAATGAAAAATAAAAAGGAAAAATTGAAATGAAATTAAAAATAAAAAGGAAAAATTAAAAAGAAATGAAAAATAAAAAGGAATAATTAAAAAGAAATGAAAAAAAAGGAAAATAAAAAGGAAAAATTGAAAGAAAATGAAAAATAAAAAGGAAAAATTGAAAAGAAATGAAAAATAAAAAGGAAAAATTTAAAAGAAATGAAAAAAAAGGAAAGATAAAAAGGAAAAATTGTAAAGAAATGAAAAAAAAAGGAAAAATTAACACGAAATTAAAAAACAAAAGGAAAAATTGAAAAGAAAGGAAAAATAAAAAATAAAAATTGAAAAGAAAGGAAAAATAAAAAGGAAAAATTAAAAAGAAATAAAAAATAAAAAGGAAAAATTGAAAAGAAATGAAAAATAAAGAGGAAAAATTAAAAAGAAATTAAAAATAAAAAGGAAAAATTGAAAAGAAATGAAAAATAAAAAGGAAAAATTAAAAATCAATGAAAAAAAAGGAACAATAAAAAGGAAAAATTGAAAATAAATGAAAAATAAAAAGGAAAAATAAAAAGGAAAAATTGAATCGAAATGAAAAATAAAAAGGAAAAATTGAAAAGAAATGAAAAATAAAAAGGAAAAATTAAAAAGAAATTAAAAATAAAAAAGAAAAATTGAAAAGAAAGGAAAAATAAAAAGGAAAAATTGAAAAGAAATTAAAAATAAAAAGGAAAAATTGAAAAGAAATGAAAAATAAAAAGGAAAACTTGAAAAGAAATGAAAAATAAAAAGGAATAATTAAAAAGAAATGAAAAAAAGGAAAATTAAAAAGAAAAAATTAAAAAGGAATGAAAAATAGACAGGTAAAATTAAAAAGAAATAAAAAATTAAAAGGAAAAATTGAAAAGAAATTATAAATAAAAAGGAAAAATTAAAAAGACATGAAAAATAAAGAGGAAAAATTGAAAAGAAATGAAAAATAAAAAGGAAAAAAATAAAAATAAATTGAAAATAAAAAGGAAAAATAAAAATGAAAAAATTAAAAAGATATGAAAAATAAAAAGAAAAATTAAAAAGAAATGAAAAAAAAAAGGAAAAATTAAAAAGAAATGAAAAATAAAAATGAAAAATTAAAAAGGAAAAATTGAAAAGAAATGAAAAATAAAAAGGAAAATTGAAAAGAAATGAAAAATAAAAAGCAAAAATTGATAGAAAGGAAAAATAAAAAGGAAAAATTAAAAAACAATGAAAAATAACAAGAAAAAATATAAGAAAAGGAAAAATAAAAAGAAAAAAGTAAAAAGAAATGAAAAATAAAAAGGAAAAATAAAAGGAAAAATTGAAAAGAAATGAAAAAAAAAAAAAGGAAAAATAAAAAAGAAAGGAAAAATAAAAAGGAAAAATAAAAAGGAAAAATTGACAAGGAATGAAAAATAAAAAGGAAAAATAAAAAAGAAAGGAAAAATAAAAAGGAAAAATAAAAAGGAAAATTGAAAAGAAATGAAAAATAAAAAGGAAAACTTAAAAAGAAATTAAAACTAAAAAAGAAAAATTAAAAAGAAATGAAAAAACAAAAGGAAAAATTGAAAAGAAATGAAAAATAATAAGGAAAAAGGAAAAATCAATGAAAAATAATAAGGAAAAATGAAAAAGAAATTAAAAATAAATAGGAAAAATTAAACAGAAATGAAAAATAAAAAGGAAAAATTAAAAAGAAATGAAAAATAAAAAGGAAAAATTGAAAAGAAATGAAAAATAAAAAGGAAAAATTGAAATGAAATTAAAAATAAAAAGGACAAATTAAAAAGAAATGAAAAATAATAAGGAAAAATGTAAAAAAAATTAAAAATAAAAAAAAATTAAAAAGAAAGGAAAAATAAAAAGGAAAAATTGAAAAGATATGACAAATAAAAAGGAAAAATTTTAAAGAAACTAAAAATTAAAAGGAAAAATTGAAAAGAAACGAAAAATAAAAAGGAAAAATTAAAAAGAAATAAAAAAAGGAAAAATTAAAAAGAAATGAAAAATAAAAAGGAAAAATTGAAAAGAAAGGAAAAACAAAAAGGAAAAATTGAAAAGAAATAAAAATAAAAAGGAAAAATTAAAAAGAAATTAAAAATAAAAAGGAAAAATTAAAAATGAATAAAAAATAATAAGGAACAATGAAAAAGAAATGAAAAATAAAAAGGGAAAATTAAACAGAAATGAAAAATAAAAAGGAAAAATTGAAAAGAAACGAAAAATAAAAAGGAAAAATTGAAAAGAAACGAAAAATAAAAAGGAAAAATTGAAAAGAAATGAAAAATAAAAAGGAAAAATTGAAAAGAAATGAAAAATACAAAGGAAAAATTAAAAAGAAATGAAAACAAAGGAAAAATAAAAAGGAAAAATTGAAAAGAAATGAAAAATAAAAAGGAAAAATTAAAACGAAATGAAAAAACAAAAGGAAAAATTGAAAAGAAAGGAAAAATAAAAAATAAAAATTGAAAAGAAAGGAAAAATAAAAAGGAAAAATTAAAACGAAATCAAAAATAAAAAGGAAAAATTGAAAAGATATGAAAAATAAATAGGAAAAATTAAAAGAAATTAAAAATAAAAAGGAAAAATGCAAAAAAAATGAAAAATAAAAAGAAAAAATTTAAAAGAAAGGAAAAATAAAAAGGAAAAATTCAAAAGAAAGGAAAAATAAAAAGGAAAAATTAAAAAGAAATGAAAAATAAAAAGGAAAAATTGAAAAGAAAGGAAAAATAAAAAGGAAAAATAAAAAAAAAATTTAAAAAAAAAGAAAAATTAAAAAGAAATGAAAAATAAAAAGGAAAAATGTAAAATAAAGGAAAAATAAAAAGGAAAAATGTAGAAGAAATAAAAAATAGACAGGAAAAATTTAAATAAAATGAAAAATAAAAAGGAAACATTGAAAAGAAATAAAAATAAAAAGGAAAAATAAAAAGGAAACATTGAAAAGAAATGAAAAATAAAGAGGAAAAATTAAAAAGAAATGAAAAATAAAAAGGAAAAATTGAAAAGAAATGAAAAATAAAAAGGAAAAATTGAAAAGAAAAGAAACATAAAAAGGAAAAATAAAAAGAAAAAATTGAAAAGAAATGAAAAATAAAAAGGAAAACTTACAAAGAAATTAAAACACAAAAGGAAAAATTAAAAAGAAAAAATTAAAAAGAAATGAAAAATAAAAAGTAAAAATTAAAAAGAAATGAAAAATAAAAAGGAAAAATTAAAGAGAAAGGAAAAATAAAAAGAAAAAATTGAATAGAAAGGAAAAATAAAAAGGAAAAATTAAAAAGAAATGAAAAGTAAAGAGGAAAAATTGAAAAGAAATGAAAAATAAAGAGGAAAAATTGAAAAGAAATGAAAAATAAAAAGGAAAAATTAAAAAGAGTAAAAAATAAAGAGGAAAAATTGAAAAGAAATGAAAAATAAAAAGCAAAAATTAAAAAGAAATTAAAAATAAAAAGGAAAAATTGAAAAGAAATAAAAAATAAAAAGGAAAAATTGAAAAGAAATGAAAAATAAAAAGGAAAAATAAAAAGGAAAAATTAAATGGAAATGAAAAATAAAAAGGAAAAATTGAAAAGAAATTAAAAATAAAAAGGAAAAATTAAAAAGAAATTAAAAATAAAAAGGAAAAATTAAAAAGAAATGAAAAATAAAAAGGAAAAATTAAAAAGGAAAAATTGAAAAGAAATGAAAAATAAAAAGGAAAAATTGAAAAGAAATGAAAAATAAAGAGGAAAAATTGAAAAGATATGAAAAATAAAAAGGAAAAATTGAAAAGAAAGGAAAAATAAAAAGGAAAAATTAAAAAGAAATGAAAAATAAAAACGAATAATTAAAAAGAAAGGAAAAATAAAAAGGAAAAATTAAAAAGAAATGAAAAATAAAGAGGAAAAATTGAAAAGATATGAAAAATAAAAAGGAAAAATTGAAAAGAAAGGAAAAATAAAAAGGAAAAATTAAAAAGAAATGAAAAATAAAAACGAATAATTAAAAAGAAAGAAAGAATGAAAAATAAAAAGGAAAAATTTAAAAGAAATGAAAAATTAAAAAGGAAAAATTGAAAAGAAATTAAAAATATAATGGAAAAATTGAAAAGAAATTAAAAATAAACAGGGAAAATAAAAAAGAAATGAAAAATAAAAAGGAAAAATTAAAAAGAAAGGAAAAATAAAAAGGAAAAATTAAAAAGAATCAAAAATAAAAAGGAAAAATTGAAAAGAAGGGAAAAATAAAAAGGAAAAATTAAAAAGAAAGGAGAAAAAAGCAAAAGAGAAATAAAACATAGAAGAAAATTTAAAAGAAATGAAAAATAAAAATAAAAAATGGAAAAGAAATGAAAAAAAAAGGAAAAATTGAAAAGAAATGAAAAATAAAAAGGAAAAATAAAAAGGAAAAATTGAAAAGAAATGAACAATAAAGAGGAAAAATTGAAAAGAAATAAAAAATAAAAAGGAAAAATTGAAAAGAAATGAAAAATAAAAAGGAAAAATAAAAAGGAAGAATTGAAAAGAAATGAAAAATAAAAAGAAAAAATTGAAAAGAAATTAAAAATAAAAAGGAAAAATTGAAAAGAAAGGAAAAATTAAAAAGGAAAAATGGAAAAGAAATGTAAAATAAAAAGGAAAAATTGAAAAGAAATGAAAAATAAAAAGGAAAAATTGAAAGGATATTAAAAATAAAAAGGAAAAATCTAAAAGAAATGAAAAAAAAGGAAAAATAAAAAGGAAAAATTGTAAAGAAATGAAAAAAAAGGAAAAATTTACACGAAATTAAAAAACAAAAGGAAAAATTGAAAAGAAAGGAAAAATAAAAAGGAAAAATTAAAAAGAAATGAAAAATAAAGAGGAAAAATTGAAAAGATATGAAAAATAAAAAGGAAAAATTGAAAAGAAAGGAAAAATAAAAAGGAAAAATTAAAAAGAAATGAAAAATAAAAACGAATAATTAAAAAGAAAGAAAGAATGAAAAATAAAAAGGAAAAATTTAAAAGAAATGAAAAATTAAAAAGGAAAAATTGAAAAGAAATTAAAAATATAATGGAAAAATTGAAAAGAAATTAAAAATAAAAAGGGAAAATAAAAAAGAAATGAAAAATAAAAAGGAAAAATTAAAAAGAAAGGAAAAATAAAAAGGAAAAATTAAAAAGAAATAAAAAATAAAAAGGAAAAATTGAAAAGAAGGGAAAAATAAAAAGGAAAAATTAAAAAGAAAGGAGAAAAAAGCAAAAGAGAAATAAAACATAGAAGAAAATTTAAAAGAAATGAAAAATAAAAAGAAAAAATGGAAAAGAAATGAAAAAAAAAGGAAAAATTGAGAAGAAATTAAAAATAAAAAGGAAAAATAAAAAGGAAAAATTGAAAAGAAATGAACAATAAAGAGGAAAAATTGAAAAGAAATAAAAAATAAAAAGGAAAAATTGAAAAGAAATGAAAAATAAAAAGGAAAAATAAAAAGGAAGAATTGAAAAGAAATGAAAAATAAAAAGAAAAAATTGAAAAGAAATTAAAAATAAAAAGGAAAAATTGAAAAGAAAGGAAAAATTAAAAAGGAAAAATGGAAAAGAAATGTAAAATAAAAAGGAAAAATTGAAAAGAAATGAAAAATAAAAAGGAAAAATTGAAAGGATATTAAAAATAAAAAGGAAAAATTTAAAAGAAATGAAAAAAAAGGAAAAATAAAAAGGAAAAATTGTAAAGAAATGAAAAAAAAAGGAAAAATTAACACGAAATTAAAAAACAAAAGGAAAAATTGAAAAGAAAGGAAAAATGAAAAATAAAAATTGAAAAGAAAGGAAAAATAAAAAGGAAAAATTAAAAAGAAATAAAAAATAAAAAGGAAAAATTGAAAAGAAATGAAAAATAAAGAGGAAAAATTAAAAAGAAATTAAAAATAAAAAGGAAAAATTGAAAAGAAATGAAAAATAAAAAGGAAAAATTAAAAATCAATGAAAAAAAAAGGAAAAATAAAAAGGAAAAATTGAAAAGAAATGAAAAATAAAAAGGAAAAATAAAAAGGAAAAATTGAATGGAAATGAAAAATAAAAAGGAAAAATTGAAAAGAAAGGAAAAATAAAAAGGAAAAATTGAAAAGAAATTAAAAATAAAAAGGAAAAATTGAAAAGAAATGAAAAATAAAAAGGAAAACTTGAAAAGAAATGAAAAATAAAAAGGAATAATTAAAAAGAAATGAAAAAAAGGAAAATTAAAAAGAAAAAATTAAAAAGGAATGAAAAATAGACAGGTAAAATTAAAAAGAAATAAAAAATAAAGAGGAAAAATTGAAAATAAATTAAAAATAAAAAGGAAAAATAAAAATGAAAAAATTAAAAGGATATGAAAAATAAAAAGAAAAATTAAAAAGAAATGAAAAAAAAAAGGAAAAATTAAAAAGAAATGAAAAATAAAAATGAAAAATTAAAAAGGAAAAATTGAAAAGAAATGAAAAATACAAAGGAAAATTGAAAAGAAATGAAAAATAAAAAGCAAAAATTGATAGAAAGGAAAAATAAAAAAGAAAAATTAAAAAGAAATAAAAAATAAAAAGGAAAAATTTAAGAAAAGGAAAAATAAAAAGAAAAAAGTAAAAAGAAATGAAAAATAAAAAGGAAAAATAAAAGGAAAAATTGAAAAGAAATGAAAAATAAAAAGGAAAAATAAAAAAGAAAGGAAAAATAAAAAGGAAAAATAAAAAGGAAAAATTGACAAGGAATGAAAAATAAAAAGGAAAAATAAAAAAGAAAGGAAAAATAAAAAGGAAAAATACAAAAGGAAAAATTGAAAAGAAATGAAAAATAAAAAGGAAAACTTAAAAAGAAATTAAAACTAAAAAGGAAAAATAAAAAAGAAATGAAAAAACAAAAGGAAAAATTGAAAAGAAATTAAAAATAATTAGGAAAAAGGAAAAATCAATGAAAAATAATAAGGAAAAATAAAAAAGAAATTAAAAATAAATAGGAAAAATAAAACAGAAATGAAAAATAAAAAGGAAAAATTAAAAAGAAATTAAAAATAAAAAGGAAAAATTGAAAAGAAATGAAAAATAAAAAGGAAAAATTGAAATGAAATTAAAAATAAACAGGACAAATTAAAAAGAAATGAAAAATAAAAAGGAAAAATGTAAAAGAAATTAAAAATAAAAATAAATTAAAAAGAAAGGAAAAATAAAAAGGAAAAATTGAAAAGATATGACAAATAAAAAGGAAAAATTTTAAAGAAACTAAAAATAAAAAGGAAAAATTGAAAAGAAAGGAAAAATAAAAAGGAAAAATTAAAAAGAGTAAAAAATAAAGAGGAAAAATTGAAAAGAAATGAAAAATAAAAAGCAAAAATTAAAAAGAAATTAAAAATAAAAAGGAAAAATTGAAAAGAAATAAAAAATAAAAAGGAAAAATTGAAAAGAAATGAAAAATAAAAAGGAAAAATAAAAAGGAAAAATTAAATGGAAATGAAAAATAAAAAGGAAAAATTGAAAAGAAACGAAAAATAAAAAGGAAAAATTGAAAAGAAACGAAAAATAAAAAGGAAAAATTGAAAAGAAATGAAAAATAAAAAGGAAAAATTGAAAAGAAATGAAAAATACAAAGGAAAAATTAAAAAGAAATGAAAACAAAGGAAAAATAAAAAGGAAAAATTGAAAAGAAATGAAAAATAAAAAGGAAAAATTAAAACGAAATGAAAAAACAAAAGGCAAAATTGAAAAGAAAGGAAAAATAAAAAATAAAAATTGAAAAGAAAGGAAAAATAAAAAGGAAAAATTAAAAAGAAATCAAAAATAAAAAGGAAAAATTGAAAAGAAATGAAAAATAAAGAGGAAAAATTAAAAGAAATTAAAAATAAAAAGGAAAAATGCAAAAGAAATGAAAAATAAAAAGAAAAAATTGAATAGAAAGGAAAAATAAAAAGGAAAAATTCAAAAGAAAGGAAAAATAAAAAGGAAAAATTAAAAAGAAATGAAAAATAAAAAGGAAAAATTGAAAAAAAAGGAAAAATAAAAAGGAAAAATAAAAAAAAAATTTAAACAAAAAGAAAAATTAAAAAGAAATGAAAAATAAAAAGGAAAAATGTAAAATAAAGGAAAAATAAAAAGGAAAAATGTAGAAGAAATAAAAAATAGACAGGAAAAATTTAAATAAAATGAAAAATAAAAAGGAAAAATTGAAAAGAAATAAAAATAAAAAGGAAAAATAAAAAGGAAAAATTGAAAAGAAATGAAAAATAAAGAGGAAAAATTAAAAAGAAATGAAAAATAAAAAGGAAAAATTGAAAAGAAATGAAAAATAAAAAGGAAAAATTGAAAAGAAAAGAAACATAAAAAGGAAAAATAAAAAGAAAAAATTGAAAAGAAATGAAAAATAAAAAGGAAAACTTACAAAGAAATTAAAACACAAAAGGAAAAATTAAAAAGAAAAAATTAAAAAGAAATGAAAAATAAAAAGTAAAAATTAAAAAGAAATGAAAAATAAAAAGGAAAAATTAAAGAGAAAGGAAAAATAAAAAGAAAAAATTGAATAGAAAGGAAAAATAAAAAGGAAAAATTAAAAAGAAATGAAAAGTAAAGAGGAAAAATTGAAAAGAAATGAAAAATAAAGAGGAAAAATTGAAAAGAAATGAAAAATAAAAAGGAAAAATTAAAAAGAGTGAAAAATAAAGAGGAAAAATTGAAAAGAAATGAAAAATAAAAAGCAAAAATTAAAAAGAAATGAAAAATAAAAAGGAAAAATTGAAAAGAAATAAAAAATAAAAAGGAAAAATTGAAAAGAAATGAAAAATAAAAAGGAAAAATAAAAAGGAAAAATAAAAAGGAAAAATTAAATGGAAATGAAAAATAAAAAGGAAAAATTGAAAAGAAATTAAAAATAAAAAGGAAAAATTAAAAAGAAATTAAAAATAAAAAGGAAAAATTAAAAAGAAATGAAAAATAAAAAGGAAAAATTAAAAAGGAAAAATTGAAAAGAAATGAAAAATAAAAAGGAAAAATTGAAAAGAAATGAAAAATAAAAAGGAAAAATTGAAAAGATATGAAAAATAAAAAGGAAAAATTGAAAAGAAACGAAAAATAAAAAGGAAAAATTGAAAAGAAATGAAAAATAAAAACGAATAATTAAAAAGAAAGGAAAAATAAAAAGGAAAAATTGAAAAGATATGAAAAATAAAAAGGAAAAATTGAAAAGAAAGGAAAAATAAAAAGGAAAAATTAAAAAGAAATGAAAAATAAAAACGAATAATTAAAAAGAAAGAAAGAATGAAAAATAAAAAGGAAAAATTTAAAAGAAATGAAAAATTAAAAAGGAAAAATTGAAAAGAAATTAAAAATATAATGGAAAAATTGAAAAGAAATTAAAAATAAAAAGGGAAAATAAAAAGAAATGAAAAATAAAAAGGAAAAATGTAAAAGAAATTAAAAATAAAAATAAATTAAAAAGAAAGGAAAAATAAAAAGGAAAAATTGAAAAGATATGACAAATAAAAAGGAAAAATTTTAAAGAAACTAAAAATAAAAAGGAAAAATTGAAAAGAAAGGAAAAATAAAAAGGAAAAATTAAAAAGAAATAAAAAAAAGGAAAAATTAAAAAGAAATGAAAAATAAAAAGGAAAAATTGAAAAGAAAGGAAAAACAAAAAGGAAAAATTGAAAAGAAATAAAAATAAAAAGGAAAAATTAAAAAGAAATTAAAAATAAAAAGGAAAAATTAAAAATGAATGAAAAATAATAGGGAACAATGAAAAAGAAATGAAAAATAAAAAGGAAAAATTAAACAGAAATGAAAAATAAAAAGGAAAAATTGAAAAGAAACGAAAAATAAAAAGGAAAAATTGAAAAGAAACGAAAAATAAAAAGGAAAAATTGAAAACAAATGAAAAATAAAAAGGAAAAATTGAAAAGAAATGAAAAATACAAAGGAAAAATTAAAAAGAAATGAAAACAAAGGAAAAATAAAAAGGAAAAATTGAAAAGAAATGAAAAATAAAAAGGAAAAATTAAAACGAAATGAAAAAACAAAAGGCAAAATTGAAAAGAAAGGAAAAATAAAAAATAAAAATTGAAAAGAAAGGAAAAATAAAAAGGAAAAATTAAAAAGAAATCAAAAATAAAAAGGAAAAATTGAAAAGAAATGAAAAATAAAGAGGAAAAATTAAAAGAAATTAAAAATAAAAAAGAAAAATGCAAAAGAAATGAAAAATAAAAAGAAAAAATTGAATAGAAAGGAAAAATAAAAAGGAAAAATTCAAAAGAAAGGAAAAATAAAAAGGAAAAATTAAAAAGAAATGAAAAATAAAAAGGAAAAATTGAAAAAAAAGGAAAAATAAAAAGGAAAAATAAAAAAAAATTTAAACAAAAAGAAAAATTAAAAAGAAATGAAAAATAAAAAGGAAAAATGTAAAATAAAGGAAAAATAAAAAGGAAAAATGTAGAAGAAATAAAAAATAGACAGGAAAAATTTAAATAAAATGAAAAATAAAAAGGAAAAATTGAAAAGAAATAAAAATAAAAAGGAAAAATAAAAAGGAAAAATTGAAAAGAAATGAAAAATAAAGAGGAAAAATTAAAAAGAAATGAAAAATAAAAAGGAAAAATTGAAAAGAAATGAAAAATAAAAAGGAAAAATTGAAAAGAAAAGAAACATAAAAAGGAAAAATAAAAAGAAAAAATTGAAAAGAAATGAAAAATAAAAAGGAAAACTTACAAAGAAATTAAAACACAAAAGGAAAAATTAAAAAGAAAAAATTAAAAAGAAATGAAAAATAAAAAGTAAAATTTAAAAAGAAATGAAAAATAAAAAGGAAAAATTAAAGAGAAAGGAAAAATAAAAAGAAAAAATTGAATAGAAAGGAAAAATAAAAAGGAAAAATTAAAAAGAAATGAAAAGTAAAGAGGAAAAATTGAAAAGAAATGAAAAATAAAGAGGAAAAATTGAAAAGAAATGAAAAATAAAAAGGAAAAATTAAAAAGAGTGAAAAATAAAGAGGAAAAATTGAAAAGAAATGAAAAATAAAAAGCAAAAATTAAAAAGAAATGAAAAATAAAAAGGAAAAATTGAAAAGAAATAAAAAATAAAAAGGAAAAATTGAAAAGAAATGAAAAATAAAAAGGAAAAATAAAAAGGAAAAATAAAAAGGAAAAATTAAATGGAAATGAAAAATAAAAAGGAAAAATTGAAAAGAAATTAAAAATAAAAAGGAAAAATTAAAAAGAAATTAAAAATAAAAAGGAAAAATTAAAAAGAAATGAAAAATAAAAAGGAAAAATTAAAAAGGAAAAATTGAAAAGAAATGAAAAATAAAAAGGAAAAATTGAAAAGAAATGAAAAATAAAAAGGAAAAATTGAAAAGATATGAAAAATAAAAAGGAAAAATTGAAAAGAAACGAAAAATAAAAAGGAAAAATTGAAAAGAAATGAAAAATAAAAACGAATAATTAAAAAGAAAGGAAAAAACAAAAAGGAAAAATTAAAA
>NC_136504.1:26874333-26886833 GCF_053919585.1 Euprymna scolopes
GTTTGAATTTATTTAATTACTTGGATTTGGCAGGTGCTCGTTTTAATGAGTTAATGAGGTCAAGTTTGACTGCGGGATTTTTATTTTCCCAAGATGTTATAGGAAAAAGACTAACCCACATGCGGTGAGCAACAAATGTTGAATATTTATCTTCCCGAAATCGAGCAAATTATATAGACAGGCGAGCTTCATTGTTAACTGTGAAATATTACGATTTATATGTGATATAAAAAGTTTTAAAAAGTTGTGAAGCGAGCGACTGCTTCTCTGAAAAAAGCCTTTTGTAGACATACAGAAAAAGCGAACACACGTACATACATACATACATTTTCGCTTTATATATATATATATATATATATATATATATATATATATATATATATATATATAGAGAGAGAGAGAGAGAGAGAGAGAGAGAGATGGAAATTGCTCTAAACAAGTCATGAAGCCACTTAATGTAAGGAGCTAACAAAAACGAACGATAATTATCCTAACGACGATACATGCGTGTTTTTATTATGTTTGGGAAAACCAATGTTATAGGTAGGTAGGTAGGAAACAGTCAACCGGTTCCACATGTCTGCAGTTCTTGGAAAGAAGCTACTTGAATCCAAATATGTAATACAACGAGGTGGTTGAACAACAACAAAAAATACATTTTTCCGCCGTTTAATATTTCAAAGTTACCTTTCTTTACACGCGATCAAAAAAGAAAATGAATGACGATTGAAGATAAATTGGTGATGATAAAGTTTTAAACATCGCTAAGTTTTCTGATAAATATCCGCTTTTACGGATACGAGATTCTTATCTTTATCCAAGATTTTTTTTATTGATCGATTTAATTTGAGCTCACCATAAAATACTGTTGTGGACGCAAGTACATCAAAAAAAACCATCTATGTGTTTCCTATTTGACTTTATCTCTTTTTCTTTCTTTCCATTTGGATTGTGAAATGCCACTTAAGCTTTTTAACGCTCTGTCTGTCAGGCATTGAGTTACCTTGCATTTTTTTGTGGAACGATAAAAGTGTCGTTCTATAGAAAACAACACTACAGTTTTATTTTAAAACATTTTTTAAAAAAAATTAATACAGGTAACTTATGTAGAAAATTAATATAGGTAACTTATGTAGAAAATTAATATAGGTAACTTATGTAGAAAATTAATATAGGTAACTTATGTAGAAATCTATTCAATGTACCGCCTTCAGCCTCAATCAACGCCTTGATACAGGTTCGGAACTAGGAGCATGCCTTTTCCACAATTTCCGGCGGGAGCTCGACGAATACTCGGCGGATGGCGGCGATCAGGCTGGCTTTGGTGTTGTGAGAGGTCATGTTGGTGATGTTCTCGACGCATGATCAACGGGTTCAGGTCGGGGAAAGAGGAGGTGAGAGAAGGGTACAAAGCCGTAGCACTCCTTCTGAAGCTAAGTTTGGGTTTCTTTGGACATTTGGGCCGGCGCCGCCGCATTTGTTGTCATACTCAGAGCCTGTCATCTGCCACCTGATTGCACCAGGGGATCACCACATTTTTCAGCACATCGGGGTATACTTTGGTGTTGGGTTTCAAACCGACTTCGAAGAAGTGAGTTGGCATGATGTGGCCCTCACTTGAAATCACACCAAAGATCACTCTGGGCACGTCCTAGTTAATTGTGGCAATCCAGCGATGAATTTTGAGGGTGCATGCAATAGTCACGTCGTCATAACTTAAATCTGTAAGGAACATCTCCAATCTCATTCCTTGAACATTGTGTCACTTTCATAGAAGGCTCCTATCGTTCTTGAGATTTGTACCCAACTGGCCAATTAGTGGATGATCTGCAAAAAAAAAAAAGAAAACCGGTTTTTATCAAACGGAAATGGAATCATGTCTTTTCTAGGGCGACAATTTTAATGTTCTACCTTGTATTTACGACATTTTAATCGCTAGCAGTTGCTTGGATGAGCACAAAAAGCGCGTAACGGAAGTTTGTCAAGGTTAAGAATATAAAAATCTTAAAATAAACGTATTGAAATGCAAATTCGGCGTCGCTTTGTTGGATTTCTCTGGACGTCATATCGAAAAACATGCCTAATTCCTTCTAAAATTAGAAGCAACAGAGAATTACGCTCTATCAAATTCATTAAAACAGTTAAAAAGATTAAGTAACTTGGTAAAGTATTACAGACGGTTTATTTTAAAATTGTTGCCTAATATCATCAAAATAAACAGCTTGGTGGTTTTGTTTTACGGCATATCAACCATTTTCTGATTATCTAATGCCGAAACCAGTAATTTTGGAAAAGAAATTAATGTTTTTAGGTATTTTTATATTCGAATATTCATTCATTGAATTTGGTTTGCTGATTTTGTTTTACGGCATATCAAACCTTTTCTACTTATTGGATGTCTGATACAGTAATTTTGGAGAAATGTTTTATGCTTCAAGATCTATGCATCTTTAAATATTTATTCTTGGTGTTTGGTGTCGTTGTTTTGTAGAGGAAAATTGTTGTTGTTTTTGACTTTGTGAAACATGATAGAGTTTTGTGAAGGTAAAAGGGGGAAAAATATTACGTCAATGTTTGGTGCATTTTAGTCCAGAAAGCGAAAATCTTCAGAGAGCCTGATCTGGTAGCAACCAAAATTAACACACATTTTCAATTAAAAGAATAAAATCTTTGCTGTTATATAAAAGGAACTCTGTGCATCTGTGAGCTCGTTCCCTATGAACTCCAAAATCGCTGGGCGGACTATTGTGAAAACACGGTAAGTTCGGGAAAAGGTGTTATAAATAATAAACTAGACAAAATACTGCTAGAAATTCGCTCAATATATATTACCGTGACATAGGTTGACATATATTCGGTGTTTAAGAGAAAGTCGGCCGCCATTTTGAATTTTCCAATACATCGGTAAACACTGCATGTTTTTCGAGCTGAATAAACATGTTAAATTGAAAAAAAAAACACGATAATTATATCCAGTTTGGTAGAAAAGTAACTTATCTTGCCTTTGATAACATTTTTTTGTTATATATTTGTTTTTTAACTACTTTTTCGAATCTATGTGTACAGTAATACAAACCCACGCTGTAAAATAAGTGAAACCACTAAGAACTTAGCCAGTTAGGTAGAAAACGGACACTTAGAAAATCGATTTTATTTAAAAAAAAAAAAAAAAACATTAAACAAGTAAAAATATTTTTTTTTTTAAATATTATGGGGGGGGCTATAGTCTATTTAAAAAAAAAACAATATCTCCTTCAAGAACGATCATAAAATGTGTTTTCAATCGATATTTATTCAATAAGGGACCAGTTTTCCTACCTAGCGAAAGGGGACGAGTTTTCCCGAGACGAGTTTTCCGGAGACGAGTTTTCCCGAGACGAGTTTTCCCGAGACGAGTTTTCCCGGGACGAGTTTTCCGGGCACCGTCCAGGTCATTTTGGGGGGGGGCAGAAGGTCTAAAAAGTCGCCAATATGCTCCCCCCCCCCCCCCGCCGCTGTTCGAAAAATATGAAGACTTCTAGTCTAATTTATTATGAAACATCTGAGCGAGGATAAAGGATCAAAATCATTTAACGTCTTTAAAGGCATAAAACTAGCAAGTACTCACCTCAAGAAGTACATCAGTTGGTTTACAATTCTCGACAAAACAAACATTCGTCACGTTTCAAGAAACTAAAACGCCTTCCGTATTATTTCTTATGTTGTTTGGATTCTTCGAACTATTGTTCTCATTTAGAATGTTATGCACACAACGTTTCGGGTGATCTAGGTGCGTTTTATCGAACTCAGAAAATATTTTGTCGAACTCGAGAATCTGCATGGAATTTCTAACGCGATGACTTGTGGCGTAGTTGATAAAGTACTTCGTAACATTTCGTTGTAATTTACACTCTTCTGGAGGTTGAAGGTACCATTCGCTGTGCGGGGACACTCAAAATCGTGGCTGACGGAACGAGAATTTGCTACCTCCAGGTTCCTTTAGAAAGAGAGAAAGAGACATAGACAGAAAAATAATCATATATATATATATATATATATAGAGAGAGAGAGAGAGAGAGAAAGAGAGGGGGAGACAAATTGATAGATAAGTCGATTGGTTCATATACATATATTTGTGCATATATATATATATATAGAGAGAGAGAGGGAGAGAGAGAATGAAAATGACAGAAAGAGTAAGAGAGAGAATTTTTATAAAAAGTTAAAATTCAAATAACAAAACTCAACTATATGAAATCGAAATGAAAGCATTGTTTTCTTTCAATATCTAATTCAGTTTTCATAAGTTGTATTTGATATCATAAAATTTCACATGGGTATTTTTTTTTAATTTGAGGTTGTTCCTTTTTTAATTTAAAATTAAGCTGATTATGCTTTTCATTATTCAGAATCCACCCACATTTAATTTAAAACTCACCTGTTTTTATTTTAACCGTAAAATATGGGTGCGATGACAAATAACTACGACCTAAAACAAGTTCGAACCTGCCGTCTCTATATTGACCCCGGCTAGTGCCGCGACATATTTTTCTTTCCCCATCTCCTTCTCCTCCTACTGCTTCCTTTCCACTCCCAAGTCCTTGGTCTCTGGCCTCTGTCGGTCTCGCTTGGGGGCGCTGCTGTCGACCTTGTCATCATGAGAAGGCGATGGCGCCACATTCTGACAATAGTTATTTGGTTAGAACAATATCTGTCGCCATTATCGACTGCCGCGGCCCATTACTCATTAATACTTATGAATATTCATGAGGCCAACGTCATACTGTATTATTCTTTCGGGTTTTGTTGGCGTTGTTGTTTTCCACGAGTGTCTTTTTTATCTCCCACCCTGCCCGTCTCTGCCCAGACCCTCAGCTTGTCTCTGTCTGCTTCTATGGAGTTCTTTAGGTTGAATACTTTGTTTTGTTTTTCCTTTTTTCATTCGTCTTATGTGTTGACAGTGTCGGTACGCACCTGTAATACAACAATACTTTTGAAAGGGGCACCTTAATCTAAGCGTAATTAAAAAAGAAAGTATACTATATGTTTGTTCTGCTGCAAATAGGGACTCATTATAGTAATACTAGAAAAAAAATACGGTAAATCACGTTGACACTAGTGTTGGGACGATTAATCGGAATCGGGAATCGTAAAAATCGTAAAAATCGGAACATTTGGGGGCATCGGAATGAATCGGTATCGGAAATATTGGTGCCTATTTTCCGATGCCAAATCGATTCTTTTAGTTGTTTTTTTTTTTTGTTTAAAGTAAAATCTTCCAAGGCTGGTAATATTGATAAATTAGTAAATATTTATTGATTTTAAAATACCCGTAAAACTAAAATCGATAGATTATCCCCCACAAATGTAATTTGGACATTTACG
Organism: Euprymna scolopes; assembly: GCF_053919585.1. Lineage (NCBI taxonomy): Eukaryota > Metazoa > Mollusca > Cephalopoda > Sepiida > Sepiolidae > Euprymna > Euprymna scolopes. Next base: position 26,879,698 of record NC_136504.1, read on the forward strand.
AAAATATCTGCATATTTAACATGTGTTTTTACGAAAATTTCAGAAAATAACAATTTTACTGTTAAATAATTAGATATTTATAAAAAAAATCGGAATCGGTAATTGTATCGGAATCTGGAATTTAGTACGGAATCGGTAATTGTATCGGAATTTGGAATTTAGTACGGAATCAGTAATTGTATCGGAATCGGGAAAAATATTGGAATCATTGCATCACTAGTTGACACATCGCGTTTCCGTTGTAGCATCAGTGTTAAGCATCGTTGAACCTGGGCAGGACTAAAATGGGTGACCATTTGGCAATACGAGGTTTGTATGTGTTCTCCACTTATCTCGACACTATTTCCAGTCGTTCTGGACTTCTTGATGCCACCGAAATCAAGCAGTGCCGACTCACGAGAGAAGTGGTTAGTGATTGTGCAGCCTTTGCTTCACAGTTAAGGGCGTGTCATCCGCCATCTCTCAAGGATGATCAGATGGTCATCGTCGTTCCGATGGACAAAGATCAACTAAAAAAATACAATACAAATCAAAATAAACATTATTTGATTATTAGCGTACACCCTACATAAAAAATAACGCAGAAAAAAAAACATTACGCTTCGCCAGTGTTGGCACTGATGTAACAATGGGAGCGTTTGTACACACGGGCGAGAAGATTTGCACTAACCGTAAGTTCCAATGGGAACACTTTTAACTTTGTCTAGTAACAAGACACTCACTGGTCATTGAAATTTACCATTATAATGCCCTGGGTGCATTAAACGCGCAGCCACCCGAAATCCGTATGGCAACCCCTTGAGGACGCTAACTGATCTTCCAGATTAGTCTATAGGCTGGCCGTTGATGTCAGACATTGCGGTTGAATTTTCATTCGCAGATGTTCCAGTGCGGGTCGATATGCCGCTTCTCTCTGCTGCAGTCTGCGCGTTGGGTTTCAGGAAACAGCTGAGTCGTTTTCAAATCAACAACGAAACATCGGAGATCATTTTATTATTAAAAGACTTATTATTTGCATCAAATGATTCAATGTATACTTCATATACAGAAAGGAGATTAGATAAGTCGAAGGTTCTCTAGACGTAAGCAAAACAAATTGAACAGAGAAGCATACGATTTGTAGTCAAATACTCTCCCACTGAGCTATATTTCCAAATGACAATAAATCTGTTTTTAAGAATAAATGATTTGGTGAGATTTAATTATTTCCCTTGTCCGGTGTAATAAAAAATATTCCCCTGTAAAAATTCTTCTTTTTTATCTGTAAGAGAGAAACTGTTAATTCAACCCCCCCCCCCACAAAAAAAACACTACATTATAACTTTATTCTACATAAAAATATTATGAATATGCAAAATATTCCGTGTTTTCTTATTATATATTTTAGGAATTATATTGATGTGGTTGGCTCCCCAGGATGTTTTCTTATTTTATCAGCTGTTTTCTTTTTTTTTTCTGCAAGAAAACAATTCATAAAATCAAGCAGTGTTTAATATAATGAAAATTAAATCGAAATATATTACAAATTAAACATCACAATAATTATGTGCCTTAATCATAAATATTTCCAATTAAATTATCCTCAAACATCAGTAAATTTAATATTTGCAAAATAAAAATTGAAAACCAAATCCACAAAACGCATTCACCACATTTATACTTGAATTAATTGATAGATTTAGATTTTTTGAGACGGGGTTTGGAGAGGGTAGGTAAAATGGGACGAATGTTAATAGGGAAAATGTTAATGGGACAAATGTTAATGGGGGAAATGTTAATGGGACAAATGTTAATGGGGGAAATGTTAATGGGACAAATGTTAATGGGGGAAATGTTAATGGGACAAATGTAAATGGGGAAAATGGCACAATATGAGAAAATTTAGAGAAACATTAAATATTTTGTAAATTTAAAAAATAAATTATATCTATATTTAAATATTTTAAATTTAAAGTGGGAGATCATTTTTTTTTCATATAAATTTTTATTAAAATAATCTCTCATTTTTAGGACATTCTAAATTTTATGTTTAATCCAAAGTCTGACTCGAAATGTTATAAAACTACACAAAATCACCATTAAAGAGGTAAACCATAGACTTTATCTTCCATAGCAAAAAATGTTTACAATGTTGAATCCTAACGGTAAAAAAAAGTTGGAAAATTTAAATATTTGCCAATTTTACAATACCTTTTTCATTTTTGGTTTATGAGTATTATGTTTTTACTGTTCCAAACAAAATTAATGTTTAAGTATAGTATATGTTCTGATACCATACTTTATCTTTTCTACCCGTAGTCAATGTAAGAGAAATCCTTTAAAATTAAGGATTAAAGGAAGTTGCCCCAATCCTAGATGCCTCTTTTAGGAGGTAGCGTTGTTTTGACTACATAAAAACTATCATTTGCTATTGTAGGAAAACAAGTAATTTTTTCCATGTGTGGAAAACTTTGTTTCTGTTTTTAATGCTTACACAAAAATGAACGCGATACACTTCGCTGAGGTGTTAACGCATGTTGCGTTTTAATAAAGTTAGTTCACGCTGAAAATTAAATGTAAAAATAAACGTTGAAGAAGTTAGTAAAAATAAGTAAAATAATGAACCTTGGCTCTTTGTTAAAATGAAGAATACTTAACAGTTGAGAAATTGTAAACAATAACAAAAATCAACAAATACCTTATACCAAACGCAGTAAAATTAAAGTATCATTTATACTTGCTGAAATTGTGTTTATGTTCTTTTTATTTCATTTCTTTTAGCTGTCTTTACAGCAAATAACTGGTTGCTTATCGCTTAACCATTGGAGACTTGATTCTTGTTTAATAGAGTTGTAATAATTGCTTTCAGTTGGATTAATAGTGGTAGTGTTATGTAAGACGTTTAGTTGCACTAATTGTTTGATGGATTAATGGGGTTGTTATTGTTCATTAATTGTGTGCTGGTGTTAGTCTGTGTCACAGGATTAATATGGTTGCTATTATTTGAATTTACATTTGGGATTTTTGTTACTGTGCAGCTGTAAATTACGCTTTTTACTTTACAGGACATTTGTTTTTGTTTCTACAGTTACATCTTGTCATAGTTTGTATATTTGTATTTTGTATTTTCTTAATGTTTTTATTTTTGTGACTAATTATGTGTTGACTTCAGTTTGGCATTGTTGAATAAGATATTTTCATAGTGTTTTTGTTTAATATTTTACTGTATTTGTGAGGGGCTTTGAAGTTATTTTCTAATATTTTGAAAAATTTGACTGGCTATGTTTGTTTTAACATTCTTAGAGTATGGAGAGTTAAGCCGCGGGGTATCTCTGTGTCGACTTTTTACCTTTTCTGGCATGTTGCTGGGGTTTATTGGTGTTAATGGCTGGTGTGTGGGGTTTAATTTGGTTTTGTATTCTGGTTGGATTATTTTTCGTAATTTTTTTGTGGATTGATATGATTATTTTATAGGTTATTACGTTCTTGCGAGGTTTATGATAATTATTGTAGATTTTTATGTAATTTATATTTTATCTGTTTTATTTTGGATTTTATTTGTGTTTTATATCCTGAGCTTTTAAGGGCGTTATTGTAGCATTTTGTGCTTTTGTTAGAAGATAATTTAGAGATTCTTAAAGAGACATTACTGACTATTGATTTTAATATTGACTTAGGATGGTTTGATTCATTATGGACATATAGTACAGATTGGTTGGGTTTATGATAAGTTTCAAAAGTAGAGTTTGTAAGGTTTAATGTCACGTCTAAGAAATGAACCATTTTTTTAGGGTCTATTTTTATAGTTAGTCCATAATTTTTAAAGAGTTTGTGTAGGGATTTAATTGCTTTTTCGTAATTTTTATTTGTTGCGTTATTTATGAAGAGTGCATCGTCTCTGTAAAGGCCTCCCCTATAATCGGAATTGCTTATGGAGTATTTTATGAATTTTAACCAAGAAGACAAGACCCACTAGATCGGTTACTTGAGTGGGGTCGGTCGAATCTATTAAAATGTTGAAAAGATCAGGGGTATTATTTCTTGTCCAAAATTTATTGTCAAAGGTTATTATAGATTTTCTAGCGAATAGTATTAGTTTGGTTTCGTCTGGAGTTATATCTGTTATTTTACGTGCCATTAAAAAGGACGACGTAAATATCCTCGACAAACCCGACAGGAAGCTAAATCCCACCCCCACACAGTAGAGATCCCTAGATGTAAAAGATCTTTCTATTCCAGTAGTTTCTTCCTCAGAACCGCTAGACTTTGGAATTCCATTCCGGGTCTCTGCTTCCCCAACTGTAGTGACATGCAGAAGTTCAAGTGCAACGTGAACAGACACCTTGCTGCCCAAATCCCTACATAGTACCCCAGTAGATGTTACCCCTGATAGTAGCCCCCTACACCAAAGTGGCAATGTGCCTTGTTTGGGGTGAATATGTAATTAAAAAAAATTTTTTAAAGGATTTGTCACATAGATGGCAATATGATTCTATGCCAAAAGAAAGAAATTTAAGATTCTTTTTATTGTGAATGTTAGAAAACCATTCAATGACCTGGTTAGAAGATTGTCATAGTGGGTATTTTTTAACATATTTAATTTTAGGGATAATTCTATTGGGGATATTTTTACTTACTAAGCTTACATCTGATTTTGAGGGACAAATGAGTCTTATTGAAGGGTTTATATTACAATCATCTTTTTGATCTTTTAAAGAAAATCTTGGAGTACCTGGTACTGTTTTTGCTTTCGGTATATCTGTCTATTTTAAGTTTAGTTAAGATATTTTTGCTTCTTTGTTTGTTTAGTGTAGACCTATTAGTTGTTTTAGAATCTTTATTTAGTTCCTTATATCTGAGATTTTTAATATTATATATAGTTCATGGTATAAAATTGTTTAGTTTTATCCGCCGAGACTATAAGTTTATTTTGGTTGCTTTTTGATATTGATTTAGAACATTTATTTATTTATTAAGGGATTGGGTGCCAAAGTTTTGTTATTTTTTCTTTAATATTTTTAATTGGGTTCATTAAGTCGTTTTCAAAACTTTCAGTGTCCTTTTTCTTTAGGGTGTATATATGTTTTTAATTTGTTGAATTTCGCCGCTTTTCTTTGTGCTTCGTCTTCCTTGATTTAGGAAGTTTTATCACCCCACAGGCAGAAAGGTCCAGCGTATAAAATGAACAGCTTCATTTCGATGCATCGCGATGGGTTCCCCTTTTCATTAAAAAAAATGTGCAATTTCATCGATTTCGAAGGTAAAAACATATTTGAAATCAGGAAATATTCGTTAATCCTCATTCAATCCCAAGCAATGTCGAGATGTGTGTGTGTGTGTGCGCGCGCGCGCGCATGTGTGTGTGTGTGTGTGCAAAAGAATGCAAAAGATTAGGTTTAATGTTTGCTCTGTTTTGTGGCAATCATCGTCATCGGCTGAGGTTAGCAGTGGTTGGTGGTAAAACTGACAAGAATCATCTACTATTTGTCCTCCACTGATTTTACACATTATGAAAGCTGACAAATACACACACACACACACACACACACACACACACATATATATATATATATATGTGTGTGTGTGTGTGTGTGTGTGTGTGCGTGTGTGTGTACATGTATATGTATATATATACATATATATAAACATATGCATATATTATATAAAATAAAAACCTTGTTATTTAAAAGTTATTCAAATTTTCAACAAAAAAAATAAACATGTAAGGAAGGTATACAAAAATTCTATTATTCGACAAGGAGTACAAATAAACAAGAAAAACCTTATTCCATGGAGTTTCAAAGAATGCAATTTTTCTCAGCAGAGTGAAGAAATTTGAAAATATTCAATAAATTTTCAAGGTAATGCATGAAAGGAAACCAGAAATATGAAATCAATCATATTTGCATCAAAAAGTCATTTAACAGCCAGAAACAGTTTATAGAGATTTAATGGGATTAAGAAATCAAGAAACGGGAAAAAGGGAGAAAAAGAATATGATAAATTTACAATGAGAATAACGGTAAAATCCAGAACAGGAGAAATCCGAAATGGGTCCGTTGAAAATCCATTGGTAATCCATAAGAAAACAGAATGATAAATGTCCTGTGTAAAATGCAGCTTCCAGAAAAAAAAACATCAGATCATGAAGAACTGAAAATTCAATTTTTCATATAAATATAAAAAGAAAACATTTTTTTAAAAACTAACACAAAAGGCAAATGGAAAGTGTTAAAATAGAGATTTCATATGAAAATGAGAAATGGGGTGGTAAGAGAAAGAGAGATACGAACAAAGGAGAGGAAGAAAGAAAATTAAGAACTCGAAGGGAGAGGTTAGATAGAGAGATAGACATAGTTGAAGGAGAAGGTGAGTAAGAAAAGGGGAAACGGAGCAGATAGAGAATCATCTTTCTAAATCTATTTTTAGAACAGATAAATATAGGTCAGTTAGGTTAATTTGACCCAGACAGGAACATAATTCAGATTTATTTATTTTTAATTTGGAAAGAAGTAAAGTAAATGATGGTTTAATAATTAATGCATGATTATAATTATAATTGTGAGCATACGCTTATATACATATATAAATGTATAAATGCATATACGCACATATAGAAAAATATATATAATAAAGTAAGATAGAGAGAACGAGAGAGGGGAGAAAGGGTGATAGTGGGGGAAGATAGCGAAAAAGATAGAGAGAGAGAGAGAGAGCGGAAGAGAGGTTAGTGGGTTCCGTGTCCCGGCGTTGCCAGGGAATATTCCGAACTTCTGTTCCATATTACTATTTTTTGTTCTAATTTATGATTATGAATTTTTAATTGATGATTAAAGAAAAGAAAGCAAAACACGTTTATATTAATTTATTTATTGCGGAATATTATTCTCATCTTTATTAGTTGTTATTTCACGACGTTTCGACCAACTATTCCTCTGGCCTTCGTCAGGGGGTAAACGCAACGGGATAGGAACTTCGAATCTCCTAACTGTATTCTCAGCAATCACTGCCATCCTTAGTTGTTGTCGTCTCACCACGTTTTGGCCAAGTAAACCTCTGGTTGGCTTTGGGTAGGATTGAAACCGCTATCTTCAGACAATGCTCATCTGGAACCGTAGAGATAACAACTACGGATAGCAGTGATTGCTGAGAATGCA
>NC_136504.1:26891833-26894333 GCF_053919585.1 Euprymna scolopes
ACCTGCATTTATGGGTGAAAAAAAAACAAGTAAGTCAGCATGGATTCTACCAACTTAGGGTGTCGGATTACAAAATCCGTAGAATTAATATTTAAATAAATTTACAGCCTCCAAATTGCTAATTTAATTTTTAATAATAACTAGTTTAATTGCTAAGTTATTTTATTGGTTTGAAGAAGGTGTTACTCATTTCACCGTCAATACTGCTACGACTGAATACAAGAATGCTCGCCGTTATGGAGAAAAATCCCATTCTTAGATTAGCTATATACTTTATTTATATTTCTTACCCGGTTAAGAAGGCACGTTAGATTTGGATCCTTCATTTAGATTGTAACAATTCTAGCTATTTAACTCTACATTAACATTTAATCCTAGCATCCGATGATCCTTATTGTTGTAAAAAAGTTTTGCCTCAGTTACATTTAAGGCGTGATAGCAGAAATCTATTTCTCTGAAGGCATCCCTGTATGGCATCAAGTCTTTTATTCAAAATTTCCTCTTTTGAATTCAGGCTTCCAATAAACATAGATTGCACCTTTTTGATTTCCCAGGGGCTGTACTTCATCCCCCTGTCCACTACTAACCATTTTAATTCAAAATTTTCATTATTTCTGTTAAGTTCCCTAATCCAATCACCTAATGCAGTGGTATTTTTCTTTTTCTTTTTATTTCTAATGCTTATTTTTGTAGCCACACCCCTGCTATCGTTTACGCCATCTCTATTAGTTTCTGTCTCAATTCCTTTTTAAATGATACTACGTGATTTCTGTATCTGTCCTTAAACACTGTTCCCGTGGCTCCCAGATATATCTTCTTAGTGTTATTTGTTTTTATCTCGCATTTATACACTATTTTCGAGGTTAGACATTTCCCATCCAACGGACATTTTCAGGTATTCTGCAGTTATCCTATTTTCGTTTGATGCTAGTTTGTTGTTGTTCCTTATTTTGCTGATTTTTCTATTGTTGGAGCTGATTATAGTGTTAGTTAAGTTTCTGGACGTTGAGAAAGATAATTTTACAGAGTTTCTATTTATTATTTTGCTTAGTTTATTATCTGGGAGGAAGTTTTGGCCTATTATTCTATAGAATTCCTTAGGTATATTAGTTTTTATGTGCTCGCTGAATGGTGGATTAAACCAAACCTGTCTCTTGCGTGTATTTCTCTTATTAATGGTGCCACCCTCATCCTTCCCTATTCTGCTGTTATTATTCCCCCATCGTTTCTATTCTTATGATCATTTCAACGTTTTACCTATTGATATTTGGGGGTTTTTTCTAGCTCTCATTGCTGTACGAAATTACGCAGCTAGGTTTGTAGTTGCTATTATTGTTACTGTTATATTCAATTTTTCCGTTGTATCCTGATCTCATAAGGGCCTCTTTGTAGTATTCCTTGTTTTTTCCAAAAGATTCTCATTCTTAGAAAGTTCTGAAACTCTTTTAGAAATGTTGGGGATCAGCGCTTTCTTCATGCATTTCGGATGGTTCGATCGGTAATCTATGTAGAAAGTTTTCTGGTTAGGTTTGTGGTAAGGTTCGTATGTTTAAGTTGAGGGTAACGTTCAGAAAGTTAACTATCTTGTAATTGCTGTCCATTGTTATCTCTAATCCTAATTCCTTAAAAAAATTGCTGATGTTTTTTCTTGATTTTTCCGTAATAGGGTCGCTAGAATTAACTACGAAAAGTGCGTCGTCCCTGTAAAGTCCCCCCATTTAAACCTGGAAGTATCTTATATATCTCCCTTAGTAAGTAGAGACCAACCAAGTCAGTGACCTACGAGGAGTCTGGGGCACTCATTGTGATGTCAAAATAACTCTCTCTATATTTTCTAGTCCACAATTCACCGTTATATCTGATTAAGGTTTTCTTGGCTATTTTTATAATTTCAATTTCCAACTTTGTTAACTCAGTTTCATCTTCTGTTAGTTTAAGTACTTTCTTAAATAGTGCAGGGGAAATGGAGGGGTAGTACGTATCTATGTCGAACATGATGAATTTGCTTTTTGGGTTTTTAGGAATCTTGTCAAACCACTTGATTACTTTCCCTGAAGAAATTCAGAGGTTGTGCTTAATTTTGGATTTTAAGGTTGGTATGATTCTGTCTAATATCTTTTTACTGATATTATCTATGTCGGATGCGCATGGGGCTATAAGTCTAATACTGGGTGTATTATTGAAGTCCGGTTTATGGTCCTTCAATAGAAACCGAGGGTTACGTTGGGTGTAAACCTCTATTTTGTCTTGAATGTTCATTTTCTCACATATCTTTAATGCTAACAGGTTGATTCTAAATAGATCCTCTTCAGTTGCTTTCTTGTATTTATTATTAAGTTCAGTTAGAATGAGATTATTATAAGTTTGCTGTCATAATAATAATTAGAGGATATATAATATTTTGTTTATTTAGACACCCAAAAATACAACGCATAAATTATATGACATTAGCAGCGTAAGTGATTAATAACAGATGCGGGTTAAACCCATGGATAATAAA
>NC_136504.1:26899333-26961833 GCF_053919585.1 Euprymna scolopes
GTCCCGGGTACCACCATTGTAACAAAGCGCAGCCGCGAGTAATGTAGCTGTATGCAAATGACCGAGCTGGGTGCCAAGTAACGTCACGGCAAGGAAGAAGGAAAATAGTTATTAAAAAAGGTGTGCTCAGATCGAAGAGCAGGTGAAAAGGAAACAGAAATAGACGTGTTACACAGGTGACCCGAGAGCGACAGAAAAAGAAGCGTGCTAAACATAGCCGGACATATTGAAATTATTTTTTTTTTAATTATTGAAATTAGTTTTATTTTTGTAAAAAGAATTATTGAAATTAGTTTTATTTTTTTAAAAGAATTATTGCTATTAGTTTTTTTTTTAATTATTGAAATTAGTTTTATCTTTTAAAAAGAATTATTGAAATTAGTTTTATGTTTGTATTAAGAATTATTGAAATTAGTTTTATTTTTTAAAAGAATTATTGAAATAAGTTATTTTTGTAAATGATTATTGAAATTAGTTTTTTTTAATTGTTGAAATTAGTTTTATTTTTGTAAGAAGAATTATTGAAATTAGTTTTATTTTAAAAAATTATTGAAATTAGTTTTATTTTTTAAAAAGAATTATTGCAATTAGTTTCATTTTTTTTTAATTATTATTGAAATTAGTTTCATATTTTTAAATAATTTTTGAAATTAGTTTTTTTAAAGAATTCTTGAAAACACTATTTAAAATCTTTTAACCTAATTTGGAATAATTATGTATTTGACACGTTTTCATGATAATAATTTTATTTTTATGTTTTCTTATATATTTATTATATTAATTAAATAAACTTTTTATTTTTTATTATTTTTAAACATATATTTCTTAAATCTCAAATAAAATCTTTCTTTTTTATTTACTAAGGGTGGGGTGTTTTCATTATTTTTGTTAGAAATTGGAAATTAGTTGTATTATGTATTTGACACGTTTTCATGATGTGCGAAATTTTGTTATTTTGATTTCAATAACTTTATTTTGTTTTCATATATATATAAATAAAAAGTTTGTTTTTGTTAATTTTAAAGGGAAAAGTTTTCTCTGTTGATTAATATTATTATATTAATCAACAGAGAAAATTTTTATCTTTAAAATTAACAAAAACAAACTTTTTATTTTTATAATTTCGTAAACATATATTTCTTCATATATATATTCGTAAACATATCTCTTTATATGTATATATATATATTCGTAAACATATATATCTTTATGTATATTTATATCACTTTATATCACTTTATATCATTTTTATATCACAATATCTCTTTATATATATTTGTAAACATATATATATTCGTAAACATATCTCTTTATATATATATTCGTAAACATATATATATTTATGTATATTTATATCACTTTATATCATTTATATATCACTTTATATCATTTTTATATCACATTATCTCTTTATATAGATTCGTAAACATATATATATATATTCGTAAACATATATATATATATATATATTCGTAAACATATATTTTTTAAATCTCAAATAAAACCTATATTTTTATTTTTATAATTTCGTAAACATATATTTCTTAGATCTCAAATAAAATCTTTCTTCTTTTATTTACTAAGGGTGGGGCGTTTGTCATTATTTCTGTTAGAAATTGGAAATTAGTTGTAAAGTTGATCAATATATATAAATTGAGGTTTAATAACTATTGATAAAATTTCACAAGAATAGGATGTATTTTAATGATCACAAAGGGCTTTACCTCCTTTTTTTTGCTTCCTTTGCAGAAATTTTAATTAAACTAAATATGTATACCTCATCCGACGTGTTGCGAACTCTGTAATGATCAGTTAATTAGTTTAGAAGTGAATCTTGTAAATGTGAGTGTAAGTATGTACAAATAGTTACTGCTGTTTGTCCAACACTGACAGGAGTTTATATTCTAAACACTAAAATCAAGATCAGATTAGTCGAATACATATCATTGTAAACGAGATGATATTTGTGTTAGGTTGGTTAATCGGACCATTATTCTCATCTAGGGTGTTATTAGCACAACCTTTCGGTCGCTGCAACCTGCAACCTTCCTCGGGTGTAGAGAACATGCTCCTTTTTCTCTACTAAGAAAAAAGAGGGTTAGCTCTGCATTACAAGAATTCTAACCGTTTGTTTGAAGGTGGGTTTGTAGATCATAAACAAGATTCAATCATCAGGGGTCACTAAGATATTTATTAAAAGTTTTTCGGGATATTATTATTGTTATAATTAGTGAAAAAAAAGTGTTTTGCGAAACAGGATCGATACACATGCGTATTTTTGTTTTGCTTTTTGTTTTTTTTAGTTTGGATCGATACTTATGCGTATTTTATTTTCTTAGAGTTGCCCTCCCCTTACATCGTGTTTTTTTTTGTTTTTGTTTAAAAAACAAAAACACGCATTAGTATCGATCCTCTGTTTCGTAAAACACTTTTTTACACTAATACTTAACAATTAGTATAGATATCCCGAAGAATTGAGCCATAGAAAAACCTTTAACAAATATCTTAGTGATCCTTCTTTATGATGTACGCATTCACATCTCATCTCAAAAATTCAGAATTGCGAGATGATATTTGCTTTTGTACAAGTAAATTTTATTATAAAACTCGTACGTATATGGGAATTAATATTTGTAAGGGAAAATAGGAAATATATAGAATAGCATAACTTTTCTGATCACAAATGTTTTTGTTTTTTTTACACAGTGATCACCACTTATCAAGGCCCGGAAGCCACTCAGGGATAAGGGTTATTGCAAGTACATTACGTTAGTGTGGAGATTTGATGAAGTGTTTACTTAAGGGGGCGGTTCATTAGGAATTTGTTAACATTGGACTTGAAGACATCCAAGTTGTAGTCCGGTGGGAAGCAGGCAGACGGAACAGAGTTCCACAGGCGTGCAGTTCTAAGAAAGAAGCTTTGTTCATGGAATCCGCGTTTTGATTTAGGCACAGATATAGAGTGGGGGAAATTTTTCACAGTGGATTCAGCTAGACGGGTGTTTTTCGTGAAAGATTGGCGAGGGAGGACCAGAAATTGGAGTTCAGACGAGCACCTACCATGGAAATAACGATAAAATGTGTAAACCAATGGAATCTGAACGCATTCGATAAATACGGTTACAATATTTTCTGATAAAGAAAACAACTTCAATTAAGAATTCGTTTAAATGTGTGCTAGTTATTCCCCTTTGTTTGTCGGCATTAATAAACACAAGAGATATTCAGCATCTACACCGTCCTTTGCGATGATAATCAAGGAAGGAGGAAAACATAAAAGCTCGACAGCGTCCCTCTACAAAGGATCCATAATGCATTAATATAATATTAGCGACTCAGCTGAAAACTTAGGTGAAAATAGGTCATTACACATTCTCTTTTAATTAATCTGAATTTGCATTATGGGAGGTGACGTTGCTCAGTTCGAATCCAATTCGTTCCAGAAAATCACTTTCACTTAGGATGTTGGCAACCTTCATGGTGTCCCTCCTCTCGTAAGTACATAATGCCTTTAAAGAAATAATCCTGACTAGAAAAATATCGGGAATAGAATAGAAAAATATGAACTTAAATTAATATGAGCTTGTTTAAGGATAACTGTAAAAGTTCATACATGTCGAATATTTAGATTGAGAAATATTGTTGTGTTGAATTTGCGACGATCATGAGCGTTGGGCAAATTTATTCTCCATAGAAGATGTCATATAAAACGCTGTGTTGGATGATGAGCGAGTCTTGAAATTAATTTATAAAAGTCATCTCTGTATTCTGTGTGTGTGTGTGTGTGTGTGTGTGTGTGTGTGTGTGTGTGTGTGTGTGTGTGTGTGTGTGTGTGTGTGTGTGTGTAGTTGTTTTTATCGGCCGCCTCTATTTCTTTGTTCTTTGTACTTTTAATAACACCAACGCGCGTTCAAATATGCGGTGTTTATCAAATAAATAACAAGTTCCTTTGCCTATAAAAACAAACTTTATTTTGACAATTGAGGCGTGGGGTTGTGCAGGATCGAGAGAGCTGGGGGGGGGCGGCGACAGTCCAATGCATAGCGTGTAACGATTCGTAGCTTTCTATTCTCTCTCTCTCTCTCTCTCTCTCTCTCTGTTTGACCCCAACCCGTGTGTTTTTATTATGATTGCGTCTATTGTTTCTTTTGTTGATCATTTGACGTCTTCTTACGTCAGAGGTCAGAATTTGGGCCAATTTCTCCCGTTGGCTTTTGCTTTTTTTTTCGAGAAACCTAACATCGTCCGGGATTTTTTGTTACTTCAATTCCGAAAACTGTCTGTCCCAGCGTCGCCCGATGCCATTACTTAACAAATGAATGCAACCGTTAAACAAAACAAACTAAACTTTTATAAGAAATACGATACTATCTTTTTTTTATTATGGAGCGATACGTCAAGCACAATCACAGCTGGTAAATGGTTACTAAGTAGTTTAGCTTCTAACTTTACATCCTCAACGCTCTGGTCTCCATGTGACAGCAATTGAAATGAATGGATCCCGTCTTGGGGAGGCTCAATATTTTGACAAGCTTCTGGGCTTGACCTTTACTCCTGATCTGAAATGGAACACATCAAATCTAATCGCTGGAAAAATGGTGCGATCCTTCTACCGCTTCAGTAGATATCTCACTGCTAATGCTATTTTCTATCTATATAAAAGCCAAGTACGTCAAAGGATGGAGTACTGTTGCCACATTTGGACAGGATGTGCTAGAAAGACCTTATTGTGCCTTGACAGGGTTACAAATAAACTTCGTAGCTTAGTGGGGGGAATGCCTTTTTCTCTTCCCTACAACCTCGACGGGCCTACACATTGCATGCAAAGCAATAAAATAAAGAAATTCGACTTAACTCTTTTAGTTGAAATAAGGTATTTATTCATGGTACTTCCAACAACGCTTGTTTGAAACGGTTCATCTCATCTGCCATGTTAACAAAACCCTGCCGCCTCGACACGGGCTTAAAAGTCTATCACCGCCACGAGCCACACGTTCACCTTATGCTGGCACACGCTTTTTCCGATTCTCGTCGCGTGATGCATTTTTTCTTCCCCCCCCCCATTGTGACGTCAATTCATATGCGTCTGCTGCCGCTGCTCTAAGAGCTAATGGCTATGTTACAAGAATAGTTACATGGATAAACATACAAAGTGTGTCAAGTTCGAATCCAGTCGGTTCCATAGAACCACTTTCATTTAAAAATCTTCATATGATTTCTCCTTCAAGAATGTCAACAACAAAGTCAAACCGATCAAATAAATTATACCATGTACTCATACACATTTAATTTACTTTCCCACCTAACCTTTTGCGTGATCCATCTGTAAGATTTTCTATCGCATACAGAAAAAAAGTCTTTACAATTGTGGATCTAAAGAACTGAAACTTAAGTTCTTTCTTTTTCTTTTCTTTTATGGAAATCGTTCCAGACATGGCATGAAACTACTTGATGTAAGGAGCTAAAAATGCTATTTCAATGTTTAAAAAAAAAGCAACAACCAAAGATAAGTGTTATATAGATAGACGATCAGGGTGGGTACCCGGCTTAGCCCGGGCGTAAAATACGCTTAAATATATTTTAATTTGTCGAGATTATTATAGAGTTGTGATTTCAAAAGTAAGAAAAAAAGTATTTGAGTGCCATCAGTTAAAATTGAAAACAAAACTGTAGCATGCAAAGCTGGTGACGTTACCACTGTACCAACGTGACACGCGTATGAACGGATTAAAAATTAAACCTAAACTCAGATGAATATAAAAAATGTATAAGCATTTTTTCCATTTTGACCCATTTTTGACCCCTTAAAAACAATTTTAACCGGCTAAAAGGCACATAAAGGTCCGTAAAAAAAAGTCATAGCATTTGAGACCCCTAGCGCCGCTCTGCGACTTTTAGTTTCGAAAGAGATAAAGTTTGAAAATATGGACACAGAAAAACATATATATATATTAGATTACGGACTAGAAAAACAGCAATTTTCCCCCTTTGTCAGAAACATCACTCATGGAACGTGAAGACTAAAGAACGGAATAAGAGGAGTGAGAGTTATTAGACTGACGAAAATAAACTCAATGTCCTTTTTTCCGCATGCTTCAGATTTGTTTTTCAAATCTTGTCTTACATGTTTAGCGCCTTATATGCCAGCCTGATTCGAACTTTTATGTCGTTCTTTTTTAATATCTGCAATTCGCGAACCAAGATATTTACGATCATGCACCTGTTTAAATATTTCGTTACTTTGTGCTTTCTTTGAAGACGATTTACTTCTTTTATTAGATATTCATTAACACAGCAAATGGTATTCCCGTTTCATCCTCGGCCGCTTTTCATTTTGCTATTTTCTAAATCGATCGAACAAACGGTTTTGTAGCTTTAAGCGAATAATTTGTATGATTGTCTTGTCAAAGTTTGTTAGTTTTACGTCTAGCAAGCATTATTGATTTATTCTCTTTGGTCGTCTTGTTTTCAAATTATAAACGATTATATCGGTGTCGCAAACCAAACAGATTTCCTCTCAACCGTTATTTGCGGTGAATTGGTTGACGACAAGTATATATTATCCGGATTTGTGAAGACGGTGGTGCAGATTTCAAATTGTTGGAAAAGTCATAAATTCATGACCATTTACACAGCTATTTGTCGGATTGCAATGTGTGTTCATTTAAATGTATACAATAGATTGATTAATAATGTAATAGGTGTCGTGTTATTATTTAAGTAAATAATAAACACAAAAAAAGGGTTGATATGTCGGAGATCAGGCGAACCGAAATAAGTGTTAAAAAGCGAAATGTTGCGTTTGTTCGTTTCTTCTACTTTGTTTTTTTTTTTTTTTTTTGTTTTTTGTTTTTTTACACAATGATCACCACTTATCAAGGCCCGGAAGCCACTCAGGGATAAGGGTTATTGCAAGTAGATGTTCTTCATTTATCTTTTTTTTTTTCATATTTTTCTTCTCCTTCTACTTTTTCTTCTTCATCTTTTTCTTCTTCATCTGTTTCTTCTTCATCTTTTTCTTCGCTTTCTTTTTCTCCTCCTTCATCTTTTCTTCTCCTTTTTCTCTTTTTTCTTCTTCTTCTTCATCTTTTTCTTCTTCAGCTTTTCCTTCTCTTTCATCTTTTTCTTCTTTTTATCTTTTTCTTTTCCTTCCTTTTCTCCTTCTTCATCTTTTCTTCTCTTTTTCTTCTCCTGTTTATCCTTTTTCTTCTTCATTATCTTTTACTTCTTCAGCTTTTTCTTCTTTTTATCTTTTTCTTTTTCTCCTTTTTCGTCTTCATCTTTTTCTCTTTTATCTTTGTTGTGGTGGCACACATTTATTTGCATATGTGGATAGTAATTACACATAAATAGGAAGACTCAGTTAGTCTGGGTGTGTGTTCACCAGAAGCCACCGAAGGCCGCCGAGAGCAGATATGTTTCTCCTGCAAAGACTCTCTTATTTGACACCATTATGTAAATATCCTGTAAATATACCTTTTCCTAATACACTTCTTATTTGATCTACCTTTGTTTGTTGAGTCTTCATTTGTATTGCTTTCTACGTTACTTGTTTCAACCTGCAAACTTAACAATCTTTTACTTCTTCATCTTTTTCTTCTTTTTATCTTTTTCTTCTCTTTCTTTTTCTCCTTTTTCTTCTTCGTCTTTTCTTCTTTATACGTCTTCGTGTTCTTCTTCGTCTTAATATGTATCGAATTCTTTTTTATTATTCGCCTCTTTTCCTGTCTTTTTCTTCGCGTTTTTTCTCTTCTTTTTCTGTCTTCTTGTAATCTCCAGCTTTTTGTTCACTATCGCATCCTCCTCCTCCTCCTCCTTCTTCTTCTTCTTATTATTATTATTAACCCACAAGGAGTAGTCACACAGGCCATCATCAAAGACTTCTCTTTGAGAACAACTTGTGGTGTTCACTGGAGTCCGAGTGACAATGTCTCCACAAATTTCCACTGCTCTCCACCACTTTCGATTAATTTTGTAAAAGAATTTGCGTTATTGCAACGACCGCTTACTATTCATTTCTCGTTGGTGATGACACTTGGTCTTCACTGGAATGTGGATGGAAATAAGACTCTCCAGGATTTCAGTCCTCTTTGCACCCATCCAGTGGAGGTCTGTTTAATGCTTTCTCCTCTGTCATTCCATCCTCCGTGATTTTCCTCACTTATTTGTTGTTGTTGTTGTTATTATTATTATTATTATTATTATTATTATTATTATTATTATTATTATTATAAGCGGGACCTGTGAAAATTCCACAGCGGCTTCTTTATATATATATATATATATATATATAGAGAGAGAGAGAGAGATATATATATATATATATATATATATATATATATATATATATCATATACATTTATATTACTATTTAGCATTCTGTGGACGTTCAGCGTGAATGAAGACCTCGCGATATTATTGTACCTATTTACTATGCCTCCCCACGGGACAGAGTTAGACACCAGGGTCGTTTTTTAACGTGGAGAAAAAGTACAAAAATTGTCTAAGTCGTGAAGGATTTCTCCTCCACTGAAAGAGAACAAGAAATAGAAGTGCAGCATCTGAAGAACAGATGGTATTTATTTGCTCCCCCACCGAGCAAATTAGGCACAAGGCCGATTTTTAATGTGAGGAGTGAAGGGAGGGGGAAGGGAAAAAGGGGGCCAGCTCCCGAGAGGTGGGAAATGGGAGCTGGTTAAAGGTCAGGCATGTGGGGTTGCCCCCACATCTGGTCTTTGCTAGTCATAGCTAGTCATAGCTTGCAGCATCTGCCGGAACAGATGGTATTTATTTGCTCCCCCACTGAGCAAATTAGGCACAAGGCCGTTTTTAATGTGAGGTAAAAACCAGCTCCCCTAAAAGTAGGCAAAAAGGGGGCACTCTGGTTACCAAAAATAATAATTGTCCCAGTATAGAGGGTTTCCCCTCCATTGACTGGTACAAATTATCTTAAGTGCAGCATCTGCCGGAACAGATGGTATTTATTTGCTCGCCCACCGAGCAAATTAGGCACAAGGCCAATTTTTAATGTGAGGAGTGAAGGGAGGGGGAAGGGAAAAAGGGGACCAGCTCCCGAGAGGTGGGAAATGGGAGCTGGTTAAAGGTCAGGCATGTGGGGTTGCCCCCACATCTGGTCTTTGCTAGTCATAGCTAGTCATAACTTGCAGTATCTGCCGGAACAGATACTACACTTTGAGATATTAAATCTTTTATTCATGTTAAAAAAAATACAGAAAAAAAATCAACGATGAACAAAAAACTTAGGCACATGGCCAACTCAAAAGGGGGGATTTTGGGGGTCGTTGGTCATCCTTGTCACTCCAGAACTAAACAAAGTCAAAAGTTTCTCCCAGCTAGTATCTTCTTTCACCATAATACCGCATTCACCCTTTCATATTGGGGGACGTCCTAGTAACTACCAATTTTTAAAACATTTTTTATTGACGTGTAAAAACAAAAAAGATAACAATAAAATGGTAACAATAATTCATTTGTGTCGAGGGAGGGGGAAGAAAAAACAAAAGGTGATTAGTAGGACCCTCCCAGCCCCGTCTAGTTGATAGACTGCCCGTTCCACTAGGTTTGTAAAAGGAACCTCGCTTCTGCGGGTCAGTCTCTAGGTGGGGATGCCCTCTAGATGGGGGTGAATGGAGAAAAGAAAATTTTGTGGGTAAGGGATGGAGGTTAGTTTGTATTTCTTTTTCTCCAAGATGGGTAAAATTTAGAGGAAGGGGTGAAAACAAAAATTGCAGGTAAGAGGGGATGGGGATCTTGGAGGCTTCCTAATCGGGGAGGGATGGAACACACACTCAGCTAGCTGAGAGACTACTTGTTTAATTTAACTTTACAGAACTGCGCGTTCCACACCTAGGCGGGGAACACGTATTCAAATTTGGCTCCTCTTCGTACACACAGACTTGCCACATGTATCCATCTTCTGTCAAATGCCGCGCGATGCAGCCTTCTTCTATCACATCTGATCTTCACCCGTAGTTGGTGTTTAAAGAACGCGATCAGATCTTGATCAGAAAAAGACAACACCCCCCGGCAACCTTGCAGACGCGACGTCCAAATCACCATTCTCGCCACGGCCAGAATCGTAATGTAGACCATTTGTCTTTCCCGGTCCCACGGCGGCCTCACGTTGTCCACAACATTGGATACAGTAATTGGGCGAGGATGCTCAGGATCGATGCGAGCCGTCACCCCACTGACATACGACCAGTACTGGCGGAGTTCGCGGCAATCGAAGAAAGCGTGATCCGTAGTTTCCACAGCTGTTGTCCCACAACGGGGACAATCAGGCGACTCCAGAAACCCAGAACTGCATTGTATGTTGTTGAGTGGAAGTGCATTTCGGGCCAATCGCCAGGTCAGAGAGAACTCCGAATTGTTCAGATGACTCGAACCTGGCGCCCAGCTCCACGCGGAGCGGATCTCACTCTGCTGCCACCCCAAACGCGCGCATAGCGGGTCGTCAGCGGCCCCCTTCACTAGATCCCTGTGGAGTTCCCTACGGGTAGCAGTCACAAGGTCACTGGACCTTGGTAGTCGTTTTAGCGCGGCTCGGCACTCTTTCATGTAAGCAGATTCTCCCCGCGGCCTGCGACGGCTCTCGATGGAAGGGTCGAGAACGAGGTCGGGGAAGGCGGCAGTAACCACGGGGTGCCACGGTTGGTCCTCCTGCATATAGTGGCTCAGGAAGGCCAGCCTCTCAGCATCTCGATGACACTTCAAGTCCGGCATTCCCAAGCCTCCCTCACACGGACGTTGAATACAGACCTGTCTGCTCACCCAGTGTCTTCCTCTGTCCCAAAGGAGCGAGGACAAGAGTTCGACAAGAGCTTTTAGGTGTTGTGCAGGCAGGGGAAGTACGGCCAGTCGGTAAAGGATGAGAGGAAAGACGTAAGTGGCGCACGCCTCAGCTCTACCCTTTAAGGAAAGTTTCCTAGGAAGCCACGAATTGACTGCAGCCTCCACCTTTGACCGTACCTCCAACCAATTCTTGTCAAGCTGGAGACCCGGTCCGAACCACACGCCGAGGATCCGGACCGGGCCATCTGTCCAGCTGAAGGGCGCAGGGAGGTTTGCGTTGCCACTCCATGCGCCCAACCGCAGTCCTACCGACTTGTTGCGGTTTATCTTGGCCCCTGTAATTCTTTCGTACTGTGTGAGTGCCTCCGACACGACCTCAATGTCTCTGAAGCCCGACACGAAGATCGTGACATCATCGGCGAACGCGGATACCTTGGCAGCTGTGCCGCCAGGCAGAGCCATTCCGCGCAGGGCCGAATTTGCCTCCCCATGTCTCAGCTTGCGGAGAAGAGGCTCCAAAGCCAGGACATAAAGCAGGGGCGACAGCGGACAACCCTGACGAACCGACCGAGAGATAACAAAGGGTTTCGAGCGCTTTCCGTTCACTTGCACGACAGCCATGGGCTGTCGATACATTATGGAGATCCACTTGCAAAAGTCCGGTTTAAAACCGGCGGCCTCTAAGACAGATGCCAGGAAACGATGGTCGACCCTATCGAAAGCTTTGGACTGATCTAAGTTTATCAGCGCGGCTTCCGTGTCGTCATCTATTCCCCCCTCTAGGATCATGCGGATCAGGTGCAAGTTGTTCTGAATCGATCTCCCCTTCACAGCGTAGTTCTGTTCCGGTTCAACCAACTCGTCGATAACAACCTGCAGCCGATTCGACAGGACCTTGGCCAAAATCTTCAACTCTGTGTTTAGCAGAGTTATGGGCCTGTAGTCGTCTAACTCTTCCCCTCCATGCCCGTCACCTTTCTTCAGCAATGTGATGACTCCCTTGGTCACCTGCCCTGGGATGGATCCCTGAGAAAACCAATGGTTGAACATATCCGTCAGAAGAGGCAGAAACATGGGCGACAGCCTCAAGTACAGTTCGTATGGCAGACCATCAAGTCCTGGCGATCTGTCACAGCTGACCTGCTTCAGCTCAGTAAAGACCTCCCGCTCCGTCACCCGGCCCTCGCAACTAGCCGCTCTAGCCACCTCGAGGCGGGGAGAGTCGGCCAAATAGTCGCTAAACTCAAGGACCGGAAGATCGGGCTGCTGCGTAAAACGCTCCTCGAAATGTTCTCGAAACCCCTCGCAGATCTCCCGAGTCGATTCCAGGGTGCGTCCATTCGGATGTTTGATTTTTGCAATGTATTTGTCCGAGCCACGCCTAGAAACCTCACGGCGCACGTCTGCATCAGAATTGACTGCTTCGTTGCCTATCTTTCTAAGCCTAGCTCTAACTACTTGGCCTTCGTAACGCTCGCTAGTCTCGCGTAGAAGGTCCTGCTTAGCTAGTTCCTGACTAACCCTATCACCCTCCCCCGTAGCCTGGGCTAGTTTCTGCTCTAGCTTCTTCTTCGTCTTGGCCTTATCTAGTGCGAGGCGCTGGGCATACTTGACGGAGAAGCTTCTGATCTTGGCTTTGAGACCTAACCACCACTTACTCCCGGTAACCGCCCCCACTAGTGCCTTCTTAATCAATTCTCTTAACTGATCTTGGAAGTCTTGTATCTCCAGAAGGGAGGTGTTTAACTTCCAGTACCCCGCTAACTTAGGCCTATTTCCTAGCTTCAGCCGGGCCATAACTAATTTATGGTCCGTCTGGCCTAGCCAAGTGAACGTGGGACAAGATAAGAAGTCTACTTCGCCTCTCCTAACTAACATCCTGTCCAAATAAGTATTTGGATAGGAGGAAACACTATTGGTCCACGTCCACATCTCCCGCCCTGGATGCTCGACCCGAAACCTGTCGACCAGACCGCATCTAGCCATCAGATCAGCCAGGCTGGACTCGCACCTCTCCGATCCTCTAGCTCCGCCTCCTACCTTATCTGTGTCGGGGTCTAAGATGGAATTCCAATCCCCCATTAGCACTACCCGCTTCCGACAATCTACAAACGCATCAAGCTGACTGAAGAATGAGACCCTCTCACGAGCGGTGCTGGGCGCATGAACCGCAATCACCCGAAACACAGAATCTTTTACGGCAACATCGGCCACAACCAGCCTACCCACTGCATCTCTATGGACAACGTCGACCGTCGCCGACAGGGTACGTTTAACCAGCACGGAAACTCCCTTCCCCCGCGGGCTGCCATATGCTGAGAAAACCTCAAAGTCTCGGGCCAGCACCTGACAGTCCACAGAGGAAACGAAATGCGTCTCCTGAATCGCAGCGACATCCACTCCCAGGGACAAGAGGTCGTGCCGGAGGCGAGCCGCCCGGCCCGATGATCTCAAGCCCCTCGCATTCAGACTAGCCAAATTCAAAGCCATGGTACCTACCTTAAGGTGTGTTACACTCAGCTCCGAAGTCAGCTGGGGAAAGGACACCGACGTTGTGTGCAATGCTCAAGGTGGTCAGGTTTTTCATGTCCTGACCTTCTCTCACAATGCCGCCGACATCCAAAGGGTAAGTCAATTTAAGGGCCCTATAGAGTGACGGATGGACCAACACTGGGACCCTTCCCTTGCATTGTTTTGCGAGTTCCTCAAGGGAAGGGTCATTTTTCCTAATCAGTTCAATTCCCGGACCAGCCCCTTCAGCGGCTTCCAGCATTGTCCACACGTTGGTTTTGCAGGCCTCAGGAAGCCTGACGAAAGTTGTTAGCCGTGGGGCGTCCGGGAAATTAGAGGGGACATTAACGTCTTTTCCCCCTATCTGTTGGCAGTCCAGCAGAGGTTTTAAATTTTTTCTCTGCCGGTGTGGTACGCCCATTGCCACAGACAGGGGGTCTACAGAACAAAGTTCCTCTCTCGTTTCGAGGGCGAGAGTCCCTGTTGGAGTGAGTCCGTAAGTGGGAGAATCTGAAGGGTCTCTCCCCCTCCCGGGTTCATTCTTTTCTTTCTGGGATGGCGGCTCAATTTGCATTGGTGTGGGGACGAGTGTCTGTGTGGTGTCTGGTGTTGGTGTTGGTGCGGTGTCTGGTGTTGGTGTGATGTCTGGTGTTGGTGTTGGTGCGGTGTCTGGTGTTGGTGTTGGTGCAGTGTGTGGTGTTGGTGCAGTGTCTGGTGTTGGTGCGGTGTCTGATGTTGGTGTTGGTGTTGGTGCGGTGTCTGATGTTGGTGTTGGTGTTAGTGCGGTGTCTAGTATTGGTGCATTATGTGGTATGGGGGTGGAAGTGGGTTGTGTTGTTGTTAGAGGTGGTGTATGCTCACAGGGAGTGGGGGCTGCCTTTTCTTCCCCTTTCCTTTTCTTTTTTATTCTTTTGAATGAACCGGGGAGTGGTGAGGTTGAGTTCCTCTCCCTCTCACTAGCAGATTCATCCTCAGAGGAGCAGTGTTTTCTTCGCTTGATCCCCGTCTCAATTGGTGTGGGGACCGTTGGTTGTTGCTGCTCCTCTAATTGTTGTTTCTCCGGTTGATGCTGTTGCTTTTCTGGTTGCTGCAGCCGTTTTTGTTGCTGCTGTTCTGGCTGTTGCTGCTGCTGCTGTTTTTGTTGTTGCTGCTGTTTTCGTGGCATTGGTTGTGGAATTGGCCGCGGCAGCTGATGTTGTTGCTGCGGCTGGTTCAACGGCTGGTTTGGCTGCTGCTGCTGTGTCTGCTGCCATGGCTGTTGCTGCGGCTGTTGTGGAGGCTGCTGTTGTTGTTGCTGCCTCGGTTGTTGGGTTGGTTGTGGGACGGTGGCAGATGGGATTGTGGGCTTCCGTTTCCGCCTCATTACCGTGATCCATTCCTCCCCTTTGGGCTCCTGCACAGTTTTGGGTTTCCTCGGTGCTGGGGTTGGTGCTCTGGTTGCAGGAGTTGTGACAGCCTGTTTGGACACTGGTGCTGTCTCAGAGGTTGGGACCGCCTTTAGTGTCACTTGAGTAGGATTTGACCTTTGAGGGCAGCTCTTGGCCATGTGACCCTGTTTTTGGCAAAACCAGCAGTGCGGACGACGCCCCTCCACTACTACTGTCATAGTTGCCTCCTTAAATGTCAGCTGTGCTGGTATCGCCTGGAAGCATTCTTTCTTTAGCCTCATGGCCACAGTGTAGCTGCCCAAGTGCATGCCGGTTTTCGACCGCACTGGGGTTATTTTTTCCACCTCGCCGAACTGTGTGAAGAAGGATCCCAGGATTTCTGCTGATATTTGCATAGGTACATTGAATACCTGCACCCGGGTCCTTGTCCTGCCCTGGTATTCGGGCTTTAGTTTTGTTCTCCCATACTTAATTTCCTGTAGGGAGAGTCTCTCCGCATCTTCCTTGGTGGGTAGGAGGATGTCCCACATGGCGTAGCTCCTCTGGTACAGGTATAATACCGGGATGTTTAGCTTGTGTAGGAGCCCTGCCATGTCTTCCTTTTTCATCCCTAGGAGGCGGTTTTCCGGCATATCCGAGATGATGAGGGAGAGCACTCTGTCTTCGATTGCCTCCCAAGCGCCTGGCACTGGTTTAATTTCTGCCCCCTCTATGTATTGTCTGTACTTGGTCAAGTACAAGTCTCTATACTCTTGAGGGGACAGTTGCTTCTCTACAGTCTTCCCCCATGCCGACCCTCTTGTTGGTGTTGGATCTTTGGTGAGGTTGGACTGTTTTTGCTGTTCCTTGGCGGAAGGGTTGCTATTTTGAGGCGCATTTCCCTTTCCGCTTTCCTTTGGGACCGACTCTCCCTGCTCTATACTTCTTCCAGGAAATACTTCCCTTTTTGGGGAGTCGGCCTCCTGGGGAGCGTTGTCCTCTTTATTGTCCTTGGGAGCTTTTGTCCCTTTTGTTTTGGGGAGGTCTAGGCTGTATGCCCCCTCGTTTTCTTGATTTGCTCCCCTTTTGGGGCAGTAGCCCTCCTGGGGAGCACTGTCTCTCTTATCGTCCTTTGGGGCTACTGCCTCTTGATTTTTGTAGTCAGAGCGGGATACCCTGTCCAACATTGTTTTTTCTCCCCTTTTTGGGGAGTCGCCCTCTTGGGGAGCTGCTGGTGAGTTTTCTCCCTTCTGAGGGGCGTCCTTTGGTTTAGTGTCCGGGCGGTATGCCCCGTTGCTTTTTGCTTCCCCTGTTGGGGAGCCGTCCTCTTGGGGAGCAGTTTTTCTTGTGGTAGCCTCCTGGCTGGGGGTATCTGTATTGGTGGTCCCCGGGCTGGGGGTGTCCATTTTTGAATAAAAGCTCTCTCTTCCCAGTATAAATTCACCAAAATGAGTGACGTGGAGTCGACGTCCAAATTGGGAGCCGACTTTGGCTCCAAAAAGAAGTGGCGCCAAAGGCGGCAAGAGGGGAGATAGAACTGAGAGAGGGAGTGGGAAGTTAGTGGAGGGAAGAGAGAAAGTGTTTCCGACCCTCCCTCGCGGGAAGGTCGTAAATTATCAGCTCGGATCCCCCCCCCCGTGGGGGAGGGGGGAGAGCAGAGAAAGACAGACAAAGTGGGGGTGCGGATAGAACGCTACCCAACAAGCTCGCCGGCCACGAGAATGTGTCGCCAGAACAACACTGCCTATCGCTGTGTATGTATCAGAGAACAGATACTACACTTTGAGATATTAAATCTTTTATTCATGTTAAAAAATACAGAAAAAAAAATCAACGATGAACAAAAAACTTAGGCACATGGCCAACTCAAAAGGGGGGATTTTGGGGGTCGTTGGTCATCCTTGTCACTCCAGAACTAAACAAAGTCAAAAGTTTCTCCCAGCTAGTATCTTCTTTCACCATAATACCGCATTCACCCTTTCATATTGGGGGACGTCCTAGTAACTCCCAATTTTTAAAACATTTTTTATTGATGTGTAAAAACAAAAAAGATAACAATAAAATGGTAACAATAATTCATTTGTGTCGAGGGAGGGGGAAGAAAAAAACAAAAGGTGATTAGTAGGACCCTCCCAACCCCGTCTAGTTGATAGACTGCCCGTTCCACTAGGTTTGTAAAAGGAACCTCGCTTCTGCGGGTCAGTCTCTAGGTGGGGATGCCCTCTAGATGGGGGTGAATGGAGAAAAGAAAATTTTGTGGGTAAGGGATGGAGGTTAGTTTGTATTTCTTTTTCTCCAAGATGGGTAAAATTTAGAGGAAGGGGTGAAAACAAAAATTGCAGGTAAGAGGGGATGGGGATCTGTGAGGCTTCCTAATCGGGGAGGGATGGAACACACACTCAGCTAGCTGAGAGACTACTTGTTTAATTTAACTTTACAGAACTGCGCGTTCCACACCTAGGCGGGGAACACGTATTCAAATTTGGCTCCTCTTCGTACACACAGACTTGCCACATGTATCCATCTTCTGTCAAATGCCGCGCGATGCAGCCTTCTTCTATCACATCTGATCTTCACCCGTAGTTGGTGTTTAAAGAACGCGATCAGATCTTGATCAGAAAAAGACAACACCCCCCGGCAACCTTGCAGACGCGACGTCCAAATCACCATTCTCGCCACGGCCAGAATCGTAACGTAGACCATTTGTCTTTCCCGGTCCCACGGCGGCCTCACGTTGTCCACAACATTGGATACAGTAATTGGGCGAGGTTGCTCAGGATCGATGCGAGCCGTCACCCCACTGACAGACGACCAGTACTGGCGGAGTTCGCGGCAATCGAAGAAAGCGTGATCCATAGTTTCCACAGCCGTTGTCCCACAACGGGGACAATCAGGCGACTCCAGAAACCCAGAACTGCATTGTATGTTGTTGAGTGGAAGTGCATTTTGGGCCAATCGCCAGGTCAGAGAGAACTCCGAATTGTTCAGATGACTCGAACCTGGCGCCCAGCTCCACGCGGAGCGGATCTCACTCTGCTGCCACCCCAAACACGCGCATAGCGGGTCGTCAGCGGCCCCCTTCACTAGATCCCTGTGGAGTTCCCTACGGGTAGCAGTCACAAGGTCACTGGACCTTGGTAGTCGTTTTAGCGCGGCTCGGCACTCTTTCATGTAGGCAGATTCTCCCCGCGGCCTGCGACGGCTCTCGATGGAAGGGTCGAGAACGAGGTCGGGGAAGGCGGCAGTAACCACGGGGTGCCACGGTTGGTCCTCCTGCATATAGTGGCTCAGGAAGGCCAGCCTCTCAGCATCTCGATGACACTTCAAGTCCGGCATTCCCAAGCCTCCCTCACACGGACGTTGAATACAGACCTGTCTGCTCACCCAGTGTCTTCCTCTGTCCCAAAGGAGCGAGGACAAGAGTTCGACAAGAGCTTTTAGGTGTTGTGCAGGCAGGGGAAGTACGGCCAGTCGGTAAAGGATGAGAGGAAAGACGTAAGTGGCGCACGCCTCAGCTCTACCCTTTAAGGAAAGTTTCCTAGGAAGCCACGAATTGACTGCAGCCTCCACCTTTGACCGTACCTCCAACCAATTCTTGTCAAGCTGGAGACCCGGTCCGAACCACACGCCGAGGATCCGGACCGGGCCATCTGTCCAGCTGAAGGGCGCAGGGAGGTTTGCGTTGCCACTCCATGCGCCCAACCGCAGTCCTACCGACTTGTTGCGGTTTATCTTGGCCCCTGTAATTCTTTCGTACTGTGTGAGTGCCTCCGACACGACCTCAATGTCTCTGAAGCCCGACACGAAGATCGTGACATCATCGGCGAACGCGGATACCTTGGCAGCTGTGCCGCCAGGCAGAGCCATTCCGCGCAGGGCCGAATTTGCCTCCCCATGTCTCAGCTTGCGGAGAAGAGGCTCCAAAGCCAGGACATAAAGCAGGGGCGACAGCGGACAACCCTGACGAACCGACCGAGAGATAACAAAGGGTTTCGAGCGCTTTCCGTTCACTTGCACGACAGCCATGGGCTGTCGATACATTATGGAGATCCACTTGCAAAAGTCCGGTTTAAAACCGGCGGCCTCTAAGACAGATGCCAGGAAACGATGGTCGACCCTATCGAAAGCTTTGGACTGATCTAAGTTTATCAGCGCGGCTTCCGTGTCGTCATCTATTCCCCCCTCTAGGATCATGCGGATCAGGTGCAAGTTGTTCTGAATCGATCTCCCCTTCACAGCATAGTTCTGTTCCGGTTCAACCAACTCGTCGATAACAACCTGCAGCCGATTCGACAGGACCTTGGCCAAAATCTTCAACTCTGTGTTTAGCAGAGTTATGGGCCTGTAGTCGTCTAACTCTTCCCCTCCATGCCCGTCACCTTTCTTCAGCAATGTGATGACTCCCTTGGTCACCTGCCCTGGGATGGATCCCTGAGCAAACCAATGGTTGAACATATCCGTCAGAAGAGGCAGAAACATGGGCGACAGCCTCAAGTACAGTTCGTATGGCAGACCATCAAGTCCTGGCGATCTGTCACAGCTGACCTGCTTCAGCGCAGTAAAGACCTCCCGCTCCGTCACCCGGCCCTCGCAACTAGCCGCTCTAGCCGCCTCGAGGCGGGGAGAGTCGGCCAAATAGTCGCTAAACTCAAGGACCGGAAGATCGGGCTGCTGCGTAAAACGCTCCTCGAAATGTTCTCGAAACCCCTCGCAGATCTCCCGAGTCGATTCCAGGGTGCGTCCATTCGGATGTTTGATTTTTGCAATGTATTTGTCCGAGCCACGCCTAGAAACCTCACGGCGCACGTCTGCATCAGAATTGACTGCTTCGTTGCCTATCTTTCTAAGCCTAGCTCTAACTACTTGGCCTTCGTAACGCTCGCTAGTCTCGCGTAGAAGGTCCTGCTTAGCTAGTTCCTGACTAACTCTATCACCCTCCCCCGTAGCCTGGGCTAGTTTCTGCTCTAGCTTCTTCTTCGTCTTGGCCTTATCTAGTGCGAGGCGCTGGGCATACTTGACGGAGAAGCTTCTGATCTTGGCTTTGAGACCTAACCACCACTTACTCCCGGTAACCGCCCCCACTAGTGCCTTTTTAATCAATTCTCTTAACTGATCTTGGAAGTCTTGTATCTCCAGAAGGGAGGTGTTTAACTTCCAGTACCCCGCTAACTTAGGCCTATTTCCTAGCTTCAGCCGGGCCATAACTAATTTATGGTCCATCTGGCCTAGCCAAGTGAACGTGGGACAAGATAAGAAGTCTACTTCGCCTCTCCTAACTAACATCCTGTCCAAATAAGTATTTGGATAGGAGGAAACACTATTGGTCCACGTCCACATCTCCCGCCCTGGATGCTCGACCCGAAACCTGTCGACCAGACCGCATCTAGCCATCAGATCAGCCAGGCTGGACTCGCACCTCTCCGATCCTCTAGCTCCGCCTCCTACCTCATCTATGTCGGGGTCTAAGATGGAATTCCAATCCCCCATTAGCACTACCCACTTCCGACAATCTACAAACGCGTCAAGCTGACTGAAGAATGAGACCCTCTCACGAGTGGTGCTAGGCGCATGAACCGCAATCACCCGAAACACAGAATCTTTTACGGCAACATCGGCCACAACCAGCCTACCCACTGCATCTCTATGGACAACGTCGACCGTCGCCGACAGGGTACGTTTAACCAGCACGGAAACTCCCTTCCCCCGCGGGCTGCCATATGCTGAGAAAACCTCAAAGTCTCGGGCCAGCACTTGACAGTCCACAGAGGAAACGAAATGCGTCTCCTGAATCGCAGCGACATCCACTCCCAGGGACAAGAGGTCGTGCCGGAGGCGAGCCGCCCGGCCCGATGATCTCAAGCCCCTCGCATTCAGACTAGCCAAATTCAAAGCCATGGTACCTACCTTAAGGTGTGTTACACTCAGCTCCGAAGTCAGCCGGGGAAAGGACACCGACGTTGTGTGCAATGCTCAAGGTGGTCAGGTTTTTCATGTCCTGACCTTCTCTCACAATGCCGCCGACATCCAAAGGGTAAGTCAATTTAAGGGCCCTATAGAGTGACGGATGGACCAACACTGGGACCCTTCCCTTGCATTGTTTTGCGAGTTCCTCAAGGGAAGGGTCATTTTTCCTAATCAGTTCAATTCCCGGACCAGCCCCTTCAGCGGCTTCCAGCATTGTCCACACGTTGGTTTTGCAGGCCTCAGGAAGCCTGACGAAAGTTGTTAGCCGTGGGGCGTCCGGGAAATTAGAGGGGACATTAACGTCTTTTCCCCCTATCTGTTGGCAGTCCAGCAGAGGTTTTAAATTTTTTCTCTGCCGGTGTGGTACGCCCATTGCCACAGACAGGGGGTCTACAGAACAAAGTTCCTCTCTCGTTTCGAGGGCGAGAGTCCCTGTTGGAGTGAGTCCGTAAGTGGGAGAATCTGAAGGGTCTCTCCCCCTCCCGGGTTCATTCTTTTCTTTCTGGGATGGCGGCTCAATTTGCATTGGTGTGGGGACGAGTGTCTGTGTGGTGTCTGGTGTTGGTGTTGGTTCGGTGTCTGGTGTTGGTGTGATGTCTGGTATTGGTGTTGGTGCGGTGTCTGGTGTTGGTGTTGGTGCAGTGTCTGGTGTTGGTGCAGTGTCTGGTGTTGGTGCGGTGTCTGATGTTGGTGTTGGTGTTTGTGCGGTGTCTGATGTTGGTGTTGGTGTTAGTGCGGTGTCTAGTGTTGGTGCAGTATGTGGTATGGGGGTAGAAGTGGGTTGTGTTGTTGTTAAAGGTGGTGTATGCTCACAGGGAGTGGGGGCTGCCTTTTCTTCCCCTTTCCTTTTCTTTTTTATTCTTTTGAATGAACCGGGGAGTGGTGAGGTTGAGTTCCTCTCCCTCTCACTAGCAGATTCATCCTCAGAGGAGCAGTGTTTTCTTCGCTTGATCCCCGTCTCAATTGGTGTGGGGACCGTTGGTTGTTGCTGCTCCTCTAATTGTTGTTTCTCCGGTTGATGCTGTTGCTTTTCTGGTTGCTGCAGCCGTTTTTGTTGCTGCTGTTCTGGCTGTTGCTGCTGCTGCTGTTTTTGTTGTTGCTGCTGTTTTCGTGGCATTGGTTGTGGAATTGGCCGCGGCAGCTGATGTTGCTGCGGCTGGTTCAACGGCTGGTTTGGCTGCTGCTGCTGTGTCTGCTGCCATGGCTGTTGCTGCGGCTGTTGTGGAGGCTGCTGTTGTTGTTGCTGCCTCGGTTGTTGGGTTGGTTGTGGGACGGTGGCAGATGGGATTGTGGGCTTCCGTTTCCGCCTCATTACCGTGATCCATTCCTCCCCTTTGGGCTCCTGCACAGTTTTGGGTTTCCTCGGTGCTGGGGTTGGTGCTCTGGTTGCAGGAGTTGTGACAGTCTGTTTGGACACTGGTGCTGTCTCAGAGGTTGGGACCGCCTTTAGTGTCACTTGAGTAGGAGTTGACCTTTGAGGGCAGCTCTTGGCCATGTGACCCTGTTTTTGGCAGAACCAGCAGTGCGGACGACGCCCCTCCACTACTACTGTCATAGTTGCCTCCTTAAATGTCAGCTGTGCTGGTATCGCCTGGAAGCCTTCTTTCTTTAGCCTCATGGCCACAGTGTAGCTGCCCAAGTGCATGCCGGTTTTCGACCGCACTGGGGTTATTTTTTCCACCTCGCCGAACTGTGTGAAGAAGGATCCCAGGATTTCTGCTGATATTTGCATAGGTACATTGAATACCTGCACCCGGGTCCTTGTCCTGCCCTGGTATTCGGGCTTTAGTTTTGTTCTCCCATACTTAATTTCCTGTAGGGAGAGTCTCTCCGCATCTTCCTTGGTGGGTAGGAGGATGTCCCACATGGCGTAGCTCCTCTGGTACAGGTATAATACCGGGATGTTTAGCTTGTGTAGGAGCCCTGCCATGTCTTCCTTTTTCATCCCTAGGAGGCGGTTTTCCGGCATATCCGAGATGATGAGGGAGAGCACTCTGTCTTCGATTGCCTCCCAAGCGCCTGGCACTGGTTTAATTTCTGCCCCCTCTATGTATTGTCTGTACTTGGTCAAGTACAAGTCTCTATACTCTTGAGGGGACAGTTGCTTCTCTACAGTCTTCCCCCATGCCGACCCTCTTGTTGGTGTTGGATCTTTGGTGAGGTTGGACTGTTTTTGCTGTTCCTTGGCGGAAGGGTTGCTATTTTGAGGGGCATTTTCCTTTCCGCTTTCCTTTGGGACCGACTCTCCCTGCTCTATACTTCTTCCAGGAAATACTTCCCTTTTTGGGGAGTCGGCCTCCTGGAGAGCATTGTCCTCTTTATTGTCCTTGGGAGCTTTTGCCCCTTTTGTTTTGGGGAGGTTTAGGCTGTATGCCCCCTCGTTTTCTTGATTTGCTCCCCTTTTGGGGCAGTAGCCCTCCTGGGGAGCACTGTCTCTCTTATCGTCCTTTGGGGCTACTGCCTCTTGATTTTGTGTTGTCAGAGCGGGATACCCTGTCCGACATTGTTTTTTCTCCCCTTTGTGGGGAGTCGCCCTCTTGGGGAGCACTGTCTCCCTTATCGTCCTTTGGGGCTACTGCCTCTTGATTTTTGTTGTCGGAACGGGATGCCCCGTCCAACATTGTTTTTCCTCCCCTTTGTGGGGAGTCGCCTTCTTGGGGAGCTGCTGGTGAGTTTTCTCCTTTCTGAGGGGCGTCCTTTGGTTTAGTGTCCGGGCGGTATGCCCCGTTGCTTTTTGCTTCCCCTGTTGGGGAGTCGTCCTCTTGGGGAGTAGTTTTTCTTGTGGTAGCCCCCTGGCTGGGGGTATCGCTATTGGTAGTCCCCGGGCTGGGGGTGTCCATTTTTGAAAAAAGCTCTCTCTTCCCTGTATAATTCACCAAAATGAGTGACGTGGAGTCGGCGTCCAAAGTGGGAGCCGACTTTGGCGCCAAAAAGAAGTGGCGCCAAAGGCGGCAAGAGGGGAGATAGAACTGAGAGAGGGAGTGGGAAGTTAGTGGAGGGAAGAGAGAAAGTGTTTCCGACCCTCCCTCGCGGGAAGGTCGTAAATTATCAGCTCGAATCCCCCCGTGAGGGGGGAGAGCAGAGAAAGACAGACCAAGTGGGGGTGCGGACAGAACGCTACCCAACAAGCTCGCCGGCCACGAGAATGTGTCGCCAGAACAACACTGCCTATCGCTGTGTATGTATCAGAGAACAGATACTACACTTTGAGATATTAAATCTTTTATTCATGTTAAAAAAATACAGAAAAAAAATCAACGATGAACAAAAAACTTAGGCACATGGCCAACTCAAAAGGGGGGATTTTGGGGGTCGTTGGTCATCCTTGTCACTCCAGAACTAAACAAAGTCAAAAGTTTCTCCCAGCTAGTATCTTCTTTCACCATAATACCGCATTCACCCTTTCATATTGGGGGACGTCCTAGTAACTCCCAATTTTTAAAACATTTTTTATTGATGTGTAAAAACAAAAAAGATAACAATAAAATGGTAACAATAATTCATTTGTGTCGAGGGAGGGGGAAGAAAAAACAAAAGGTGATTAGTAGGACCCTCCCAACCCCGTCTAGTTGATAGACTGCCCGTTCCACTAGGTTTGTAAAAGGAACCTCGCTTCTGCGGGTCAGTCTTTAGGTGGGGATGCCCTCTAGATGGGGGTGAATGGAGAAAAGAAAATTTTGTGGGTAAGGGATGGAGGTTAGTTTGTATTTCTTTTTCTCCAAGATGGGTAAAATTTAGAGGAAGGGGTGAAAACAAAAATTGCAGGTAAGAGGGGATGGGGATCTTGGAGGCTTCCTAATCGGGGAGGGATGGAACACACACTCAGCTAGCTGAGAGACTACTTGTTTAATTTAACTTTACAGAACTGCGCGTTCAACACCTAGGCGGGGAACACGTATTCAAATTTGGCTCCTCTTCGTACACACAGACTTGCCACATGTATCCATCTTCTGTCAAATGCCACGCGATGCAGCCTTCTTCTATCACATCTGATCTTCACCCGTAGTTGGTGTTTAAAGAACGCGATCAGATCTTGATCAGAAAAAGACAACACCCCCCGGCAACCTTGCAGACGCGACGTCCAAATCACCATTCTCGCCACGGCCAGAATCGTAACGTAGACCATTTGTCTTTCCCGGTCCCACGGCGGCCTCACGTTGTCCACAACATTGGATACAGTAATTGGGCGAGGATGCTCAGGATCGATGTGAGCCGTCACCCCACTGACATACGACCAGTACTGGCGGAGTTCGCGGCAATCGAAGAAAGCGTGATCCATAGTTTCCACAGCCGTTGTCCCACAACGGGGACAATCAGGCGACTCCAGAAACCCAGAACTGCATTGTATGTTGTTGAGTGGAAGTGCATTTCGGGCCAATCGCCAGGTCA
The DNA here is from genome assembly GCF_053919585.1 of Euprymna scolopes. Classification (NCBI taxonomy): domain Eukaryota; kingdom Metazoa; phylum Mollusca; class Cephalopoda; order Sepiida; family Sepiolidae; genus Euprymna; species Euprymna scolopes. The sequence goes on from NC_136504.1 coordinate 26,924,380, forward strand.
GAGAGAACTCCGAATTGTTCAGATGACTCGAACCTGGCGCCCAGCTCCACGCGGAGCGGATCTCACTCTGCTGCCACCCCAAATGCGCGCATCGCGGGTCGTCAGCGGCCCCCTTCACTAGATCCCTGTGGAGTTCCCTACGGGTAGCAGTCACAAGGTCACTGGACCTTGGTAGTCGTTTTAGCGCGGCTCGGCACTCTTTCATGTAGGCAGATTCTCCCCGCGGCCTGCGACGGCTCTCGATGGAAGGGTCGAGAACGAGGTCGGGGAAGGCGGCAGTAACCACGGGGTGCCACGGTTGGTCCTCCTGCATATAGTGGCTCAGGAAGGCCAGCCTCTCAGCATCTCGATGACACTTCAAGTCCGGCATTCCCAAGCCTCCCTCACACGGACGTTGAATACAGACCTGTCTGCTCACCCAGTGTCTTCCTCTGTCCCAAAGGAGCGAGGACAAGAGTTCGACAAGAGCTTTTAGGTGTTGTGCAGGCAGGGGAAGTACGGCCAGTCGGTAAAGGATGAGAGGAAAGACGTAAGTGGCGCACGCCTCAGCTCTACCCTTTAAGGAAAGTTTCCTAGGAAGCCACGAATTGACTGCAGCCTCCACCTTTGACCGTACCTCCAACCAATTCTTGTCAAGCTGGAGACCCGGTCCGAACCACACGCCGAGGATCCGGACCGGGCCATCTGTCCAGCTGAAGGGCGCAGGGAGGTTTGCGTTGCCACTCCATGCGCCCAACCGCAGTCCTACCGACTTGTTGCGGTTTATCTTGGCCCCTGTAATTCTTTCGTACTGTGTGAGTGCCTCCGACACGACCTCAATGTCTCTGAAGCCCGACACGAAGATCGTGACATCATCGGCGAACGCGGATACCTTGGCAGCTGTGCCTCCCCATGTCTCAGCTTGCGGAGAAGAGGCTCCAAAGCCAGGACATAAAGCAGGGGCGACAGCGGACAACCCTGACGAACCGACCGAGAAATAACAAAGGGTTTCGAGCGCTTTCCGTTCACTTGCACGACAGCCATGGGCTGTCGATACATTATGGAGATCCACTTGCAAAAGTCCGGTTTAAAACCGGCGGCCTCTAAGACAGATGCCAGGAAACGATGGTCGACCCTATCGAAAGCTTTGGACTGATCTAAGTTTATCAGCGCGGCTTCCGTGTCGTCATCTATTCCCCCCTCTAGGATCATGCGGATCAGGTGCAAGTTGTTCTGAATCGATCTCCCCTTCACAGCGTAGTTCTGTTCCGGTTCAACCAACTCGTCGATAACAACCTGCAGCCGATTCGACAGGACCTTGGCCAAAATCTTCAACTCTGTGTTTAGCAGAGTTATGGGCCTGTAGTCGTCTAACTCTTCCCCTCCATGCCCGTCACCTTTCTTCAGCAATGTGATGACTCCCTTGGTCACCTGCCCTGGGATGGATCCCTGAGCAAACCAATGGTTGAACATATCCGTCAGAAGAGGCAGAAACATGGGCGACAGCCTCAAGTACAGTTCGTATGGCAGACCATCAAGTCCTGGCGATCTGTCACAGCTGACCTGCTTCAGCGCAGTAAAGACCTCCCGCTCCGTCACCCGGCCCTCGCAACTAGCCGCTCTAGCCGCCTCGAGGCGGGGAGAGTCGGCCAAATAGTCGCTAAACTCAAGGACCGGAAGATCGGGCTGCTGCGTAAAACGCTCCTCGAAATGTTCTCGAAACCCCTCGCAGATCTCCCGAGTCGATTCCAGGGTGCGTCCATTCGGATGTTTGATTTTTGCAATGTATTTGTCCGAGCCACGCCTAGAAACCTCACGGCGCACGTCTGCATAAGAATTGACTGCTTCGTTGCCTATCTTTCTAAGCCTAGCTCTAACTACTTGGCCTTCGTAATGCTCGCTAGTCTCGCATAGAAGGTCCTGCTTAGCTAGTTCCTGACTAACCCTATCACCCTCCCCCGTAGCCTGGGCTAGTTTTTGCTCTAGCTTCTTCTTCGTCTTGGCCTTATCTAGTGCGAGGCGCTGGGCATACTTGACGGAGAAGCTTCTGATCTTGGCTTTGAGACCTAACCACCACTTACTCCCGGTAACCGCCCCCACTAGTGCCTTTTTAATCAATTCTCTTAACTGATCTTGGAAGTCTTGTATCTCCAGAAGGGAGGTGTTTAACTTCCAGTACCCCGCTAACTTAGGCCTATTTCCTAGCTTCAGCCGGGCCATAACTAATTTATGGTCCATCTGGCCTAGCCAAGTGAACGTGGGACAAGATAAGAAGTCTACTTCGCCTCTCCTAACTAACATCCTGTCCAAATAAGTATTTGGATAGGAGGAAACACTATTGGTCCACGTCCACATCTCCCGCCCTGGATGCTCGACCCGAAACCTGTCGACCAGACCGCATCTAGCCATCAGATCAGCCAGGCTGGACTCGCACCTCTCCGATCCTCTAGCTCCGCCTCCTACCTTATCTGTGTCGGGGTCTAAGATGGAATTCCAATCCCCCATTAGCACTACCCGCTTCCGACAATCTACAAACGCGTCAAGCTGACTGAAGAATGAGACCCTCTCACGAGCGGTGCTGGGCGCATGAACCGCAATCACCCGAAACACAGAATCTTTTACGGCAACATCGGCCACAACCAGCCTACCCACTGCATCTCTATGGACAACGTCGACCGTCGCCGACAGGGTACGTTTAACCAGCACGGAAACTCCCTTCCCCCGCGGGCTGCCATATGCTGAGAAAACCTCAAAGTCTCGGGCCAGCACCTGACAGTCCACAGAGGAAACGAAATGCGTCTCCTGAATCGCAGCGACATCCACTCCCAGGGACAAGAGGTCGTGCCGGAGGCGAGCCGCCCGGCCCGATGATCTCAAGCCCCTCGCATTCAGACTAGCCAAATTCAAAGCCATGGTACCTACCTTAAGGTGTGTTACACTCAGCTCCGAAGTCAGCCGGGGAAAGGACACCGACGTTGTGTGCAATGCTCAAGGTGGTCAGGTTTTTCATGTCCTGACCTTCTCTCACAATGCCGCCGACATCCAAAGGGTAAGTCAATTTAAGGGCCCTATAGAGTGATGGATGGACCAACACTGGGACCCTTCCCTTGCATTGTTTTGCGAGTTCCTCAAGGGAAGTGTCATTTTTCCTAATCAGTTCAATTCCCGGACCAGCCCCTTTAGCGGCTTCCAGCATTGTCCACACGTTGGTTTTGCAGGCCTCAGGAAGCCTGACGAAAGTTGTTAGCCGTGGGGCGTCCGGGAAATTAGAGGGGACATTAACGTCTTTTCCCCCTATCTGTTGGCAGTCCAGCAGAGGTTTTAAATTTTTTCTCTGCCGGTGTGGTACGCCCATTGCCACAGACAGGGGGTCTACAGAACAAAGTTCCTCTCTCGTTTCGAGGGCGAGAGTCCCTGTTGGAGTGAGTCCGTAAGTGGGAGAATCTGAAGGGTCTCTCCCCCTCCCGGGTTCATTCTTTTCTTTCTGGGATAGCGGCTCAATTTGCATTGGTGTGGGGACGAGTGTCTGTGTGGTGTCTGGTGTTGGTGTTGGTGCGGTGTCTGGTGTTGGTGTTGGTGCAGTGTCTGGTGTTGGTGCAGTGTCTGGTGTTGGTGCAGTGTCTGGTGTTGGTGCGGTGTCTGATGTTGGTGTTGGTGTTGGTGCGGTGTCTGATGTTGGTGTTGGTGTTAGTGCGGTGTCTAGTGTTGGTGCAGTATGTGGTATGGGGGTGGAAGTGGGTTGTGTTGTTGTTAGAGGTGGTGTATGCTCACAGGGAGTGGGGGCTGCCTTTTCTTCCCCTTTCCTTTTCTTTTTTATTCTTTTGAATGAACCGGGGAGTGGTGAGGTTGAGTTCCTCTCCCTCTCACTAGCAGATTCATCCTCAGAGGAGCAGTGTTTTCTTCGCTTGATCCCCGTCTCAATTGGTGTGGGGACCGTTGGTTGTTGCTGCTCCTCTAATTGTTGTTTCTCTGGTTGATGCTGTTGCTTTTCTGGTTGCTGCAGCCGTTTTTGTTGCTGCTGTTCTGGCTGTTGCTGCTGCTGCTGTTTTTGTTGTTGCTGCTGTTTTCGTGGCATTGGTTGTGGAATTGGCCGCGGCAGCTGATGTTGCTGCGGCTGGTTCAACGGCTGGTTTGGCTGCTGCTGCTGTGTCTGCTGCCATGGCTGTTGCTGCGGCTGTTGTGGAGGCTGCTGTTGTTGTTGCTGCCTCGGTTGTTGGGTTGGTTGTGGGACGGTGGCAGATGGGATTGTGGGCTTCCGTTTCCGCCTCATTACCGTGATCCATTCCTCCCCTTTGGGCTCCTGCACAGTTTTGGGTTTCCTCGGTGCTGGGGTTGGTGCTCTGGTTGCAGGAGTTGTGACAGTCTGTTTGGACACTGGTGCTGTCTCAGAGGTTGGGACCGCCTTTAGTGTCACTTGAGTAGGAGTTGACCTTTGAGGGCAGCTCTTGGCCATGTGACCCTGTTTTTGGCAGAACCAGCAGTGCGGACGACGCCCCTCCACTACTACTGTCATAGTTGCCTCCTTAAATGTCAGCTGTGCTGGTATCGCCTGGAAGCCTTCTTTCTTTAGCCTCATGGCCACAGTGTAGCTGCCCAAGTGCATGCCGGTTTTCGACCGCACTGGGGTTATTTTTTCCACCTCGCCGAACTGTGTGAAGAAGGATCCCAGGATTTCTGCTGATATTTGCATAGGTACATTGAATACCTGCACCCGGGTCCTTGTCCTGCCCTGGTATTCGGGCTTTAGTTTTGTTCTCCCATACTTAATTTCCTGTAGGGAGAGTCTCTCCGCATCTTCCTTGGTGGGTAGGAGGATGTCCCACATGGCGTAGCTCCTCTGGTACAGGTATAATACCGGGATGTTTAGCTTGTGTAGGAGCCCTGCCATGTCTTCCTTTTTCATCCCTAGGAGGCGGTTTTCCGGCATATCCGAGATGATGAGGGAGAGCACTCTGTCTTCGATTGCCTCCCAAGCGCCTGGCACTGGTTTAATTTCTGCCCCCTCTATGTATTGTCTGTACTTGGTCAAGTACAAGTCTCTATACTCTTGAGGGGACAGTTGCTTCTCTACAGTCTTCCCCCATGCCGACCCTCTTGTTGGTGTTGGATATTTGGTGAGGTTGGACTGTTTTTGCTGTTCCTTGGCGGAAGGGTTGCTATTTTGAGGCGCATTTCCCTTTCCGCTTTCCTTTGGGACCGACTCTCCCTGCTCTATACTTCTTCCAGGAAATACTTCCCTTTTTGGGAGTCGGCCTCCTGGGGAGCGTTGTCCTCTTTATCGTCCTTGGGAGCTTTTGCCCCTTTTGTTTTGGGGAGGTCTAGGCTGTATGCCCCCTCGTTTTCTTGATTTGCTCCCCTTTTGGGGCAGTAGCCCTCCTGGGGAGCACTGTCTCTCTTATCGTCCTTTGGGGCTACTGCCTCTTGATTTTTGTAGTCAGAGCGGGATGCCCTGTCCAACATTGTTTTTTCTCCCCTTTGTGGGGAGTCGCCCTCTTGGGGAGCACTGTCTCCCTTATCGTCCTTTGGGGCTACTGTCTCTTGATTTTTGTTGCCGGAACGGGATGCCCCGTCCAACATTGTTTTTTCTCCCCTTTTTGGGGAGTCGCCCTCTTGGGGAGCTGCTGGTGAGTTTTCTCCCTTCTGAGGGGCGTCCTTTGGTTTAGTGTCCGGGCGGTAGGCCCCGTTGCTTTTTGCTTCCCCTGTTGGGGAGCCGTCCTCTTGGGGAGCAGTTTTTCTTGTGGTAGCCTCCTGGCTGGGGGTATCTGTATTGGTGGTCCCCGGGCTGGGGGTGTCCATTTTTGAATAAAAGCTCTCTCTTCCCTGTATAAATTCACCAAAATGAGTGACGTGGAGTCGACGTCCAAATTGGGAGCCGACTTTGGCGCCAAAAAGAAGTGGCGCCAAAGGCGGCAAGAGGGGAGATAGAACTGAGAGAGGGAGTGGGAAGTTAGTGGAGGGAAGAGAGAAAGTGTTTCCGACCCTCCCTCGCGGGAAGGTCGTAAATTATCAGCTCGGATCCCCCCCCCGTGGGGGAGGGGGGAGAGCAGAGAAAGACAGACAAAGTGGGGGTGCGGACAGAACGCTACCCAACAAGCTCGCCGGCCACGAGAATGTGTCGCCAGAACAACACTGCCTATCGCTGTGTATGTATCAGAGAACAGATGGTGTTTATTTGCTCCCCCACTGAGCAAATTAGGCACAAGGCCGTTTTTAATGTGAGGTAAAAACCAGCTCCCCTAAAAGGGGTCACTCTGGTTACCAAAAATAATAATTGTCCCAGTATAGAGGGTCTCCCCTCCATTGACTGGTACAAATTATCTTAAGTGCAGTATCTGCCGGAACAGATACTACACTTTGATCTTGTCCCGAAGGCCCTTTTCGTTAAACTGTAAAAGTATTTATCTTAGTAATCTGGTTAATGCAGTGTCAGAATATATCAGGTTATTATCTCCGATATCTTTATAAAGGTCTGTGACAAAATTAGATTGTATTGATGTCCGGTGCGAACGGAAACCACACGATATCATTATACCATCTTTAGGCAGAACAAATACTACCCTTTGGATTCTAGTTAGAAGATTAAGAAGGTATATTTTAGTTTCACATACGGCTCAAATGCGACATATGTTTTTTTATTTATTATTATTTTTTTTTTTTACATTTAGTCTTCGGTGATTGGGAGATACTATTTATTAAAATATTAATGTATAGATTATTATTATTTGTCCCCCGATAAAAGGAAGGTGAACCTGTCAATTCAATCTTGTCCATTCGTCTGTTCGTCTATCCGCACTGTTCTCAATAACTATGCCTTCGAATTTTTGGAAATTTTACACAAACATTAAACATGATATGAGTAAAAAAAAAGTAATAGAACGAATTTTCCGGGAAAACTTCGGTTGCCCCCTAGGGGTGCCTTTCGCGTTGAAATAGCTAAAATTGACACATTGGTGCTTATGAAAAAAAAAAAAAAATAGATGCCTTGGATTTTTATAAAACTTTCTGAAAAGTTGTAACTAACTGATTTATACATAATTTTCTTTGTCTATACTTCGCGATAACTCTTGGGTGTGCCCCAGGAGCTCTTTTAGGGCTAATAACAACACTCCATTTTTGGGACTATTTTACCATATTTGTCAAAATTTTATGTGTATGTCTATTTAGCAGTTTTGCATGGTGCTGAACTGACATTTAAATATGTTAAGGCCTTGGGGAATTTTAGGGCTAAATGGGGGGGCAAATGATTGATTAGTCATTACATTTTTGCATGGTGCATAATTCAAATTAACATATGTTTAGTACTAAAACTGCACCGTTTGTTTATTTTCACTAGGATTCGACGTCCCTTGGTGACTTTTGGGGCTAAATGTGGGGAGAGTGCTGAACTGAGACCCTGGGGCATACATCAGAGTTATAGAAGTATAGACAAGCAAAATTATATAGAAATCAGTTAGTTACAATTTTTCAGAAAGTTTTATGTAAATTTTAGCCATTTTAACCCGAAAGGCACCTCTAGGAGGCAATCAGAGTTTTCTCGGAAAAAACGTTCTGTTACTGTTTTACTCATACCATGTTTAATGTTTGTGCAACATTTCCAAAAATTCGAAGGCGTATTTATTGAGAAAATGCTGGTCAGACGAACGGAAGAGCGGACAAGGGTGAATTTACAGGTTCACCTGCCTTTTGTCAAGGGACCAAAAAGAACAAGCACAAGTGAACAAAGAAAGGGAAATTCTTAAAAAAAAAAAAAGGAATAAAAACGAGAAAAGAAAGGAAATAAAAAGTACACATGAAGAACACTCAAAAGAAAAGTAAAATAATAGGGGAGAAAGAGATAAAGTTTGGTGTTTTTACGGCATTTTTTGGGTTACTGAAAACCGAATCCGGTAATTATGGAGGCCTTTATTCTTTAAGTTTATATATATATATATATATATATATATATATATATATATATATATATATATATATATATATATTTACTATAATAATTATTATTAAATACCTACAGACACTAGTATTTCATCCGTTCGCGAATCATCAGTGTAGGTTGTCACGATTAACGCCAGTCGAGAGACTCAAACCCCGGCGACAGAAGTCATGTCTCGTTTCATTAGCAAGAACCAGAACCACCAGGCTACTGCAGACCGCGAGAGATACAAGTTGAAATTAAACATTTATTCTTAAATGCTTTTAACATGAGTCAGACTGATCTTATCATTATATGACGATCTGCGCGTATTAGCTAAATTGACCGACTTTATATATATATATATATGTCGTGAGACAACAACTAGAAGATGTGGATAATAGTCCTCAATAAATAAATGGATAAGTAAGAAAAAATAATACAAAAGAAAAAAAACGAAAAGAGAAAGAAAAATAAATAATAGGGAGTACGAAAGAAAAAAGAAAGAAACGTTATAAAAGAAAAAAATGTAGTAGAATAAATATCGTATTCTAAAATTACTATATTTAATATTAAATAACTCGAAAATGGTAGATATGTCGCAAAACAAAACAATGAACCAAAACTATGAACAAATATTTGAATATATATATATATATATATATATATATATATATATATATATATATATATATATATATATATATATATATATAAAGTATGATACGCAAAAAGGAAAGAAAGTAAAAGAAGGAAAGGGAATGAAAACAAATAAAAAATATGAAACAAAAATTTAAAGGAAGAAGAAAAAAACGAATAAATTAGAAATTAATAGGGAAAGGATTCGATAATTCTATTTGTTTTCAGTAAGCGAGAGGAGAATCTATTTCCATACTTTCCCTTAAACGCGTCAGTTGGACTTTTATTAAGTACAATACTTAATATTATCGTTTTTTTTTTTTTTATGGAGCGTAGACAATTCATAGTGGATGCATTATCTGCAGTTCCCGTTACCCTTGCTTCTCTTAATTTGTCTCTTAGTCCTCATTTTAATGAGTGATTTTTCTGACAAAGGGAGAAGAAAAAGTTGTATTCTAGGTTGGCAGTATTTTGCTTGAACAGTCGCTAAAGTTGTCGGAAAGTTTCTGTTTCATTGTCTATCCTTGGAGCTATGTCACTAGTAAGCGCTTGATCGTCAAGGACCCGAACATTGGATTAACCACTAAAGATGTTGTCCTATCAGCAGGTGTAAAGTACTGGGGCTGCTATGTTGCCATTTGGGGAATGCGTTCTGGACCATGCAGTAGCTTCTGGTGAGCTTATCGATGCCATATTAGTGGGTAATTGTTACCGCTTTACCTTTTCATGTGCTACAAAAGAAAATATTTTATTTCGTCATTTCTTTTGCTCTTACTTTCCCTCTCTGTCCTGCTCTAAGCAATTGTGTCGACCGATTCCACAAATCCCAAAACACCATCATGAAAAGTTTCAAGAAAAAATACACGATTAAACCCGGATCTCCAATATCCAACGTATACCCCCCCCTCCACTACCATGTCTCCTTCTCCAACATCAGGGGTCTACGTTCTAACCTTCCAAAGGTTGAAACCCAATTACAGGAGATAAAACCAGACCTATTATTCCTAAGTGAAACTGGCATTGGAAAGACTTTCCCTAGACGAATTTGTAATCAAAGGATACTCTAACTTAACTTTCAAATCTGACCCCCAAGATCGCCATGGACAGGAATATGTGCCTACATTAAAGATGGGTTTCTATGTGGTAGGGACCTCTCCACCGAAGATCCTAAATTACCCTATATGTGTTTTTGAGTTGCACTTGCTCACACTACTGCAATTATATTTGCACTCTATCGTCCCCACAACAGCGGAGTTGCTATCTTTAAAATCATATCCGAGAAAATTGAACACATCCAGTCTGCTCATCCTTCGGCAAACATTCACGTTTGTGGAGACTTCAATGTTCACAATATGGAATGGTTAATCCACTCAAACAAGACAGATGATGAAGGGAGGTTCTGTCAAGATTTCTCTATTGCTTATGACCTCACTCAGATTGTTCATGACCCCACACGTGTGTCCGATACTGACGCTCAGTATGCAAGTCTCCTTGACCTTTATCTCACAATTTGCCCTGAGCTATGCTCATCTTCCGTTCTGTCTCCACTGGGATCTTCTGACAACTCAGTTGTATCAGTTAAGATAAAAACGAAATGTAGTAAGTCTTCAGACGTACCTCTCCATCATATCAATACACTATGGCTGATTGGGATAACTTCCGTTCATTTATATCAGATCTACTTCTGCATTCCATGTTTAAAAAGGATGTGTCCTCTATAGTATCAGACCTGACAGAATGGTTAATTGTAGATATAGACCGATTCATACCCCCCCCCAAGAAATATATGCAAAAACCTAACAGAAACTCGTGGTTTTCTCCAGAATGTGCTACTGCCATTGCGCATAGAAATCACTTTTTCCATTGCTTCTAACGTAACAGATTTACGTTTTCAGGACTGACAACAATTAGTGTAAAAGCGCAATAAAGGATACAAGAGAATTGTATGCTCAGTCCGTCAACTCCAAAGTAGTTGAGCAGCGGCTTGGTTCCCATTAGTTTTGGCAAATAGCAAGCAGGATACTGAACTGTGTGCTCTATCCCAACTATCATCAATGGACATGAGGTAATCTCATCAACATCAGACAAAGCCAAACTCTTTGTTAAGAATTTGCAGCTAATTCTACCTTATATGACCAAGGCCACCAACCCCCAGTACTTTCTTCTGTATCAGAAATTACTCTATGTGACATACAAATATATGTGCGTGAAGTTGCCAAGCTAATCAAGAACCTTGATTCCAGTAAAGGAACGTGCTCTGGTGGCATTCCTATTATAGTGCTGAAAAAGCTTCAACCAGAACTAGCTCCCATACTTACAAAGCTGTTTAAGTGTTTTCTTAAGGAGAATTGCTTCCAACACCCTGAAAAACCTCGCCAGTATGCTCAGTATTTAAAGATTCAGGTGATCGATTATCTCCCTCTCAGTACAGACCAATAAGTCTCCTGTGTGTCATGAGTAAATTGCCGGAATCTGTGTTAAATAGAGAAGTAGTCTATCACCTCAGCAAAAATAAACTTAATGATATTCAATATGGTTTCCGTTCTGCTTGATCTACAGTAGATGTGCTTACACATATATATCATAGGATTAGCAAATCTTGACGGAGGCTTCCTTTCTAGGACAGTTGCTCTTGACATATCAAAGGTATTTGATAGAGTATGGCATACATGTCTACTCACAAGATCTCCAGTTACGGTATAGCTGGAAATGTCTTCTCAATTATTAAATCATTTCTCTCTGATAGGTTCATAAGAGTAGTAGTTAATAGACAGAAATCAGAAGCTCAGAGTATTAATGCTGGAGTCCCTCAGGGGTCCATCCTGGACCCAACTCTCTTTTTAATCTACATCAATGATCTTCCAAATTACATACTTAGATCATTCGTTGGCATTTATGCTTATGACAGATGAGTTCGTAATTAAAGGATACAATAACTTAACTTTAAAATCTGACCCCCAAGATCGCCATGGGCCTATATTAAAGATGGTTTTCTATGTGGTCGGAACCTCTCCAATGAAGATCCTAAATTACCCTATTGTCTATGATAGTATATCAATAACCGTTAACGACCAAGTTATCTCTGATTTTCTCTTATCTGATCTTGAGCATGTGGTACACTGGGGGAAGAAGTGGCTGGTTACTTTTAATGCATCTAAAACTAAACTTCTGTCTTTACATAATCAGCGTTCTGATCGCATCTGGCATCAATTGAAATGAATGTCTATCATCTTGAGGAAGGTCTATGTTTTCTGAAATGGAACCCGTACATCAAATCTGTTGCCAATGTCGCTGGGAAAATGGTGGTATCCTTCTATCTGTCCAGTAGATATCTCACTGTTGATGCAATTCTCTACCTATATAAGAGCCAGGTACGTCCAACAATAGAGTACTGTTGCCACATTTGGGCAGGAGATGCTAGAAAGAACTTGCCCTGCCTTGACAAAACAGACTTCGTAGCCTAGTGAGGGGGAATCCCTTTTCTCTTCCCTGAAACCTCTTTCTCACAGAAGAGACGTTGCGAGCCTGTCCCTGTTTTATCGTTGTCTTCATGGCAAGTGCTCGTCTCCAATCTATGGTCCCCCCTCGCCAAACTTTCACGAAAAACACTCGTCTAGCTAAAAACACTATCACTAATTTCTCTCACTCTTTATCTGTGCCTAAACCTAATCATAGATTCCATGAACAAAGTTTCTTTCTTAGAACTGTAAACCTGTGGAACTCTTTTCCTTTTGGCTTCGTTCCAACTGACTATAATATGGTCGTCTTTAAGTCCAACGTAAACAAATTCTTTATAAGCCGTTTCCCTTAAGTAATCCAATTTACCAAATTTCCACTACTAACAATTATTATGGCATTGTCCCATTGACCACTGTACACTTATTAACCCTTATCCTCGAGTGGCCTCTGGGCATTGATAAGTGGTGACTCTTTTGTAAAAAAAAAAGAAAGGGGCATACAAAAAATAAAACAACAATAGTAAGGAAGGACGGGGGAAGAGATCAAGAAAGAAAGAAAAAAAAGATAGAGGGAATGAAGTTAAATAAAGTATGATACTCGTCCCCGGAAAACTGTTCCCTTTTTGCTAGGTACGAAAACTGGTCTCTTATTGAATAAATAAGGGACCAGTTTTCCTAGCTAACAAAAAGGAGCGAGTTTTCCAGGTACGAGTTTTTCGGGTACGGGTTTTCTGGGGACAGGTTTTTTCTAAATTCGATAAAAAAAAAAAGAAAGAAAATCATGAGGAAATCGAAGTTAAATAAAACTAAGAAAAAAAAATTATTTAATTAATTGAAATTCTTATTGAGTATTTTGTATTTATTTATCCATTTATTTATTGCGGACTATTGTTCTCATCATTTTTAGTTGTTGTTTCGTGGTGTTTCGGTTAACTTTTTCTGGCCTTCGTCAGGTGGTAAACCACAACGAGATAGGAACGCCGAATCTCCTAACTGCATCCTCAGCAATTACTGCCTTCCATAGTTGTTGTCGTCTCACCACGTTTTGGCCAACTAAGCCTCTGGCCGGCTTTGGGTAGGATCGAAACCGCTATCTTCGGACAATGCTCACCTGGAACCGTAGAGATTCAACATCTCTATCCACTGCACCACCGGCCACGAAGGTCAGAGGAATAGTTGGCCAAAACGTCGTGAAATAACAATTAGAAGATGAGGATAGTCCGCAATAAATACATGGATAAATAAGAAGAGAATAATAAGAAAAAAAATAAAGAGAAATCGAAAAAGAAATAATAAGAAGGAGTACAAACGAAAGAAAGAAAGAAAGAAAGGTTATAAAATAAAGAAATAGTAGAATACTGATACGAATGAAAAAGAAAGAAAGACTTCGTATTATTTGTATTATTCAGACTACTGTGGCAGATTTCTTCTGGTCTACCACGTAAGGTCACACAAAGTTAGACAAGATCAACAATTTTATGAGGATGTGCTGCCACCCAGACCATCCAAGTATTGTTGGTAATATCTGTGAACTGGTATGTAAATCTGCAAGCGATTTAAAACGACACTTAAAGGTGCATAATATAGACCCTCTACAAGAACCAGCAAATACTGACAAGTTCCCTAACCACATTTGTGAATGATCATGCAAGAGGGAAGCGGGATTAAAAAGTCATCTACGCGCACATGGACGCCGAACATCAACCTGAAGAGATGGTAAACTTCTGTCAAGAAGTAACAATTATCATTCAGACTGCTGTTCTCATCTTGAGTGTTATTTTTACAAGGTTTCTGCCGATGTCACCTTTTTATAAGGTTTCTGCCGATGTCACCTCTGTTCTTATTAATTCGGATTCGTACCGATTTTACATTTTGTTTCGGATTTTTTTTTTTTTTAGATGAGGATGTGAATTTGTATTATTTGTATTTTTTTTTTCGATTGCTATTCTCGTCTAGAGCATTATATTCGCAATGATTCGGCCGTAGAAGGTTGAAGGTTTCGTCGGTCGAGGCGTTTTGAAAATTACACTCGAGGTGAGTAGAGTTATCTAAATAATTAAAATAATACGAACATTTTATACTCATGTAAACACAAGTTCCGCAACATAAAAGAGAGGGTTCAAAAGAGAGTCGCCAACCTGCAAGGTCCTGAACTGTTATCTAAGCCCCAGCCTCTGTCCCATCGACGAAATGTTGCGTCCCTCTGCCTGTTGTACAAGTATATTAATGTTGAATGCTCTGATGAATTACAAAGCCTTGTACCCCCTCGACGTAAATACCTCCGACGAACCCGACAAGCAGCAAAATCCTACCCCTTAACAGTAGAGTTCCTTAGTTGTAAGAAAGGCTTCTACTCTAATAGTTTATCCCCTAGAACTACTAGACTTTAGAACTCCCTTCCGGATGCCTGCTTCCCCAACTGTAGAAGTTCAAGTGTAATGTGAACAGACATCTTGCTGTTCGTATATTTTCATAATAGCCATGGACTACTATACATATGGCCCCGTATGTTACATGAGAGGCCACGTTTCTAAGGGGCCATTGTTTTTATTATGGAAAACTGTAAGCTCGAGCCGCATACAACGTTTAAAATTTCAAAGAGAAGTAACTCAAAAGTAGTTTATATTAACTCTTGAAATAATGAATAATAAACTTTTATTTAAATATTTTTATATTATATCATTCTTAAAATACATGTTCTTATCTATATAAAATGTTTTTCACCGCTTTTATTCATGTTAATTTACAGAACAAAAGTACAATAGAGTAACCTCCCTTGATTTTTTTTCAAAGACTTAAGCGATCTTTATGTTTACAACCATTTTTGCGATCTCTATTGTTGAATTTTTTCTACTCGTTTTAAATATTGTAAAAAATATATAGTATCTTTTTTTTAAATATTGTTTAAGTTTTGTTATAATTTGCTTAATAAAATGGTGAACAAATACGTTGCATTTGGCTGCAAAACTGGTTATAAAACCACGAAAATCTATCAACTTTTCATTTTCCACATGGCAAACCCGACCTGTTTGAAAAATGGACAAAATTTGTAAATCGTGCTGATTGGATTGCAACAAAAAAATTCAGTTTTATGTATAAAACATTTTGAGGAAAAATTTATTTTAAAAGGGAAAAGAAATAAGTTAAATTGGTCCCTACATCCAATACCAACAATTCATTCACCGTTAGTGAATATTAAGCCATCTCTTCTACCGACATCAAACACCATGAGAAAAGCCCCAAAGGATCGAAATTACCAAGACGATGAACTACCAAATTTTCTTTCAGCAGATATTATTATGAGTTTCGAAGATTTGGAAGAAACAAAGTGTTGGCCCACTGGTTTTAGTTTTTAAAAAAATGAAAAATATGTATGGATTTTCCGGATGGATTTTGAGACAAATTTTCCATTACTGAAAGAGTGCATTCGGATTTACACGTTCAACTTCAGTATTATGGAAATCCAATACCATTACCACATTGGTTTGTGAAGGGTCACAATGCAAAACTTACAAAGTATAGCATGTTGGAAAATTTCCCCTCTTATATTTAAAACATTGTAGCAGAACTTCCAAATTCCATTCTAAAAGAAGTATACAAATTTCAACATTTTAAACGTAAGGATCGCCATTCATTTTCTGTTGAACTAATCAGATTCTCTTTATTATTGCGCTATACTTCTCCTCAAACATAAACTACTGGTTGAGCAATTACATTTTCCTTCATTTTCTTCATTAGAAAAAATACAAAAAGGTGATGTAGAATCTATAACTGCTACAAAATCTCTCTTGGGGAAAAGGTAAACTTTCTCAGGATTGTATCTTGATGTTGGATGAAATGTACCTTCAAAATGGAACTCAGTTTCATGGTGCGAAGTATGTTGGTGCTGATGAAACTGGCAACTTATATAAAGGTATCATGATATTTATGATTTCAGGGTGGAAGGAGACAGTGCCAACTGTAGTTAAAGTCTGTCCTGAAGTGACTGTTACTGGTGACTGGCTCTTAGGAGATAATTGAATGCATTGTACAGCTTTTAAATGCAGGATTTAATATAAGGGCTGTAGTTGCAGACAGCCATTCTGCAAATGTAAATGCCTTTAAAATTTTATTAAACAAATTTGAAGGAGATAAAAACATTTTATTACTTATCCAGAGTCTCCAAACAATTCTTTTTTTCTTTTTTGACATTGTTCATTTGTTGAAGAATATTCGAAACAGTTTACTAAACAAAAGAAAGTTTGTGTTTCCTTCCTTCGATTTCAATATTTTGGACCGTTATTTGTGTTCCCAGTCAGGAGTTTTATCTTGGTCTGATATACATAAAATATATGACAAGGACAGGTTTTGGATGCTACACTACAAAACGCACCAAAACTAACTTTCAATGCATTACATCCCGGTGACAATAAGCAAAGTGTCAATTATTGCTGTATTCCATGAGACAACAATTGCTTCTTGTAAAAGCTACTTTCAAGAACGGACCGACATTGCAAATTTTCTTAAAGTGATATGGTACTCGTGGACTAGAGCCAATTCTAATCAAAGATTTACCCCTAATTTTTTTTAATAATGCTGTTACTAAAAGAGATGATAAAATCAACTTTTACCAAACATTTTCTAACTGGGTTGAGTCTTGCTCAAAAATTTCTGATTTTTGCTTCACTGCACAGACCAGCAAAGTATTTGTCAGAACTTTGAGAGCACAAGCAATGCTTATGAAAGAACTTCTGAATGATGGGTATGAATATATTCTCACTCGTGGATTTCAAAGTGATCCCCTTGAAAGCGATTTTCACAGTATCGTCAAATGAGCGGAGGGAGATTTTTAGTGGGTCTTTGTGAGATTTACAGCAGTGAAAATATTTTAATCTGTAGATCCCTTTTAAAAGCAAATGTTAACATTTGGTAGAAAACCTCAATCCATTGTCAAAGAATGAAAATTATAATCTTCTGGATATGTTGTCCAAACATGAGTCAGAAATAAATGAACTATGTTTATCACCTGACAGCAAAGAAGTAGCACATTCAATTGCTGGTTATGTTGCAAAAACACTTTTGAAGCGCTTTAACTGTGATATTTGTTCTACTTTTATGGTTAGCAAAGATACGGAGATCACTGAGAATCATTATCTTAATTTATTATCTCGAGGAGGTTTGACAATTCCATCCACTCAGATTGCTGAATTTATTTGTTCTTGCTTTGCAATTTGGGATTTTTCTTCTCAATTCATTGAAAAACATGGTCAGTCTACAACTAGGACGTCTGTAGAAATAATTTAAAAAACTTATTCGCCAAGGTATGTATTTACATGTGAGAAACACATTGAAAAAGTACATAAATTGGCAACAAAAATTGTTATAAATATATTCTATAACAACCATCAAAAACTTTTTCAGATGAAATTAGAAAAGATTCATAAAAAAATTTTTAAAAAGCGGCAACGATCAAAATAAAAGTGAAATTTGATGTTGAACATTTACCTTTATTTACAATTTTTATTGAATTTCTTGTGCTTTGTAAAGATACTTTAAAATTCCTCTTGTAAGAAAGATAGCAGTTAATGATTTGATAATTTTGTAACAGAGTGAAAAACAATTTACTTCCTTTCCAACCTTTATATTCATGTGCTTTGTAAATATTTTGATATTCTTAAAAAAAAAGATATTTTAATAAAATCGTTAAAAAACAAATAACTTGTTGTTGTCCAAGCAAAACATTTTTTTTATATTTATAAAAAACAAAATTATTGGAAAGGTCAGGGAAGACAACTCAAAATGAATTTGTTTTTGGTTTTTTGTAGGTACTTGCACAGTTTAGTCAAGACATTAAAAATGAAAATATCGAAAAAAAGTTTAATTGTATGTGTCCGTAATATAACGAATTCTCCGGAAGAAATGTCACTTAATTTGATCAAGTAGTTTTTTTTTTTTTTTTTTTTACAGCGGAAAAACATGTTTTTATGAGAGCGCGTTGAAGGCGGCCATTTTGGATTTATAAAAAAATTTTGTTTGAATTTTAGAAATAACAAAGGGAGATAACTCCAGTTAAAACGCTGACACCTCTTCCCATCTTTAATACTAGCTAAATCGAACATTTTGCTTGGTATCATAACAAATTGTTTTTTCGCTGTAAAAAAAACTACTTGATGAAATTAAGTGAAATTTTTTTTCAGAGAACTTCGTTCCATAAGGGATACATACAATTGAAACTTTTTTCGATATTTTCATTTTTTAATGTCTTGACTAAACTGTACAAGTACCTTTTGTGTATTATAAAGAAATAAAAGAGAAAAATACATCTAATTAATGGAAACATTTTACTTTGGACAGGATAACAGTAAAATATCTAAGTAGAATTCATTTAAGCATTATTTCAAATATTAAAACCTGAAATAATGATTTAATTATCTAAGCATTAACATCTGAAATAATGTTTGATAGAAAACAATATCTCAGTTACCTCCCTTTGTCTGTTTCAATGGCCTCTTGGAAAATTGCCTCTCGATGTGACATATACGGCCGTATTATTATGTAATAGCTCTGCAGCTTATGTCTCCGATAGTAGCCCCCTACATCAAAGTGGCACTGTGCCTTGTTTGGGGTGAAAATAGAATTAAAAACAAATAAATAAAAAATAAGTTCCATAACATAGAACGACGAAATATACAAAAAAAAAAAAGAAAGAAAGACAGAAAATGCGTGGAAAAGACAGAAAGATGCTTATTTAGAATTAAACCTGTTTCAAAAGCTAAATTGTGTGTCACTAAGAAGGAATAACCTTCTTAGTGACACACAATATGGTTTCCGCTCTGCAAGATCTACAGCAGATGTGCTGACGGTTATATCCCACAGGATAAGTGAATCTCTTGACAAAGGCTTTCTTTCTAGGGCAATTGCTCTTGACATATCAAAGGCCTTTGACAAGGTATGGCATAAGGGTCTACTTCACAAGATTTCCAGCTACGGTATAACGGGAAATGTTTTCTCAATCATTAAATCATTTCTCTCCGATAGACTCATAAGAGTAGTGGTCGATGGACAAAAATCGGAGGCCTGCAATATAAATGCTGGAGTCCCTCAGGGGTCAATCCTGGGCCCAACTCTCTTCCTGATCTACATCAATGACCTCCCTAAACACATACTTAAATCATTCGTTGACATCTATGCTGATGACACAAACATCTACGGCAACACATCAAAGGCTTTAAATGACAAAGTTCTCTCTGATTCTCTCTCCTCTCATCTCGAGCGCGTGGTTCAGTGGGGGAAGATGTGGCTGGTTACCTTTAATGCATCCAAAACCAAACTCCTATCCGTACATCATCAACGCTCTGATCCCCAGCTGGCATCAATTGTGATGGATGGCTCTCGTCTGGGTGAGGCTCCGTGTTTTGACAAGCTTCTGGGTTTGACCTTTACTCCTGATCTGAAATGGAACACGTACATCAAGTCTACTGCCAAGGTCGCTGGACAGATGGTGGGATCCTTCTACCGCTCCAGAAGATATCTCACTACTGATGCAATTCTCTATCTATATAAAAGCCAAGTACGTCCAAGGATGGAATACTGTTGCCATATCTGGGCAGGAGCTGCTAAAAACAACCTATCCTGCCTTGACAGAGTACAAAATAGACTTCGTGACTTAGTGGGGGATGCCCTTTTCTCTACCCTGCAACCTCTCTCCCACAGAAGAGACGTTGCGAGCCTGTCCTTGTTTTATCGTTATTTCCATGGTAGATGCTCGTATGAACTCCAATCTCTGGTCCCCCCTCGCCAATCTTTCACGAAAAACACTCGTCTAGCTGAATCCACTGTGAAAATTTTCCCCTACTCTATATCTGTGCCTAAATCAAAACGCGGATTCCATGAACAAAGCTTCTTTCTTAGAACTGCACGCCTGTGGAACTCTGTTCCGTCTGCCTGCTTCCCTCCGAACTACAACTTGGATGTCTTCAAGTCCAATGTTAACAAATTCCTAATGAACCGCCCCCTTAAGTAAACACTTCAGCAAATCTCCTCACTAACTTAATGTACTTGCAATAACCCTTATCCCTGAGTGGCTTCCGGGCCTTGATAAGTGGTGATCACTGTGTAAAAAAAAAAAGATATACACAACCGAAGAACAAAATGTCATATGCCAAAAATTGTTTTTTTAAACTAAGTAAATCAAACTTTACTGTTTTTAGAAATTCATGTGAATTCGTTAGTATTACAAGGTTTATCTTGCCAGTTTGAATTATTGTAGACTTGTCTTTCCTTGTTTTTCTGTTTTCGAGATGGTGACGCTAGACAGTCCCTTTTTGTTTACTCATAAAATTTGATTTTCTCCGTTAAAAAATTAAACTTCATCAATGTACGTGCTTTTTAGAATATGACATCTTCGTTTCGTGACGTCGTAAAGTTTATTTTTATATAAATATTCTTCCATGTTTTGGTTTTGAAAATAATTCTAAATAAGCAGCGAGGGTAAAAAATAAAGAAAGCATGATACGAAGTAAAGAAAAATAAATCGTATAAGAGATAAAAATGATACAAAAATGCGAAAAAGGAAAGAAAGTGATACGAAGAAAGAAAGAAAGAAAGACCTTCGAACGTAAGCAAAAATTCATTGCCGTTTTCTGGCTGCAAAGAGAAGGGGGAGGAGGGGGTAGTGTAATGCTGTCTCGTTGTGTCGAAATCAATCCGCGTCCCCGAGTGACGCTGATCGAAGAGGCTTCTCCTCGTGGCGCCACCTAGACATTAGCGAAGGAACTAAATTACTCTCCGTGAAATTACAGCCATCAACGTCACCCCACACCCACCCTCCACCTATCTACCCCGCTCCCACCTCAGACTGCAATGAACCCGCCAACAACGCTACAACCACGACAACGATCTCTGCGACTCACTCTCGACTACTATTATTAAAATGGGAAAAATCACAATAACTATCTACGATTAAATAAAAACAATTAAAAAGGAGAAAAAAAAAACATAGAAAAAATAATATTAGCAAACCGAAGTGCCTCATCGTAGCACACTGGTTAGAGAGTATACAGTGCAAGCTATAGTTACGGCTAGATAATTGAGAGTCCAGTCCCTATTGTAAAAGGCGCTTGTATTTGTCTTCTTGCAATGAAGATATTAGTATCGGTCTGACACTGAAACTTTGAAGTAGTATCGAATGATGTTATATTTTAATCCTATGAAGAGTGACTGAAGCAACTGGATCTTTCAAATTCTGGTGTTCCGTCGAATGAGAGGGGATGCCACCCAAGTCTTCATACTGTATAAGTCTACATGGGGGATACAGTGTGGACTGTCTCAAGATGCTTCATTTTATACAAGATTGTAGAACCCGCGGGCATTCCTTGTGTTTGGATAAGCAACGACATTGGAAGGGGGTAGATGGGTCTGTTCGAGCACACTTCTCCCAACGTGTAGATGACGTCTGGAACCAGCTGCCGAAGGAAATGGTATCTGCAGAATCAGTCAATAACATAAAATCCAGATTAGACAACATTGGAGAAATCGCCCGCTTCGCTTCACTTTGATTAGAAATCTGTGTATTGAGAGGCTGCAATCTCGGGTGTATAGGCCTGTGTTCCTTCTCCGTGTATTGTATTGCATTGTATAATGTGTCGACTCTCTATTGGATAAAAGCTCAAATCAACAGGTTTTTTTTTAACCACTCATAGTGTAAGGAATACTTAGAGCCAAAATCTTGTGAAGAAAAGGGTTGTTGCATACCTGATCTTTAAGAGATTTTTGGAATAGGTATTGCTAGGTAGATTGCTTACAAGGATAACATCCATTATATTTACATAGTGAGGGGACGATTCCAATATTTTTATCGATTCCGATACAATTACCGATTCTGATTTAAACGTGAAAGTGTTTGTAGATCGTAGCATTAACCCAACACTCCTGTTTCAGAGGTTTCTCGTAGTCTCTCAGACGGAAAATCTTCGGCTAGATGATGTCATGTCCAATGAACTGTGTCTATACTCTACGTCTTCGTTTGAGGAAAAGGGCCGCTTGCGTCAGGCGACAAACAACAACTTGCCGAATTAATCAGAAACTATGTAAAAACAAAATCAGACAGTTCCTATTTACAATGCCTCCCCACGGGACAGAGTTAGACACCAGGGTCGTTTTTTAACGTGGAGAAAAGGAACAAAACTAAAAATTGTCTCAGTCGTGAAGGATTTCTCTTCCACTGAAAGAAAACAAGAAATTAAAGTGCAGCATCTGAAGAACAAATACTACACTTTGAGGTATTTATTTGCTCCCCCACTGAGCAAATTAGGCACAAGGCCGATTTTTAAAGCGAGGAGTGAAGGGGAAATGGGGACCAACTCCCCGGCGAGTAGAGGTGCTGGATAGTACAATTGGTATGAAGGGTTGCCCCTACATTGACCAAGGTATTATATGTGGGGTTTCCCCCACATATGGTCTTTGCGGTATTTATTTGCCCCCCCCCACTGATCAAATTAGGCACAAGGCCGATTTTTAATGTGAGGAGTGAAGGGGAAATGGGGACCAACTCCCCGGGGAGTAGGGGAGCTGGATAGTGACAATTGGTATGAAGGGTTGCCCCTACATTGACCAAGGTATTATATGTGGGGTCGCCCCCACATATGGTCTTTGCTTGCAGTATCTGCCGGAACAGATGGTATTTATTTGCTCCCCCACCGAGCAAATTAGGCACAAGGCCGATTTTTAATGTGAGGAGTGAAGGGAGGGGGAAGGGAAAAAGGGAACCAGCTCCCGATAGGTGGGAAATGGGAGCTGGTTAAAGGTCAGACATGTGGGGTTGCCCCCACATCTGGTCTTTGCCTGCAGTATCTGCCGGAACAGATGGTATTTATTTGCTCCCCCACCGAGCAAATCAGGCACAAGGCCGATTTTTAATGTGAGGAGTGAAGGGGAAATGGGGACCAACTCCCCGGGGAGTAGGGGAGCTGGATAGTGACAATTGGTATGAAGGGTTGCCCCTACATTGACCAAGGTCTTATATGTGGGGTTGCCCCCACATATAGTCTTTGCTTGCAGTATCTGCCGGAACAGATAGTATTTATTTGCTCCCCCACTGAACAAATTAGGCACAAGGCCGATTTTTAATGTGAGAAGTGAAGGGGAAATGGGGACCAACTCCCCGGGGAGTAGGGGAGTTGGATAGTGACAAT
Source organism: Euprymna scolopes (assembly GCF_053919585.1). Lineage (NCBI taxonomy): Eukaryota > Metazoa > Mollusca > Cephalopoda > Sepiida > Sepiolidae > Euprymna > Euprymna scolopes. Next base: position 26,947,536 of record NC_136504.1, read on the forward strand.
TGGTATGAAGGGTTGCCCCTACATTGACCAAGGTCTTATATGTGGGGTCGCCCCCACATATGGTCTTTGCTTGCAGTATCTGCCGGAACAGATGGTATTTATTTGCTCCCCCACCGAGCAAATTAGGCACAAGGCCGATTTTTAAAGTGAGGAGTGAAAGGGAAATGGGGACCAACTCCCCGGGGAGTAGGGGAGCTGGATAGTGACAATTGGTATGAAGGGTTGCCCCTACATTGACCAAGGTCTTATATCTGGAGTTGCCCCCACATATGGTCTTTGCTTGCAGTATCTGCCGGAACAGATATTACACTTTGATCTTGCCCCAATGCCAAGTCAGACACTTGTGTGCAGCAAACTGTTCCAATCACAAAACACAACGTACTAGATGGAAGATCTCTTTTTCACCGTCTGAAATGGAAGGGGGGACCACTTACAGTTCGATTGCAAACGATTATGCATAATTCACTTTCGGAAACTGTGAAAGATCGATTGTGGTGTTTGATTTTTATGATTTTGGACCAAGTATAAAGGACTGTGCGCATCAGAAGTGAAGTCGAAAGTTGAATGTAAAAAAGGTGAACATTACTGAGGAGACAATATTTTCTGGGAAAAAGGACGACGTCTTGTCGAATGGGACAAACAAGCAGGCACTTATTCAGTTGATCCTGGAACGAATGAAGCAGAAATGATTTGATATCATTCAAGCAGAACGAGATGCTGATGTTGAGATTGCAAAAGCAGTCATCATATGTCCGCTTTCAGACCGACAAGCCTTATTGGAGAAGACACAGATCATCTTGTTCTCTTGCTGTGCAGATGTTTCCAAATGTACGGCACTCTATTTACGCCCTGACAAGGGGACGTCTTACGTCTATAATATTAAGGTTCTCAAACATTTGCTTGTGTGAAGCCGTTTACAATGACCTATTGTTTCTGCATGACTTTACAGGATGTGATTTGGTGTTCAGGGTGTTCGGGATTGGTAAGAAGTCGGGATTACAACGAATCATCAAAGAGAAAAGACAATGAAAGATTGTGCACTCTCGACCTAAGCAAACGCAAGATGTGGAAACAAATGGTTCTAAGGCAATGATAGCACTGTTCAATGGAGATTAGGACTCACTGCCGTTGATGAGACACAATATGCTCTGCAAAAAAGTTGCAAGGGTAAAGATGTTCATCACGCCAGAGTGAACCCCTTCAACCGCTTCTGCTTGTAGATTTCATTCTCTGCAGACTTAATACCAGATTACGGAGTGGATGGGATGTAGTGATTAAATGGCACCATCTGGGATTGAAAGTAGAAGGGGACAAACTCGTTCCGGTGATGACAGACAAAACTCCCGCTCCAGATAAACTGATTCAGATGATTAATTGCGATTGTTTGGAAGGATGCAATACCCTAAGGTGTACCTTCAGAAAGCATGAACTACAATGTACCAGTTCATGTGAACATTTCCAATATGGCAACTGTGACGATGTAAAAAGTGCTCCAGTCTTAAATGATGAGGATGAGGAGGAACAAGTATAAATAACGTACCCCCGTAATAATAATAAAGGGTTGGGTTTGAGACTCCTAACAAACGGTTCCCCAGTTCGATAAAAAAGACCCGATGAAGGCCGGAGGGCAAAACGGCCGAAACGTTGTGACGATAACAACCAAGATGAGGAAGTCAGTCCGACAATCTCAATCAATGAAAACACCTCATCTCAAAAATACAGACAATTACTAAGTATAAACAACTTTGAAGAAACAGTATAGCTTATGTGAATCGGGAAGAGGGTAGGGGGTAACCATAGACATGGTGTAAGGGGGAATTCAACATCACTGACAGACATTTCATGTGAAAGATTGACCTTGAAAATATGGGTAAAAATTCAAGATTGATTTATTATAAAAACTGACCAAGTTAGAGATTTAAATGGAAAATGACTCGTAGGCCGAAATGTTCAACTTTGAAATTTAGCACGTTTTGATGCTCGAATCTTGTCTAACTTTTAGTATGATGCATAGTAGACCCAATCTGACATAAAACCGAAAAAACATTTTTACATCAGTTCGTATTTTGACGGGATTATTCGGACAAATTTCACGCAGGTCTTCCGAATATTCAGTTCCTCGCAAATAATTGTGTGTACAGTTCCCACGCTGACACAAAACTGCACTTTCTCTATGGATACACGACGGTCATTGTCCATTAATTCTTTATTTGTCCAATCAACTCTGGTGTTTTGACTTCCCTTCTCTACTCACACCTCTCACAATCCCTCATTATTCCTTGAACCTTTTATACCGCTCTAAAACTGATGCTCGATTCATGCAAAAGCAGTTTGAAACATTTCATGCGTTTCTGTGGCATTTTCTCTAAGTTTACAACAAAATTGTATTGCCTATCGTTCGTCTAAATGCCCCCACGTCCAGATTAGATTTTTGAAATTTATCAGCTGTGACAATCAGTCATATCATATGATGTATAATAATAACATATTGAATTTTCAAGGGTCTACGACAATTTTAAATGTTTGTACAAAAAAAGTTATTGAAGGTACCTCTTACCTCAGAGAAATGAACGCGATTGTCTTGCACAATCCCAGATAACCCTTGAGCAAGGTGTAGTACTTGTTGGCCTCTCTTTGATATTCTAAAGAGTTACCATACAGGAGATAGATGAAGTTCCCCAGCCGCGGTGAATGCAATACATGTAGAAAAAGAAAAAGGGAGAGTCGCTGTTAAAAATAATAGAGGAAACCATTTCTTTTTTTTTACATAGGTATAACCAGTTATAAAGGCCCAGAGACCACTCGAGGATAAAGGTTAAAGAGTGTAGAGTAGTCAAAAGGGCAATATAGTAATCGATAGTAATGGAAGTTCGGTAAATTTGTTAACTTAAGTGGAACGGCTCATCAGAAAATTGTTTACGTTGGACTTGAAGACAACCATATTATAGACAGCTGGAAAGCAGGAAAACGGAAGACAATTCCACAGACGTGCAGTTCTAAGAAAGAAGCTTTTATCATGGAATCTATGTTTAGGTTTAGGCACAGATAAAGAGTGGGGGGGAATTATTGATAATGTTTTCAGCTAGACGAGTGTTTCTTGTGAAAGTTTGGCGAGGGGGGACCATAGATTGAAGCTCAGTCGAGCACTTGCCATGAAAATAACGATAAAGAGACAAACTCGCAACATCTCTTCTGTGAGATAGAGGTTGCAGAGAAGAGAAAAGGACATTTCCTACGAGGCTATGAAGTCTATTTTGAACTCTATCAAGGCAGGACAAGTCCTTTCTAGCAGCTCCTGCCCAGATGTGGCAACAATACTCCATCCTTGAACGTACCTGGCTCTTATATAGATAGAGAATTGCATCAACAGTGAGATATCTAGTAGATCGATAGAAGGATCCGACCTTGACAATAGATTTGATGTACGTGTTCCATTTAAGATCAGGAGTAAAGGTCAAGCCCAGAAGCTTGTCAAAACATGAGGCCTCCCCAAGACGAAAGCCATTCATTTCAATTGATGCCAGATGGGGGTCAGAACGTTGATGATGTAAAGATAGAAGCTTTGTTTTAGATGCATTAAAAGTAACCAGCCACCCCTGTCCCCTATTGTACCACGTGCTCAAGATCAGAGGCGAGAGAATCAGAGATAACTTGGTCGTTTACGGTATTAGATGTGCTACCATAGATGGTAGTTTCATCAGCGTAAATGTCTACGAATGATGTAAGGATGTGATTTGGAAGATCATTAATGTAGATCGGGAAAGGAGTTGGGCACAGGATGGACCCCTGTGAGACTCCAGCATTAATACTGTGAGCTTCTGATTTTTGACCCTCAACTACTACTCTTATAAACCTATCAGAAAGAAATGATTTAATAATTGAGAAAACATTTCCAGTTATACCATAGCTGGAGATCTGTTGAAGTAAACTTTTTTGCCATACCCTATCAAAGACCTTTGATATGTCAAGAGCAATTGCCCTAAAAAGGTTGCCACCGTCGAGAGATTCGCTAATTCTATGAGATATAACTGTAAGCACATCTGCTGTAGATCAAGCAGAACGGAAACCATATTGTGTGTCACTAAGAAGGTTACTTTGCAGAAATGGTTGATTACTTCTGTATTTAACACAGATTCCAGCAACTTACTCATGACGCACGGGAGACTTATTGGCCTGTACTGAGAGGGGGATGCGCGATCACCTGAATTCTTAAATACAGAGCATACTGATGAGATTTTCCAGAGTGATGGGAAGCAATTCTCCTTAAGACAATGTTTAAACAGTTTTGTAAGTATGGGCGCTAGTTCTGGTTGAAGTTTTTTGAGTACTATAATTGGAATACCATCAGAGCCGGTTGATTTACTGGAATCAACGTTTTTGATTAGCTTGGCAACATCACGTGCAGATATTTGTATATCACATAGCGTGTTTTCTGATACAGGAGGAAATATTGGGGGTTGGCGGCCTTGGTCACAACGGTTAGAATTAGCTGCAAAGTTCTTGGCAAAGGGTTTGGCTTTGTCTGATGCTGACGAGATTACCTCAGGTCCATTGATGATAGTTGGGATGGAGCACACGCTTCTGTTCAGTATTCTGTTTGCTATTTGCCAAAGCTGTTGCTCAGCTACTTTTGACTTGACGGACTGAGCATACAACTCTCTTGCGTTCTTTATTACTTTATTACAATGGTTGCTGGCAGTCCTGAAAGCGGCTTTAGTTTCCATACATCTATTACGTTTGAAGCAATGGAAAAAGTGATTTCTGTGCGCAATGGCAGCAGCACATTCTGGAGAGGACCATGGATGGCTGTTAGGTTTTTGCTGGAACTTTTTCGAGGGTATTAAACGTATGTATTTTTGAAGCCTTACAATGCAGGAATATACAATCGTTATGAGCAGATAAATAAATAAATAAATAATCGATAAATAATTCAATAATTTGTTTATATTATTTTTTTTATTCATGTTTATTTATTTATTTATCTACCTAAATTTTTTTCAACCGTGGATGGTGCGTATATCAAAGGTCTTTTCGGATAATAATCCATCATCAGTGGAGAAATAAATCCTCTCTCTAGAGAGCCTAGAGAGGGGATTTATTTTTCCACTGATGATGGGTTGCGTAAGGACCTTTGTAATAACTACCATCTACAGTTGAAAAAAAAAGTCACATTCCTGCACTGTAAGCCTTCAAAAATACCTTTTATTCTTTAACAATGCTTAAAGCAAACCACGCCATACTTCTTATAATAACTTTATGTATTTTTTAAACATAAAAATAAATGACAGTAATCAACGACCCCATTTGTCATTGATTATCAACATATAATGCCGCGTATTTGATAATGCGGAATCAGTGTTTTAGTCCATTAAAAAGTGGCAAAAGATATAGACCGTTGGCTTAAATAAATAGTAATCTCTATTAATCGATAGTAATCCCTAACTCTGCCTCGAACGGATACCATGATAGTTCGCTACATCATCACAATAAAGGTTAATACAAAAATTGTAACTTGATCGGTCCAGGAGTTTACGAGAATAAAGTGAAACTTAAATATTAATCCTTATTAATCTCTATTAATCTCTAACTGAGCAGTGAACGGATATTATAATACTTAGTTCGCTGCACTTTCTCATAACGAAGTCATGCAAAATTTCAGCCAGTAGTTTCATATAAAAAGTGGAACGGAAAGACAAACAAACAGACAGACAGTCTAAGAGAAATATATAGAAATATTATTTTTTTACCTAAAACGTAACAGATCAACGGACCAGCTCACATACAGACAAAACCGTGTATAGTCATGCATGAAGGCGTCCAAACACGGAAGTTACGTCTGAAGCGTCGCTTACTAAAGACTCTTTTAAAGCGGAGTGACAAACTGACGAAAATCGTATGTCAAGATAAGCGTGACAGACAAAATGATGGATGAAAATATTGAACACAACAGTTTTAGAGGCATCTATTATATTAGGGTCGGTTTTCTGCGCATATGTTCAGCTAGAAGTTAAATAAAAACAAACTACAAAACATATAACCACAAAGTTGGTATAGCCTTTACCAGTGTTACCCAGGATAAATATTAAAATTTTGAAAATTGATCTTCTGATTGGCAACTGGATGGGAATAGTCGGGGATTGGAGAGGACGGTTTTTCAATTTTATGTAATCATTTGAAGAAAAAAAATACCGACTAATTCCATGAGACATCTATAATATTAAGCAGACTTGTGTACGTATGCCCTGCTATACAGTAACGAGACGGAGGGAGGAGATATAGCGGTTTGGAAAGACGGAGGAGAAAACGAGGGATGGAAATAGAGAAACCGATAGAGATAAAGAAATAGAAGTTTTTAAAAAAATATGGTACATTTTTCTTCCAGGCAACGCCGGGTCACCCTGCCTGCCTCTCAAAAGAGATACATCAATTCAGTCTGTGAGATTAGCGATGAAAATGCTATTTAACGCTAAGGCGTGACCAACCGCCAGACCGACATAGCATCTTTGGAAAATGCTTGGGCGAGTTTAGAATACGACACCAAATAAAAAAGGAATGTCGCATCGGAAAAGAAAGATCAAAGATATCAGGCCGGCAAATACTTCAAGGATATCGTTTTACTCTTTCGCGAAGAGAAATATTAAATTCTGTGAACGCCAACATTCGAGAAGGCCAGGGAAAATGCCTTGATCAGATTTTTTTTCCGGAATAAGGCCGAGATTTGGCTGCATGGAAATCAGCTGAGTCAAGTCAGACCGGGTCATCGTGATTTTAAAATCTTTCTCTCTCTCTCTCTCTCTCTCTCTCTCTCTCTCTCTCTCTCTCTCTCTCTATATATATATATATATATATATATATATATATATATATATATATATATATATATATATATATATATAAGTATGGGTGCCCGGCGTTACCTGGGTGTTTGGAGGTGTGGGTTGAGAAAAAAAAAAGTGGTAGTAAGAAAGCAGGCTCGAACGCGAATCGCGAAGGAGGAAAAGAACGGAAAAAAACGTGACGCCTTTGCTGTTACGACCAGCGACGAACAGGAAGTAACGTCTGTTTAAATTAAGGCTAGACAATCGAAAATATCGGTGAAAAAAGCGAGTCCTCCCTGTTGAAAAGTGCCAAGTTGAGGGTGAATAAATTAATGTTTTTAGCCAATTTTTCGGTATTTATCCTCTCAAGGGTCGAGCTTCAAAACTATACTGATCTTGTAAAAATCCGTCGCATCTGTCGAAAATTTTAGGTAGACATGCAAACATACATACATACATACATTTATATATTGGTAGCTCAAATTTTCGACTCAAACCAATTAAAAAGCTTGCTCTATCTCTGCATACCCTTTATGTAAAATTTCAAATGTTTAGACCAGAAATTGGCTGAGTAATTTGGCAGAGATCGTAGAAGTCATTTTTTATTTATTTTGATCCCTAATATGAGCCATTAACATTTATTGTTTTAGGTTCAAATCAAGTTATTAAGTTAGATCCATGTCCAAGGAATCTATATCTAAAATTTCAAGTGTTCATACCCAAAATTGGCGGATGAGTTTGGTAGAGATCTTAAAAGTCAAATCGTTTTACTTTGACCCCTTAACAGCCAAATTTCTGGCCGAAAACAAATTACAAAATTATTCCAAATCTCAGTACCCTGTCTATCAAATTTCGAGTCTGTAAACTTAAAATTGACAGAGTTATTACCTAGAGAAATGTACACAGACAGACAGACAGACAGAAACTTTTATACTAGCATGGGTGCCCAGTGTTTCCCGGGTGTTTGGAGGTGTGTGTTGAGAGAAAAAAAGAAAAAAAAATGGTAGTAGGAAGGCAGGCTCGAACCCGTACCGCGAAGGAGGAAAAGAACGGTGAAAAAACTTGACGCCTTTGCTGTTACGCCCAGCGGCAAACTGGAATTGATGTAGGTTAAAATTAAGGCTAGACAATCGAAAGAGGGGATGACTTTCAAAAATATCGGCGAAAAAAGCGCCCCCTCCATGTTGTAAAGTGCCCAATTGAGGGTGAAGAAATTAATGTTTTTAGCCAATTTTTCGATATTTATCGTCTGAAGGGTCGAGCTTTAAAACGATACTGATCTTGTAAAAATCCGTCGCCTCTGTCGAAAGTTTTAAGCAGACATGCAAACATACATACATACATTTATATATTGGTAACTCAAATTTTCGAGTCAAACCTTGACCCCTTAACAGCCAAATTTCTGTCCGAAAACAAATTACTAAGATTTTCCCAAATCTCAGTACCCTGTATGTCAAATTTCGAGTCTGTAGACTTAAAATTGACAGAGTTATTGCGTAGGGAAATGTACACAGACAGACCGACACACACACTGACAGATAGACAGACACTTTCATATATATATATATATATTGAACAGATGGATAATTCCTGTTTGTTTCTCTTGCAATTTTTTCCATTTGGCGGGAATATGTTCGAACGTTCTGTTCGAGTGTAAAAAGAAATTTACAGTAGTCGCGAACGTTTTCGACTTCCATGGGTCGTCTTCAGGCGAGTGATGAATTAAAATTTGCATTTAGTTAATTTACTGAACAAGTCGATTAAAATCGTTAAAAGCACTTAAGCATGCCCTCCTCTTCATACTGAGCCTGCTTGATGGTCGTTTTTTTACGCGAATGAGTAGAACTGGTTACAATGTGAGACGGTTAAAATGGCGGTAGTCTTTATTAATATATTTCTAAATCTATTGGGGGGGTTATATGCTTCGAGGTGTTTCCCCAAAACCTCATCCTTGATGGAGAGGAGACTAAAACTTGTCGCTATGGTTTCAAATGATATGAAATAACAATATGGGGAGACTTGATTCCAAATATTTCTTATATGTTATATCTTTCCCTCTTTTGGGAAATAGGTTACAATTATGAATATCTCCAGTATCAAATAATCCTTATTCATTGTGAAATTTACTTTAAGAGGAGAAATATAACGTGTGAGAAATATTTAGAATCAAGTCTCCCCTTGCTATTATTTCAGATAATTTGACGCTATAGCAGCAAGTTTTAGTCTCCCCTCCATCAAGGCCTAAGGTTTTGGGAAAATATCAAATATTTTGTGATCCATATGCAAAACTAGGAAAACAAATGACTATGATTGGAGCATTTTATGGCCGTAAAAAGTACCACAATTAGGCTCTTGATAATAAGTGATCCTCTTAATGTGAGACCTTAAAGGCAAATGTCACATAGCTCACTACATAATTCCGGTCATTAGTTTTCCAACGAACCTTCATTGTTAATGTCTGATCAATAGTCGCTGAGATTTGGAACTTATAAAATTACCAAAAATGGTGATATATATATATATATATATATATATATATATATATATATATATATATATATATATATATATATATATAATTATTTACAGTTGGAGTAAAAGTCGCTTATTTTATGCCAGATCATCATATAATGATTAGATAACTCTGGCAAGCGTAAAAAAAACACATTTAAAAATAAATGTTTAAACTTATTACGAAGTTTTGGTAAAATTACTTATTACAAAAAATGAAAAGTTATAACAATTAAACTTGGAGTAAAAAAGATATAAGAAACAACACACAAAAATAACACAATATAACACAAACGCTATCGTATTAACATATAGTTTGACGACCCATCTGGAAACTGAGGCGAAAAGAGGTAATCACACATTTTCTTTTAATTAATATAAAAGCTGTTACAAATTTGTGCCGATACGAACCTAAGGTATATGGTGTTAGTGGTAACATATCCTAAATTTCGAATACACTAAAGATGGGACCTCACACCCACTGTCCCTTAAGTGACTGATATACCACTGAGCGGGTGTCCGCTTATACAAGCATAACGCGCCGTATTTGCCGCGATGTGTATGTTTATGTATCTGTGTGTGTGTGTGTGTGTGTGTGTGTGTGTGTGTGTGTGTGTGTGTGTGTGTGTGTGTGTTATACCTTATCATATTTCAGGACAGAATCGGTTAATACCTGCATATCGCAGTCGACAATCAGAACGGCGCCGGCTGAGAATTAAGTGCAAATAACGATGGCCAACTCTAATTGCAACAAAAAGAAGCCCCCCCCCGCCTCATCCATCCTCCCTATTATTTTTCATTCTCTTCCCCAATTTTTTTTCTCTCTCTCTCTCTCTCTCTTTTTTTTCCATCTCTTTATCACTCCCTTTCCGCTCACCTTTCTCTTTCATTCTCCGTTGTCTATCTATCTCTATCTCTTAATACCCTTTCGCAATCTCTCTGTCTCTCTGTTTTATCCTCCTCCCCCTCTCCCTTTATATATATATATATATATATATATATATACGTGTGTGTGTGTGTGTGTGTGTGTGTGTGTGTGTGTGTGTGTGTGTGTGCGTGTGTACTATGAGATTGCGTTTCTGCACAGGAAAATAACAAGAGAGTTCAATTACGTATATAAGAACGAAATATTATTTTCAGTATTTCTGTGAAACCGTTAATATCGATGAATGATCGAACTAATTGATAGTTTTATTTTACCTTATCCCTATATATAATAATTTGATTGCAGAAATCCCCCTCTGGACCAAAATACAATTTACAAAATACAATTTACAACAACAGATGTCGCATACAAATCTATTATGACAATACTGTCAGCCAATAGGACGACATTTTAGACACATTAATTCGTCATCATAAAACCCTAGATTTTATCCTAGGAGTGACATCATCACTATCGCAAAGATCTACATAGAAGTAACTGTTATTTTTCCCTCTAAAAAAGGTACTATTCCGGTGTGGTGTGGCAACCGCCGACTAGAGAGCTATGATCATCGATGTTTGCAATCCCAGGCCTGATATCTGAAGAAGAATATATAAAAAGATTTAACTTTCAAATGAGAGAAAGGTGAATACATTAATTTTCAAATTCTAAGGCTTTTGTAAGTAAAATTAAAAACGGTAAAACTAGTGTGTTCCGTGACTTAATTGAACAATACTTATAAGTCACCTAATTAAAGGAGGATATTTTCAAATAGTAAATAAGACAAAATACTCAAAACCAAAGGCATTCTAATAGATTTTAATCCTGAAAACTTTCAGAATAATCATTATCTATACTGACTTGATTGAATATAGGCTTCTTTAATAGCATTATATATAAAACAAAGCCATATATTTGTCTACATAGAATTATTTATCGATGTAATAAGGAAAGTCTATAATTGGGGGAGATTTTATATGCTTTATACCTGGGTATTTCGAAGTTTAATGCTTCTCATCAGAACAGGGTCTAGGGCAAGGTGCAAACATTTAAATGCGACATCTAACTGAGGGGATAACCGGGGGTATCAAGGTATCGTGTGTAGATGGGGAGTGCTGTACGAGGAGTGTGCGACGTATCTGGGGAGGTTAAACTAATGTAGGCAAATTTAAGCTAACTGGAGATTTGAGGGATACCCCGCACACCCTTCGTCTATCGCTCACTATATATATTAGATTGTCCCCTTAGCTAGACGTCGCATTGAAATCTTTGCCAGTTAGCCCCTTAGCGCCTCTTCGGGTGAGAAGCATTAGGTTAGGTATAATATAGAATTATCTTTTTTTATTATTACATTTTCACCCCCAAACAAGGCACGTTGCCACTTTCATGTAGGGGGCTACTATCAGGGACATAAGCTGCAGGAGTACTATGTGGGTACTTGGGCAGCAAGATGTCGGTTCACGTTACACTTGAACCTCTGCATGTCAGTACAGTTGGGGAAGTAGGGACCCGGAAGGGAATTCCAAAGTCTACCGGTTCTGGAGAAGAAACTACTGGAGTAGAAGTGTCTCTTACATCTAGGGATCTCTACTGTTAAGTGGTGGGATGTAGTTGTTTGTCGGGTTTGTCGGGGTATTTAGGTCGAGGGGGTACAAGTGCTTGCAGTTCGTCGGAGCATACACCGTTAAAGGACTTGTACAACATGCAGAGGGATGTAACATTTCGTCGATGGGACAGAGGATGAACTTTAGATGAGAGTGCCGGACCTAGGTATTAAGAGAATATAAGATCTTCTCCAATTATAGATGTTCTTTATTACATATTATTAAAAAAATAAATTACTTCACAAGTAAGTTAAAAGCAAAGCCAAAAACCTATTACAGACTAGACTACCCAACTAACCAAGACTTAATCAACAAGCAATTAGATAAATCTTATAAAATTCTCCCAACTCGCTAGACCTTATAAATAATAGAGCCAAAACTTTACTAACCACTTTGATTATTATAAATCAGACTGACATTCTAATTCCTACCACTTCAAGATGCTCATTAAAAGACTATAAAGAAAATTTCAATAGCGACTCCTCTATCAGACTAATTTGTCCCTCCAAATAAACCTTGGGTAAAATAAAATTTAAAAAATCCTAGACAGAATCATCCGAACAATAAAAAAGAAAATAGTATCCAAACAATTTCATAGATTAACTATTAAATTTAAAGATAAATCTAACTTAAACTTTATAACATTTGACATTGACAAATACTATCAATCCATATCCCCTAGCCTGCTAAATAAGACGCTTATCCAATTCAGATATTACAGAAATAGAAATTAAATTAATCGTTTTAGCTAAAAAAAAAAAAAAAAAACTCTCATGAAATTCGGTAATAAACCCTGGACCAGAAAGAACACCCTTGAAAACTTTGACATTATGATGGGCCCTTCGGACACAGCCAATGTTGCTATTTTGTTCGGCTATTCCTCCTCAATACGATGAGACCTAGATTTAAGTAAAGGTTGGCTTATCCAAATATGTACTTTTAACTATTATTTACTTACAATAAGATCATAATTGAATTGAAAGAATTATTGTGAAATTTTGGTCTTACTATAACTATAGAAAACATCAAAATTTCTAACTGCATCCCTAAATCAAAACGACGGCACCTATAGCTCCTATCATAAACCTAACTTATATTTGTACTTAGTAGATAAATTCTCAAACCACTCAGGTCCGCCATTGCCTCCGCTGTATCCAATAGAATATTTAAACTTTCTGATAATCATATCTTCGAAGCCAACTCAAACTTTTACAACGCCGCCTTAGCCACCCCAGACTACACAGAGAGAATAAACTATGTTAATAATAACAAAAAACAACTCTAGATATTCCTCCAATATAGTCAACAATAACATAGCATGACAATATAAGCAAAAAATACTACAAAACTAGAGGAAAAAACGCCCGCCTGATACCAACGATAAACAAATAAACCACCCGAAAAAAAATTAAAAGAAAAAAGAATATTTGGTTTAACCCTCCTTTTAAACAACCGAGCAACAACTAACATCCCTAAGGAAGTTTTTAAATTCTAAAAAACACATTCAAACATCCCATAAAAATAGCACTATCTTAAATAAAAACTCTATAAATATTTCTTTTTCCACATTATTAAACTTGGCTCAAACTATAATAAATTCTTATAATAAAAATTAAGTAAAACCAAACCAAACCAAAATAATGATTTAAAGTTTACCCTTTACTGCCATTCACCCGTTAATTCTAGTTAATGACTGGCAGCATTTAGATATGATTTATTCATATACGGTTATGGAATCACCCCAACATAGCAACATGTACCCTTCTCCACTCAAACCCAATAGCTAACCATTACATAATTGAGTCAATACAACAACCAATCGCCCTAACTACAGTAATTAATTCTACTACCTCCCTTTTTTCACATACACTCAGCACAGAACCAAAGCTTACTAACCACCTCATCTATCTAATCCACATAATTGCACGACCTCAAAAAATTCATACTTATATGGGAGTGTCCTCTTTTCCTATCAAAACGTGCATCGTGAAGCATCAACAGCAAGAACAACAAAAGAAAACTGGAGGGATGAACCCTCTCGCCAGTCAAAGGGTAGTTGACAAACCATAAAATTAATTCTTTTGGGGGGCAGGCTGGTACATGATTCCAATCGAAGAAAGAGAAAATTAACCTCGGACCTCAGTTGAGGTAGAAAAAAATGAAGAGGAATTTTAATTCTAATATTTTTTAGTTAGTGAAAATATTTCTCTCTCCTTTTTTCGAACAGATCATCGGCTTACCTCCCTTATTTTTACATTTTCTATCACATGTATCGTAGATCACACTTAATCATAAAATTACAACATTAATATTCTAAGGTTCCCCGACTTACTTCAACATAATCACCAATTTTCCGTTTGTCTGTTATCCAAATGACTAATATTGTCGTCGTCAAATCCAACGTGAGCAAGTTCTTGATGTACCATCCTCTTAAGTAATC
>NC_136504.1:26969333-26979333 GCF_053919585.1 Euprymna scolopes
AATGATATTTCTGTAAATAGCGGTCATAAAATATGTTTACAATCGATATTTATTCAATAACGGATCAGTTTTCCTACCTAACAAAAGATGAACGAGTTTTCCGGGGACCAGTTTTCCTTAATTCATATATATATATATATATATATATATATATATATATATATATATATATATATATATATATATATATGCCAGGGAAACCCGATGTTGCCCGGGATCGAATGAGGATTTACGAATGTTTCACCCCCTCTCTACATATTTTAGTGTCATAGAAATCGGTGTAATCGCCCATTTTGTAATCAAATCGATTAATTGCTTTCTCTAAGTGTGGGCTAATCGTGCTGTTCCGGAAGTAAGCGTCACATACCTACATACATACATAGTTAACAATAAATTGTAGTTTACGTAGCACTGTAGAGAACCTACCGTTGATTTTATAAAATTATTTACATATAGTGGTTTGAATTAAAGTTTAAAACGCGCTGCTGTCATCTGAAAGAAGCTACTGTTTATTTTATATGCCGGATCTTTCTACTTGTGCAGATATAATAGCTTGAATTAAAGTTGAAAATGCTAAATCAACTTTCATGGTTCAGTTGTGCTCTAACATGGACTTTTAACGCACCCTTGTCCATATTTACAATGCCTCCCCACGGGACAGAGTTAGACACCAGGGTCGTTTATTAACGTGTAGAAAAGGAACAAAAATAAAAATTATCTCAGTCGTGAAGGATTTCTCTCCACTGACAGAGAACAAGAAATTGAAGTGCAGCATCTGAAGAACATATACTACACTTTGAGATATTAAATCTTTTATTCGGGCAAAAAAAGACCATGAACAAAAAACTTAGGCACAAGGCCAACTCAAAAAGGGGGGGTAGGGGGGTCGTTGGTCATCCTTGTCACTCTAGAACTAAACAAAAATTTCTCTTAGCTAGAATCTTTTTTCACCATAATACCGCATTCGCCCTTTCATACTTGGGAGCGTCCTACTTGGCACCCAATTGTTTAAAACATTTTTTTTTATTTCCGTGTAAAAACAAAACAGATAACAATGATGATACGATAATTCATTTGTGTCGAGGGCGGGGAGAAGGGCAAGTACATTGTCATATCAAAAAAACTTACAATTACTTTTTTTCAATAAACTAAGCAAAGACCAACTTTTAAAATAATAAAAGGTTTAATCGAAAAAAAATTTTTTTCATCGGTTTTCTTTAAAAAATTTCAACGAAAATTTAACGAATCCAAATCTAATAAATAATCTAATATAAATTCCAAAAAATCACTTACCTATAAAAAAATACTAAGCAATGGGTGCTTCCATTCTTCATTTATAAGAATTTGTCCATATTTATATTTATATTACATGTACTTTTTAAATAAAATAATTTTTTAAAGCAAGGATCCCAGAAAATCGCGTTATCCGCCATTAGTCAAACCGGTGTTTCTTCGATTTTTCAAGTTGTCAAATATTGATGCCTCAAAGGGACATAAATAATTATTTCCAAAACGTAAAAACAATACCTTAGATTTCCAAAGTAATCTCGATAGTAACTATATCAAGAAACAAACATTTAATTTATCTCCCCTTTGTAATTAATTAGATATTTGAAGTCAATAAAATTGGTCGATATGGGTTACCATACGTAAAAAAATGATCACATTTCACTCATCAGTTTTCGCCGATTAAACGCAAATCACTCGACCAATTTTCTATTTTTTTTTCTTCTGTCAAAGAAATACATGAGTTTTTGATTTAATATATTTATTTCTTCTTTATGGAGTGATTTAGATATCAAAAAAAAAAAAATAAACATCGAATGAAATAGAAAAAATTATCGTAATTGTACGAAATTTTTTTTTGGACAATATAACAAGTTAATAAGACTTCACTTTAAAAAAAAAAAAAGAAAGTCAACATGTTTAAAAAAAAAGGTTTAAAACTTTGGCCTTTACAGGTAAATATGCAAATAACTATTCTTTTGTTGTTGTTGTTGTTGTTGTTGTTGTTGTTGTTTGTTTGTTTGTTTGTTTTAAATTAGCTTATTTTATTTATTGATCTTTTATCGTCAATTTGTGATATATAAAATCTGAGGTGGGAAAATTAATTATTTTCATTTTAATAGACATTTCAAAATGGGGGGGGTGAAAAAAAACGCTCGTCTATAATATTATATTTATTGGAAAGGGCATAACATTTATTGGAAAGAGCATAACATTTTACATTGAACCTGAAAATATCGTAAAAATTGAACCTATAGAAAAATTTTAATAGATTTTTAAAGTTAAAAAATTGAAAAAAATTTAACTCATAAAATTCCATTGATTTAATCACAAAGAAAAAATGGCTGCATGAACGCGCGCAGGCACTTTGTAAACACTGTCTTTTAAAAAATAAAAAATAATATTTCTATCATTTTTCAAACAACTTTAATAGTTTATTTTGGAAGTATATTTTATAAAGAAAATAAACCATCCACTTTAAAAACAGAATTTACGAGTGTTTTTTTTTATTTTATTCGCAGTTTTGTGTTAGGGGTGTCAAAAATTCCCAAAAAATTGACACACCTAGTATACCACTGTATATACTTATAATTATCTAGTATAGTTATATATAGAAGTACACACACATACGCATATATATATATATATATATATATATATATATATATATATATATATATATATATATATATATATATATATTTAAAGTGATGGTTGTGTAGTTCCAATGAAGTGTCCTCATATCAGAATTTCTGACAAACCCCTGTACAGAGAGACCTTAGGCACTCGAGGATAGTGTCTAGTAGGCATTCAGTATGTATGCGTGTGTGATTGTGTGTGAGTGTATGCTATACATGGGGAAAGAAAGTCTTTAAAAAGAACCGTAAAAAAAACATAAAAACCTTCACCATATGGACTAAAAAACACTCTTTGAAAACAACTTTGACCAGACACTGAACACTTACAGTTGGAGACAGAATGTCTGAACACCAACAACAACAGAATGTCTGAACATCACTCTGAAAAACATATTTAATATCAGCGGAAGCAATTCTACAAACTTCCATTTTAAAGAAAAACTTTTTACGAAAATACCTGAAGAGAGCACACCCAAAGCTCAAAACGCGTTATAAAAATATTTTAAAATAAAAATATGATGAAAACCTTTAAAAGAAAACCACAATTGTTGATGGCTACACTCTTTTAAATATATATATATATATATATATATATATATATATATATATATATATATATATATATATATATATATATATATATACTGAAAAACGATAAGTGAGAATGTGTGGGTGTTAGAATATTTCTCAACCTATATACTCAACGAAATTTTACTCTAAAGACTTGAAATTTGGAATATATGGTATTCAGACGCGGAAAACTTTTTAATCCGGAGAAGGGCTGCTAAAACGTCCAAATTGAAAAATTGGTACGTGGTGACCATTTAATTTTTATCTGTTTGTCAACTATTTTACAAATGCGCGTGCGTGAATTGTTCACATGTCAGCTTTTTAGTGGCGTGCAAGCAACTCTATAAGTCACTCCGTCGGTCGGTCTGTCGGTCGGTCGGTCTGTCCGTAACAGTTTTGCGCTTGGTCTTTTTGGTTAAGATCAAAGGTCTGTTGTTAATAGATGCTGTTCTTAGTTTTTTAAGCTTTTGGCCAAGATCAGAGTGTAGTATTTGCTCTTACTACATGCTGTACTTATGTTTGTAACTGTGGTATAAAGTGCGGGATCAGTTTTCTGTATTAATTTAATGTAAAATGATCACTCACTTTAGAACCAGTCAGTCTCAAAGCCATTCAAGTCATTCTCCAGATCATTCAAGTTGTTTTTGAAGGATTCCAGTTAGTTTTTTAAGCATTGAAGTCATACTTAAGGTCATTCAAGTCATTCTTAAGTTCATTAAAGTCATTCTAAGTCATTTACTTTTTATTTATTTCAGCCCATTTTTTGGTAATTTTAGTTTATCTTTAAGAATTTCATATCAATCCTACATTCACGCATTCATTCATTACACGAGACCACGCGATTAATGGCTATCGGCCTTGTTTGTTAAGAATAAGTGGGGTTGAAAGAATTTTTTACAGTTTGTGTCAAGCTGAGCTAATGGTTATCGTATTTGATTCACTTTAGGTTTTGGTCTCAGTTTTCGATTTTTTTATTTACTTCGTCCCTTTTTTATTTTAATTCATCAGTTACTATAGTCGTTATCTTCGTTCTTTTTCTTTCTTTCCTTTCTTTCTACTCTCCTTTCTTTTTTCCTTTGTTTTTTTTCTCTTTTTTTTACGCTTTTTTCAACCTTATTTTATTTTTCTCCCTTTGTTCTCTCTTGATTTCTTTCTTTTCATCTTTCATTTTTCTTTTTTTATATAATGTAGTTTCTTCTATCGGCTTTTCTTTTTCCTTTCATTCTTTCTTTCCTTTTGTTCTCTTTTTTGCCATATATATATATATATATATATATATATATATACTTCATTTACTCACATAAAATTAATATACAAAAGTATAAATTTATGCGTAAACTTTAAGTATTTACTTCAAACGTGCTCAATACGTAGGTAGAGCTAGTCAGTTATAAAATATATATGGCGATTAAGCTACACTGAATATTCCGCGTTTCATCCACTCTAGGATTCTTCAGGCTTATGCGCGAATTTTTTGGTTGTCTGTCGTTTTTATATACGCACCTGCTATTGAGATTTTAGTTAACCAATCAGCTTTCTAGTCTCCATCGTGCCCTTCCTATCAGCCAATGGACATGCACTTATATGACAAAGGCCCATTTGACCTCTGGTTGACCTGGTTCTTTGTGTGTGTTCTATTTTGCCTGGATATCTAGTGTCTTGATCTGTTTTAAAACTAGGTTAGTTTTTTATGTTAGTAATATATATATATATATATATATAATATATAAAGCTGAATGTCTGTGTGTATGTGTGTGTAGGTGTGTGTGTGTCTGTTCACAAATAGGCTCCTATATGGTTGACTATTTTAAAAAACTAATTGCATATAATGATAGAAGATGTATCGAGACACAGGAATGGCTATGTTTGATCTAGCAGAACAGTAGTTCATTAAAACTGTGAGGTCTGCCTTCGCGCATGGTCCACAAAGTATGGAAATAAAAAATTAAAAAATTAAAAAAAGAAAATGTTTACACGTGTTTTTGATATAGATGTACATAAGAATACTTTGATAAGTATATTTTAACTTAAATAGGGACGGTATAATAAAATTGTGGGGTCTGCGTTCGCGTCTGGCCTCCATAGAATGGAAATAGGCACAAACTTTAATAACGACTTTTCGTATCTATCTGTGTAAGTATACTTTGATAATAATGTTTCAGTTTGAAGAAATATGGTATAATAAAATTATGGGATGTTCGTTCGCGCCTGACCTCCATAGAATGGAAATATGTCACCAACTTTAACAAGGTTTTTTTTAATATAGATCCACAGAATATTGTGATAAGTGTTTCAGTGTGAACAGGTATGGTATAATAAATTATGGGGTTTAACTATTTTATTTTTACTTTCATCATATTTTGGTTTGGTTTTGATACCCCCAAATTCGAAGCTATCTCTTTACAACCCTTCATATCATACTTTCATAAATCAGAGTCCATTTTCTGTAGGCTGTTTTTGAACCCAGTCAACGACGGGTACCTTTGCTATATATATATATATATATATATATATATATATATATATATATATATATATATATATATATATATATATATGTCTAACTTTATTTCATCTTAATCGACTAATTCTAATTAATGTATCTTTGTAGCCTGCCTCCTACTCTCTCTCTCTCTCTCTCTCTCTCTCTCTCCCTCCCTCTCTCTTTCATTCTGCTATTTTGCGTCGTCATCATCATAAGATCTTCGTGTTCTCTCGACATCTACTATTGATGAGACTCTCGCCGTCATTATAAACTTTGGAATGGCGCCAGGCTACGTGGTGTCTCTCGGCGCTCGAGGTTCACGAGGGACTCAAGAAGCCAAATATACCGACGGCAAGGGATGTGAAGAGGCGCTGGACGTTTTGCGTCGTTACTGAATAATTGTTCATTAGCCATTTTCTCGTGGCATTATCTTCATTACCTTGGAGGAGCAGCCAATCAGGTAGTACGATGCGACAATATGTCCCAAAAACGATTGCGGGACAGCGGCAAGACTTGTGTCAAACTGGAGAGCCGCCTTCAGGGATTTGCGGAGGGCGGGGAGGGGCACTCATTAATCATTCTTTATTATCAAGAGACACTTTCTCTTGTCTCCAATCTAAACAACGCGCACAAAACTTTATTATTTTAGTCACACAAATCATCAAAGATTCTCTTTGAGAAAACTTGTCGTGTTATCTGGAGGCTGAGTGACAACAAGTTTCCTAAGGGTTATTATAGTAACCACTACTACTATTATATTTTTATTATAATTATTATTATTATTATAACTACTACAATTACTAATATTACTGTTAATATTATTAAAACTACTACTTCTATAACTATTATCACTATCACTACAAATATATTAATGTGTGTCTTTTTTTTTTTTTTCTGTGTCACGCTTACAACCGAGTGACTGTCGTTTAATTTTTATGGACTTCCATTTCTTTTAATAAATAATTTCACCAAGAAATGTTCATAAGTTTTGGTGTCGGTTTCGATTATAGCTGATGTTACTGTAGTAATTCAGTTTTTTATAAATAATTTTACCACGAATTCTTCATAAGTTTTAGTTTTGGTTTCGATTATAGTGGAGGGAACTCAAGTTATATATATATTGTTGGTTCCTATATAGAGAAAGACTAATATCTGTGTCAAGTTTCGTTGCTCTACTGCTATGGGAAGTGGGACAGGGGCATTATTTATTGCACGCCCCTCGTATATATATATTCGAAGATTTTCCTTTAGGTTTCAACTACATTTTTCACTGCCGTCAATTGTTTCGTCTCAATCTTCTTTTTTATTTCAATATCTTTTGGATTGGTTTATTTGTTTGTACTTCCATATCGCAGAGCTTTTTGTGATTTTCGTTTTCCAGCACGGTATCCGGTTTGTGTCTGTACTATTTGTCTGACTTTTTAATACACAGTCGTTTAAATAGTTCCCTGTGCACTGTCCTCCTTGTGTAGCCATGTCTGTTTTCGTATTCTTTTCAAACAACTTGACTACATTCACTTATGTGATTTACGGTTTCGTCTCTTTGTCAATAATCTACATTTTCCGTTTCCCTCGGTTTTATCAATTTTAGCTTTTATATGCAACAGAACATTATGGGCAGGTGTGAGAGAATCAGCAGCAGACAAGGAATGGCTGGCTAGCGAAAGTATTAGCAGCGGCAGCCGTTTAAGCACGTATGCAAATTAGCAAGTGTATGTGAGCTTGCGCCATAAGCAAGGGGACAACAATACACCCCGTGGTCGAACGAGAGAAGCAAGTTGCACGTCGGGAAAGATGGACGTGTAAATACAAGGGCAAGATAGCTGGGACAGAGACTTAAAAAAAAAAAAAACACATGTGTGCGAAAAGTCTTTGGAATTATAATGAAATGCGTTATTTTGGAGGAACCACGAATAATTAATTTCAGTCGCACTTTAAAAAATGCTGAGTCGGATTTTTTTCCCCCTTATTTTATTTGTTTCTCTCTTTGTAGTAGTGTCGGACAGCGTGTGGATCCGATAGGTTTGAACTGTAACGACACAATTAAAAAGTAAAGGCTACGTTACACATATAGTTAGTTCTAATAGCATTGTTTTGTACAACTGTCAGTAGTGATTGAATTTTCCGCATGTTGAGTTCCTCATGAAGAACTATTGTCTCTATCTTATTTTTTATCGCCTTAAACAAAATTCCCACCGTGCCATCGTCTCTAGTGTTTGTTTGTCTTTTTCGTATAAATAAAGTGAAACTATTGGAACATAACTGCGTTTTTTTATTATTTGATCGGATTTACATGTGCTTGTGCAAGTGGAACTAAAATACACTTTCTTGGTCTTCGGGCTAGGATTAAAGTGTAGTATTTATTCTGTCCAAATACAGTAGAATAATATCGATTTTGGAGATCAGATATATTGTTAAATTACACTGAGTAACACACTCCAAAAGAGGGGGTCTAGCCGGTGCACCACACCAGGGTCCATGAAAATCTAGAGGGGGGGGGGCATGAATTACTGAAATAAGCAATTATTTATGTTAATAAAATTTAAACCATCTTGAAATCTTTTATTTATTTCTTTATGAAATCCACAAAAGAGACCCTTTATTACTCTTTTTTTTTTACACAGTGATTACCACTTATCAAGGCCCGGAAGCCACTCAGGGATAAGGGTTATTGTATATGCAGAACATATATTAAAGTACAACGTAATTATCTA
Source organism: Euprymna scolopes (assembly GCF_053919585.1). Taxonomy (NCBI): domain Eukaryota; kingdom Metazoa; phylum Mollusca; class Cephalopoda; order Sepiida; family Sepiolidae; genus Euprymna; species Euprymna scolopes. The sequence continues at coordinate 26,977,748 of NC_136504.1, forward strand.
AATATGACCAGTGTTGGAAAAGGGGGGGGCAAAATAGTCTTGCACCAGCTCATTTTTCTCTCAAGAGCCTCTCTTTCACGAAAAACACTCGTCTAGCTGAAACCATTGTCAATAATTTTCCCCACTCTTTAACTGCGCCTAAATTAAAACGTAGATTCCATGAACAATGCTTCATTCTTAGAACTGCACGCTTATGAAACTCTCTTCCGTTTGTCTGTTTCCCAGCTGACTACAACTTGGTTATCTTCAAGTCCAACATAAACAAATTCTTGATGAATCGTCCCCTTAAGTAATCCAATATACTAAATTTTTATTACTAACGACTACTACGATATTATCCCATTGATTACTGTACACCTCATAACCCTTATCCTTGAGTGGTCTCAGGGCCTTGATACGCGGTGACTCCTTTATAAAAAAAAAAGAATACTTAGATAATTACGTTTCAGTATGTACAAAGGCGGTATAATAATGTCGTGAGGTTTTCGTTGGTGCCAACTCATTATATAATGTATATGGATGTCATTATATAATGTATATGGATGTCATGAACTCCTGAAAGTTTTTATGAGCTACCCCCCCCCCATTAACTAGATGTATTACTAAATCAACCGGATTATGGAGTAGAATGATAAAATTGTCGCCCTAGAAAAGGCGACATTACTCCATCTCCGTTTGATTAAATCCGGTTTTCTTTTTTATTTATTTATTTTATTTTATTTATTTATTTTTTATTTTTTTTTTGCAGACCATCTACTTGTTGGCTAGTTCTGTATAAATCCCAATTCTATCGTGCCTGAAAGTGACACAATGTTCGACGAGCGAGATCGGCGATGTGGCGCTGTACAACTCATGCTCTCTACTGATCCAAATTATTACAACAGGACCATTGCCAGCACCCTCAAAATGCATCGCTGGATTGCCACGAATAATAAGGACATGTCAAATGTGATAAAAACAAAATTTCCGGTTGCGGTTATAATCATTGATGTGGTTTCAAGTGAGACCCACATAATGCCACCTCACATCTTCGGAGTCGGCTTAAAAGTCAACAGCAAAGTGTACCTGGATGTACTGAAGAGTGTGGTGATCCCTGCTGCAATAAGGTGGCCGCTGGCAGACCCTGGATGTGTCAGCAGGAGTTGACGCCGGCCCACAAATCAAAAGGATCCCAGACTTGGCTTCAGAAGGATTTCTACGACTGTACCCTTCTCTCACTGGGCGCCGGTTTTGTATCAGAATGTCTTCGATAAGTATCGATAATCGATAATCGAAATAATCCGATGAAAAAAGGAACAGGCGATTTGGACCAACGTTAACACATTATACAGCCTAACATCACATGTGAGTTTGAGTAGTTTTATACTGCGCAAGCCGAAAGTTCCAGCATATAAAATCGGTACAGGTTCTTTGGCACTTGACTTTTTTATTTTAAACTTTAAACTTGTTCCGGTTCTTTGGGGATTGGAAATGTTTTTTTCTATATTTTGTTTTGTTTAAAATTTCACTTACACGTCGTTTGTGGATGGTGGCTTCATAGGGGCTAAGAAAACCGCATCTTTTTGTGCGCCATTTATACCAATCGA
>NC_136504.1:26984333-26999333 GCF_053919585.1 Euprymna scolopes
TATAGAATGAATAATCCCACAAGATCTGATGCCTCTGCAGAATACCTGGCACCTATCGCCAAATCAAACGAATTTTTCATTTTAGTTTTATCCATTGGTTATTGTTATTTATTAGAACTGATTTTCTACATTTTTTAATGATGTTGATTTCTTCCGAGGATATATCAGTGTATGCCTCGGCAAATTCTAGGGCAATGTTAAAAAGTTCTTCGGATATCGAGGGATAAACCTCTATGATGTCAAACTGTATGAACGTACATTTATCTTTGTTTTCTATATTTTAAAACCAGGTGATTGCTTCGGTAGTATTTACCCACTGGTTTAATTCTAGGTCTTGTCTGATTTGTTTGTTTACTCTAAGAAGTATTGTTTTGCTAATTCTACCTATTTCTGGTTTAGTTGGGTTTATCAGGCGGGTGCTGGGATTATTATTAAAGTTCCATTTGTGATCTTTAAGCAGAATGTATGCCTCTCTAAGTTTCAATTTTCCACTTTATCGCTAATTTTTAGTTTATCGGTAATTTATTTACTTTCAGTATTTATTATATCGATGTAGTCGCATTCGTTTGTGTCTATTTTTTTGTAGATTTTTGTAATGTTTTCTGTGATTAGTTTGTTATATTCTTGCTTATCTATTTTATAAAAATTTTTGGTTTTCTCTGCTTTTACAAAGATTTTATTAGAGTTGTTTATGTTTCTAACGATTTTGTGTAGTTTCCGTTGGAAATTGTTAGGTTGATTGTGGAATTCTAAGTTTTTAATTACGTTTAAAAGGTCATTTTCAAAGTGTATCAAAACGTCTACTGTTTTCGCATTTTAAGGGTTTTAAAACCATAGCATTCTTTTGTGTTTACGTTTTCATTTTTAAGGAAGAAATTTGCTCGCCATCGTATTCGGCGTATTAGTTCATCTGTTTTCTTGATTAATTTAATAATATAGCTATGCTTGCTAGGTGTGGGGATGTTTTTTAGCGATGTTTCGAAATTAACTCTTTCCATATTTATTTGTAATGTGGTGAAATAAATTCTTTTGAGACTGCTCGACTGTTTCAGGAGCTAAGTATAACTACTTAATTTACTCACATAAATTAATATACGAAAGTATAGATTTATGCATAAACTTTAAGTATTTATTAAAAAGTGCTCAATACGTAGGTAGAGCTAGTTAGTAATTTATAAAATATATATGGCGATTAAGCTACACTGAATATTCCGCGTTTCATCTACTCTAGGACACCTCAGGCTTATGCGCGAATTCTGTGGTTGTTTATCGTTTTTATATGCTCCTCTTCTATTGAGATTTTAGTTAGCCAATCAGCTTTCTCGTATCCACCATAAGCCTGAAGAGTCCTAGAGTGGATGAAACGCGGAATATTCAGTGTAGCTTAATCGCCATATATATTTTATGAGTTACTAACTAGCTCTACCTACGTATTGAGCACTTTTGAAGTAAATGCTTAAAGTTTACGCATAAATCTATACTTTCGTATATTAATTTTATGTGAGTAAATTAAGTAGTTATATATATATATAATATTTTTCCTACTATTTTTATAATCGAATTTACCCATTGCCATATTTTTTGATATCTTCCACTGATGCTTCGTTGTAATATTCTTTCTTTTTTTACACAGTGGTCACCACTTATCAAGGCCCGGAAGCCACTCAGGGATAAGAGTTATTGCAAGTACATTACGTTAGTGTGGAGATTTGATGAAGTGTTTACTTAAGGGGGCGGTTTATTAGGAATTTGTTAACGTTGGACTTGAAGACATCCAAGTTGTAGTCAGGTGGGAAGCAGGCAGACGGAACAGAGTTCCACAGGCATGCAGTTCTAAGAAAGGAACTTTGTTCACGGAATCCACGTTTTGATTTAGGCTTAGAGTGGGGGAAATTTTTCACAGTGGATTCAGCTAGACGGGTGTTTTTCGTAAAAGATTGGCGAGGGGGGACCAGAGATTGGAGTTCAGACGAGCACCTGCCATGAAAATAACGATAAAACAAGGATAGGCTCGCAACGTCTCTTCTGTGGGAGAGAGGTTGCAGGGTAGAGAAAAGGGCATCCCCCACTAAGCCACGAAGTCTATTTTGTACTCTGTCAAGGCAGGATAGGCTGTTTTTAGCAGCTCCTGCCCAGATATGGCAGCAGTATTCAATCTTTGGACATACTTGGCTTTTATATAGATAGAGAATTGCATCAGTAGTGAGATATCTTCTTGTTATTAAATGTATCCTCGTTTTGGGATAATCTGTAAATTCTTTTTGATATAATAGTTATAATTGCCGTTTTCATTGATATATATATATATATATATATATATATATATATATATATATATATGTATATATATATATATATATATTATTTACATTTTAGCACTTTCCTGTCAGATTTGTTAATGCTGAAGGTCTGGGCAGGAAAAAAGTCATGTTTTATGGGGGATTTTCACACAGCTAAAATAAATCTACATCATATTTTTATGTTCTTAGCTCTTATTTTTACTAGTAACTTAAAAATAAATGTTCTACATATTATCTTAAAAATAGTAGGAAACATATTAATTATAATAAAAATAATGTTATAGACAATATCAGGATGTTCTAAATAAACAACAGCAAAAAAAAACATTAAACAGAAATATAGACGTAGAAATTAATCCTCCTTACATTGCACACATAAAAAATAATTTAACAAAATAATTTTTTCAAATTATCGATAAGAATTTCCCTACCGGAAATGGTCTAAGTAAAATTATAAACCGGAATAATGTTAAATTATCTTTTTCAACGACGGCTAATTTAGTGATAAGTTCTAAAAATGCAAAAATAAACAAAGAGCCCAATGTAGTAGGATTATTAAATAATCAAAACATTGAAGTGCATTTACTCTGCAATTGCAGGAATATTAACGAATGTCCATTAGAAGGTAAAGGTCTCATTTCTAATGTAATATATAAATGTGACGTAACAGATAATAAATATATTGGGCCACATATTGTAGCTTTAAAGAATGATTCAATAATCATATAGCATCCTTCAAAATAACACATGTCAACAATAAGAAGAAAACAATATCATTAGCAAATTGGATTAAGGAATTAAGGAAAAACAAAATTGAATACAAATTGATATTGGGTAATGCTAGTAAATACTCACCAAACAAGTCTGGCCGATGTAACCTTTGCAATCTCGAATCGTATCATATAATAATAATATCCAAGGAAAACCTTTTTAACAAACGCCAGGAAGTAATTCAAAACTGTTTACATAACTCAAAGTATGCATTATTGCGACTAAAAGCTGATTTGTAAAATTATTAAATACAGCTTTCAATATAAATAATAATGATGATGTTGATATTGATAATAAATAATATAAATAAATATATAAATAAATAAATTAAAATTAAGGTAAGTAACCAATTAATTTACAATTCACCATTAGGAGAAATGAAGTATAACTTAATAACTTATGACTATCGATTGAAATAATTTTTAATACTAACATTTTATATAATTCAGATTAGTGAATTAATTTATAATAAAAATCGAGTTAATTTTTTAATAATATTAAATGAGAGACATTAGAACTATATTAAAATTACTTATTAGCTGAATATGGATGACTATGGGTTGGGAATGTTTATAGTATGAATGTTAAAATTATAAATATAAGAAAAGTTAATATATCGGAGATTTGTTCCAAGGGAAGTAACTCTGCCTCACTTTAATTCAAATAAATTTAATTATTTACAATTACGATAAAAAGGAGTTTTCAGAAAATTTTTAAACTTAACCTAACGTAAGTATAGGTTTTGAATTTAACGATTCTATGAATTATAACTGTAATAATAATAATAAGCTTGATTAACAATTCAATTCTGTTTCCTGTTAAGTCAATAGAATTGAATTGTTATGGTTTTCAATTCAAATCAATTGATTATTTATGATAACCGTAAATATCAATCGTTTTTTGTTTTTTTGTTTTTTTTGGGGGGGTTCTAGCTTAGTTTAGTTTCGTATATGCAAACATGCAGTTTATAATTTATTGATATTATTTTCATAAGTATGTATACACAAATTAGAATTAATAAATTTACTAATTATTAAATAGAGCATTTTGATAGAAGATTCATAAATTAATATTGTTAGTACGAATAGTTGGGTTTAATGACTTTGTTCAATAAAATTCAAAATGACGTAATGAAAACATATTAAAGGTATATACAGCTTCTCTTCCGATTTTCGGGTTTTAATCATGTCAAATCACACTTCATTTCTTTTTGGCGAATTAATTGTTGTTATTTCTTCTGATGAGTTAAGGGCAAAATAGATTCCCTGATTGATATAATAATTAAGTGATTGATTTTGCACTACGAAACAGATACTGTCAAGAATTGTATACGTCAACTGAATTAAAGGAATAAATTATAAGATGGTCAACATCATGAATTTGAGAATATATTTTTTTTGTCATCCATAATTAATTATATTCAGCTTTTTAAATAAGGATTGGTATACATTATAAGAAAGTATATTTCTACAGATGTATATATATATATATATATATATATATATATATAGAGAGAGAGAGAGAGAGAGAGAGAGAGAGAGAGAGAATAAAAAGACACAAACCGTAATATGTGTTCATCAACGTTTCGTCTTTATAAAGACAAAACGTTGATGAACACATAATACGGTTTGTTCCTTTTTATTTTCTCTATTTTGTCGGAATACTATTTCCATCATATATATATATATATATATATATATATAATTATTTTTTACTATAATAATTAAATACCTACAGACACTAGTGTTTCATCCTTTCGGAAATCTTCAGTGCAGGGTGTCACGATTAACACCAGTCGAACGATTCGAACTCGGCAACACGAGACATCTCTGGCTCGATTAGTAAAGACCGTATCCATTCGGCTACCATTAACCGCGTGAAATAACGTTGAATTTAAACATTTTTAATTTTAAATATTCTTTACGTCAGTCAGACAGTGATCTAATCGTTATACGATGATTTATGCATAAGAGCTAAATTGACCGACTTTAATTCAACTGAAAGTGCTCAAACTGATACCAATGGAAATTCCACAGCGGACTCCATGGATATTAAGCGTAAATGGAGACGCCCTGGTAATATTGTAACTCTTTTGTTAAAACTAAAAAAATATTTATATAAGCTAGCAGGGATGTCCGGCGTAGAATACACTTAAATATGATATTTTAATTCATGCAGATTTCAATTTTCTATCGATTCTTAAGCATAAAAAAGTTGTGATTTAAAAAATAAAAAATATATCCATGTGACTTGAATGCATCAGTTCGAATCGAAACTTAAACCAAAACTGATGAAAGTAAAAATATATGTACATCTATAACTTGAGTTCTTTCCGCTACAATCGAAACAAAAACTTAGGACAAATTCTTGGTAAAATTATTTATAAAAAAATAGTAACTTGAATGCCATAGGCTATGATCGAATTATGATAATTTATTGTTAATCTTGGGGGGGGGCGTTATTTTTTTTTCTAAGTGAAAATTTACCAAAATAAAATTATACGAAACTACCCCCAAAAGACATTGTATATACGAAAATTGTCATTTACATCCAAGTCTTACGTCTGGTTTCTATAGCAACACACCTGCACGTACATATAGGTTCATGCATGTTACCACCATGTTGCTATGGCAACACGCACATACGCAAACAAACGCACATGCATACAAACGCCAAGTTCTCGATAACATAAACTACTTTTTTTTAAAACCTAAATAATAACCACGCCTCATTTTTTTTTTAGATAAATCGTTTTTATTATCTCTCAAGATGGAGATATTTTGTATCTATGTGTATTTTTGATGGCTTGTTTAAATTTTAAAATGCACATTTTTTCCTATTTTCCTAGATGAACCTTTAAAAATTACAATTATACGAAACTAACTCAAAACACATTGAAAATACGAAAATTGCCGTTTAAATGTAACTCTTACGCCGGGTTTCAATCGCAACACTCCCGCACACACAGAAATGCGCATGCATGCAACAGCCATGTTCTCATGGCAACAAACACACACAAACTCGCCTGATAACAGCATAAAATTACTTTGTCCCTTCCTTTCTTTTTTTCTATTTGCATCTTTTTATTACTGACTGCTTGCTTAAATTATTTATAGATTTAAGAAATATTATTTTTAATTTTGAACTTCCCTTGTATTTAATATTTTTTGCATTTTTGAACTGTTTTTTAAATGACGTTTTTCATGAAAAAATTATCGTAAAATTTCAAGCAATAACAACTTCTTTAAAAGAATTTCTTTCTGGTCTTCCCGATCCTGTTTTGTCCCTCAATGTGAGATTTCCTGTAATTCTCCTACGAAATATAACACCACGGAAATTGTGCAATGGTACTAGACTAAAATGTCCGAAAACACCATCGACGCTACAATAATCACTGGATGTGGAAAAGGAGAGGATGTCTTGATACCTAAGGTGACATTGACTACATCAGGAAGAGAAGCATCCTACGTGTTCAGCAGAATACAGTTTCCTTGCATGTCAATAAATAAATCCCAAGGGCAAAAAATGTCCGTGGCTGGAATGCACTTGAAAGGATCTTGCTTTTCTCATTGACAACTGAAGTCCTGTAAATTCTAAACACCAGGCCCGTGTATGACTATATATTTTTTATGTATTTGTGTATGACTATATATTTTTTATGTATTTGTGTATGACTATATATTTTTTATGTATTTGTGTATGACTATATATTTTTTATGTATTTGTGTATGACTATATATTTTTTTATGTATTTGTGTATGACTATATATTTTTATGTATTTATGTATGACTATATATTTTTTATGTATTTGTGTATGACTATATATTTTTTATGTATTTATGTATGACTATATATTTTTTATGTATTTGTTTATGACTATATATTTTTTATGTATTTATGTATGACTATATATTTTTATGTATTTATGTATGACTATATATTTTTATGTATTTATGTATGACTATATATTTTAATGTATTTGTGTATGACTATATATTATTTATGTATTTATGTATGACTATATATTTTTTATGTATTTGTGTATGACTATATATTTTTATGTATTTGTGTATGACTATATATTTTTATGTATTTGTGTATGACTATATATTTTTTATGTATTTGTGTATGACTATATATCTTTATGTATTTATGTATGACTATATATTTTTTATGTATTTGTGTATGACTATATATTTTTTATGTATTTGTGTATGACTATATATTTTTTTATGTATTTGTGTATGACAATATATTTTTATGTATTTGTGTATGACTATATATTTTTTATGTATTTATGTATGACTATATATTTTTTATGTATTTGTGTATGACTATATATTTTTTTATGTATTTGTGTATGACTATATACTTTTTATGTATTTGTGTATGACTATATATTTTTATGTATTTGTGTATGACTATATATTTTTATGTATTTATGTATGACTATATATTTTTTATGTATTTGTGTATGACTATATATTTTTATGTATTTATGTATGACTATATATTTTTATGTATTTATGTATGACTATATATTTTTATGTATTTATGTATGACTATATATTTTTTATGTATTTGTGTATGACTATATATTTTTTATGTATTTATGTATGACTATATATTTTTATGTATTTGTGTATGACTATATATTTTTTATGTATTTGTGTATGACTATATATTTTTATGTATTTATGTATGACTATATATTTTTTATGTATTTGTGTATGACTATATATTTTTTATGTATTTGTGTATGACTATATATTTTTTATGTATTTGTGTATGACTATATATTTTTTATGTATTTGTGTATGACTATATATTTTTTATGTATTTGTGTATGACTATATATTTTTATGTATTTATGTATGACTATATATTTTTTATGTATTTGTGTATGACTATATATTTTTTATGTATTTGTGTATGACTATATATTTTTATGTATTTATGTATGACTATATATTTTTTATGTATTTGTGTATGACTATATATTTTTTATGTATTTGTGTATGACTATATATTTTTTATGTATTAGTATATGACTATATATTTTTTATGTATTTGTGTATGACTATATATTTTTATGTATTTATGTATGACTATATATTTTTTATGTATTTGTGTATGACTATATATTTTTTTATGTATTTATGTATGACTATATATTTTTATGTATTTATGTATGACTATATATTTTTATGTATTTATGTATGACTATATATTTTTTATGTATTTGTGTATGACTATATATTTTTTATGTATTTATGTATGACTATATATTTTTATGTATTTGTGTATGACTATATATTTTTTATGTATTTGTGTATGACTATATATTTTTATGTATTTGTGTATGACTATATATTTTTATGTATTTGTGTATGACTATATATTTTTTATGTACTTGTGTATGACTATATATTTTTATGTATTTATGTATGACTATATATTTTTATGTATTTGTGTATGACTATATATTTTTTATGTATTTGTGTATGACTATATATTTTTTATGTATTTGTGTATGACTATATATTTTTTATGTATTTGTGTATGACTATATATTTTTATGTATTTATGTAGGACTATATATTTTTTATGTATTTGTGTATGACTATATATTTTTTATGTATTTATGTATGACTATATATTTTTTATGTATTTGTGTATGACTATATATTTTTTATGTATTTATGTATGACAATATATTTTTTATGTATTTGTGTATGACTATATATTTTTTATGTATTTGTGTATGACTATATATTTTTTATGTATTTATGTATGTCTATATATTTTTTATGTATTTATGTATGACTATATATTTTTTTTGTATTTGTGTATGACTATATATTTTTTATGTATTTGTGTATGACTATATATTTTTTATGTATTTGTGTATGACTATATATTTTTATGTATTTATGTATGACTATATATTTTTATGTATTTATGTATGACTATATATTTTTTATGTATTTGTGTATGACTATATATTTTTTATGTATTTGTGTATGACTATATATTTTTTATGTATTTGTGTATGACTATATATTTTTTTTGTATTTATGTATGACTATATATTTTTTTATGTATTTGTGTATGACTATATATTTTTTATGTATTTGTGTATGACTATATATTTTTTATGTATTTGTGTATGACTATATATTTTTTATGTATTTATGTATGACTATATATTTTTTATATATTTGTGTATGACTATATATTTTTTATGTATTTGTGTATGACTATATATTTTTATGTATTTATGTATGACTATATATTTTTATGTATTTGTGTATGACTATATATTTTTATGTATTTGTGTATGACTATATATTTTTATGTATTTATGTATGACTATATATTTTTTATGTATTTGTGTATGACTATATATTTTTTATGTATTTGTGTATGACTATATATTTTTTATGATTTTTCAATCCAGAACTGGAATATTAATTGTTGCTTGCCGTGGTTGCTACGTTGTTCATTTGAGTGTAAATTTACACCACCGTTTACTATAATAATTTATAGCCTCAAAAAAATGGATGCGGTTTTCTTTGAAACAAAATATTAGAATTACCAAAAATACGGATCAAAATGAGCTTTTACAGAGCATCAAAGCAACCAGAAAACTAAAACTGGAAAAAATTTAACGTTTAAAAAGAAATAAAAGCCAAATATGTTTCATTTATTTAAAGTAAGGCATGATTTTTTTTTAATTACTTGTAATATTAAAGGCAATATCGTAAATAAAAATTTAGCAAGTTAAATAATTAGTTAAATAATTAGTTAGATAATTTCCTCAGTGAATTAATAAAAAAAATTCTAATAAACATTTTTTAAACAAAGTTTGTTTTTTAATTAAACATTTTAAGGTAATATTTCAAACAATAACAACTTTTTTAAAAAATTTTCTCTTAAAGCTAAATAAACATTAAAATAAAAGATGCCGATAACAAAAATTGAACTGGTAAAAACAGAAAATTGAACAACTTAAATTAAAATAATTAACATTGCAAAATATACCAAACTATATTCAGATATTGGGCTACATATCTGAATAGATTTTGGGCGGAAATTTGGCAGCCAAGGGGTCAAAGTTTAACGATTTGACCTTTTAGAACTCTACCACACTCCTCCACCAATTTTGACGCTAATAACTTGACATTTAATGTTTAAGTTACTTGGACCTGAATCGAATTTTTTAATTTCCGTTAAGTCCCAAAAAATTAATGCTAAGGTGTCACAATTAGGTCAAAGTGTAAAATATTTGACCTTTGCTTTCTCTACCAAACTACATGGTCTTATCACTTGAAATTTGACAATTTTAGGTCTAAATACTTGAAGTTTTAGATATAAATTATTTGGATCTGGGTCAAACTTTTTCATTTGTTTTGAGCCCCCCCCCCCCAAAAAAAAATAACGGCTAAAGGGTCAAAATTGCGGTCAAATTTCCAAAGATTTGATACTTTTGCGATCTCTAATAAACAAATATTGTGTCCAAACACTTGAAATCTCAAAGAAGATTAATTGTACCAGGATCAAACTTTATGTTTTGGTTTGAGCTCGAAAAAATAAATGTTAAGAGGTCAAAATTAGGGTCAAATTTCAAAAATATTTTACCTTTGTGGTCTCTACCAAACCTCTCAGTATAAACACTTGAACTTTGACATACAGCATAGTCATAATAAGGTCGATCTTTTAAATTCGTTTTGGACCGAACATTTGGCTGTCAAGGGGTCAAAGTTTGCAGATTTGACCTTTATGGTCTCTTCTAAACTATTCTGCCAATTTTAGGCCTAAAATATTATTTTAACTTGCAGTGTATTCAGAAATTGGGCTCGCTATTTAATTAGATTTTGGGTGGAAATTTCAAAGCCAAGGGGTCAAAGTTCAAAGATTTGACCTTTTAGAACTATACCACACTCCTTCACCAATTTTTGGTCTAAACAGTTGAAATTTTAGATGTGGGTGTCTTGAACCTGTGAAGTTACATGAATTGATTTTTTCAATAAAAGGGCATAAATAAAGCTGGAGTGTTGTTTTCTAAAGAGCGACAACTTTATCGTTTCGCCCTGTATTTAAAAAAATCTTTGGAGAAAAATAAGTAGGAAAAAAAAAATGGGCAAAAAGATTGACGTTTTTTCTTTTTCTTTTTCTTCTTTAATATTTGTCTCTATAACCTGTGTTCGGTGCGTCTTGTCAGACTTTGTACGTTGTCGACGTAACTCATAAATATCAGTGAAAGTCTGCATTGTTAACGACTGCATCTGTGTTTATTTACCTGTGTTCAATAAATCACTCAATAATTATATCGTTTTATTGAATTGTTAACGTTTCTGAAAATCATTCCTCAGTCACAAAGACTCCATGTTTGGAGATTAAATGAACCGCATCTACGAAAACGGCGCAAAGGATTTGAATGACAAACACTGTAGACAAAACAAAAAAAAAAACAAAACAAATAATTCCATTCCTCTTATCGCTTCGTTGGCCACGAAATGGGCGCAATGGGTTAACATAATAAATACCATCTATAATAACATTTACATTTGTGTTATCGTTTTTCAGTATATATATATATATATATATATATATATATATATATATATATATATATATATAGGCTTCAAAATTACTAAATTTGACTAAAAAAACAGAGGACATTCAATTGTTTTTCTGAGCATTTTACAGTCAACGGAGAAAAAAAGGCCAAAGATCCTAGTGTTTTGACGTGATGTTATGACCATGAACTTTCATTTTATTCGCCCAAAACACTAAGAAACGGGACCTAATTAGAGTTGGAGCCCGTTTTTTGGGTCACCCTGTATATATATATATATATATATATATATATATATATATATATATATATATATATATATATATATATATATGTATATATATATATATATATATAAATATATATATATATATATATATATATATATATATATATATATATATATATATATAAAGACACCTCCATTCTTTACTAGAGCACAATCGTAAATGGTTTATCTTGCAGCTTAAGTAACTTATCATAAATAAACAAATGAATCGAAATCTTTAAAAGTAGTAGTCAAAAGTTTATATATAAAATGCATTTAAAGGTATCGTTTTCAAACGCCGATCGCATGGACCACACACTAGAACAGCCGACTATCGACTATATGGTTGTAAGTTCGATCCCTGGCTCGGGATAGGTGATAGTCTATTAACACTGAACAGCTCTGATAGAGCAAAACCGTATATCCGTGGACGACTATAGTGTTGGGTCAATTAATTTGAATCGGAATTGGGAATCGGTAAAGTCGTAACTTTTTGAGATATCGGAATCGGAAAAATATGCGACTATTTTCCGATACCAAAAACGATTCCTTTAATTATCTCTTTATTTGGTTTTGTTTAAAACAAATTTTCCTCTGCTAACCCAATAAATATGTAATGACTTTAAACTAAAATCTATAAATCTCCTCCACCACAATTGTTTTTAGATTTGGGAAAATATCTACATAGTTAATGTATTTTTAAGGTATACCTAATATAAAAATTTTTATACAATAAATGTTGCTAAACAAAAGGCAGGAACTGATCCAAATTTGTTTGCATAGAGCCAAACATGTACTCTCTCTCTCTCTCTCTCTATCTCTCTCTCTCTCTCTCTCGACAGATTAAGTACATAAATACTATATAAAAAAGAGGGAAATACGAAGGAAATATTTTTAATAACGTAATATAAAAATAATATTAATAGGATAGCTAAAATTACCTCCAAAAATATTAATTAAAAATGTTTTTTAAATAAGTAATTAATAAATAATTTAATAGCAAAATATATTTAAAAAATGAACAAATAATAATATAAACATAATATGTTGATTGTTCCACGTAAACGAAAGAAATCCGTAAAAACTGTAACAAAGTTTCATGTATTGGAACAATTGTTGATTAGATAAATAAACCTTGGACTTTTAAATATGGCAAGAAAGTTTTAATTCATATATATATATATATATATATATATATATATATATATATATATATATATATATATATATATACAGTAGCGTCCAAAACTAAGGGACAATATTTGTTAGAAATAACAACTGTGAAAAGCTGAAATTGTGACAACTAGTAGTTGTTATCATCCATAGTAAAATGCTAAAATTTAAATCAAGGTTTTCGCTGAGATTGGCAACATCACGTACAGATATTTGTATGCCACATAGCGTGTTTTCTGATACAGGAGGAAATACGGAGGGGGTTGCGGCCTTAGTCGCATAAGGTATAATTAGCTGTAAAGTTCTTGGCAAAGAGTCTGTCTTTGTCTGATGCTGACCAGATTACTTCAGGCCCATTGATGATAGTTGGGATAGAGCACCCGCTTCTGTTCGGGATTCTGTTTGCTATTTGCCAAAACTGGTGGGAACCAAGCCGCTGCTCGGCAACTTTGGACTTGATGGACTGAGCATACAACTCTCTCGCGTTCTTCTTTATTCTTTTACAGTGGTTGCTGGCAGTCCTGAAAGCGGCTTTAGTCCCAGTACATCTGTTACGTTGGAAGCAATGGAAAAAGTGATTTCTGTGCGCAATAGCAGCAGCAGCACATTCCAGAGAGAACCACGGCTGGATGTTAGGTTTTTGCTGGAATTTTTTCGAGCGTCTATACCTACAATTTACCATTTCGTCAGGTCTGATGCTATAGAGGACACATCCTTTTTAAACATGGAACGCAGAGGTCCATCTGATATAAATGTCCGAAAGCTATCCCAGTCATTCATTTTTTTTTACACAGTGATCACCACTTATCAAGGCCCGGAAGCCACTCAGGGATAAGGGTTATTGCAAGTACATTACGTTAGTGTGGAGATTTGATGAAGTGTTTACTTAAAGGGGCGGTTCATCATGAATTTGTTAACGTTGGACTTGAAGACATCCAAGTTGTAGTCCGGTGGGAAGCAGGCAGACGGAACAGAGTTCCACAGAAGTGCAGTTCTAAGATCATAAGCAATGGAGAAATAGTGACAAAACCTTCCCTCGTCATCTTTCTTGTTTGAGTGGGTTAGCCATTCCACATTGTGAACATTGAAGTCTCCACAGACGTGAATGTTAGCCGAAGGATGTGCAGATAGGATGTAGTCAATTTTCGCAGATATGCTCTTAAAGATAATAACTCCGCTGTTGTGGTGGCGATAGAGGGCAAGTATAAACGCAGTCGTGTGAGCAAGTGCAACCCAGAAGTACATATAGGGTAATTTAGGATCTTCTCTGGAAATGTCCCTACGACATGGAAAACTATCTTTAATGTAGGTACATATTACATGCCCAGGCGATCTTAGGGTCAGATTTCGATGTTAAGTTAGAGTATTCTTGAATTCTAAACTCTTCTAGGGAAATAGTCGGTCCACTGGCAGTTTCGCTTAGGCATAATAGGTCTGGTTTAGTTTCCTGTAATTGGGTGGGAACGTAGACCCCTGATGTTGGAGAAGGAGACATGGTAGTGAGGGTCTACGTTGGAAGTTGAATATTTTGAGTAATGGTGTACCTAAACTAAAATGCATACTAAAATTAATGCACACACTACCAAAGTGTGCCTGCCACTATAATGAACAGGGAGTGAATGCAACTAACAACTGTACTTATTTTTTTTTTAGGTGAGCCGGGAGACATACTTCTATCGAGCAACAGGCAAATGAGATGAATAAGTACTAATAGCCAGAAAGTAATATTGTACTACATAGTTCAATAAAAATAATAAAATCCAATTGTAAGACACGATATTTAATTTAGTCCTTCAATCAGCACGTTTTGCCAGACAAATTTCTTTTTTAACCTGTTACTTTCGAATGTTCCCTTTTTTATGTAACATTTTGCAGACTTTTATTTTTCAGTGAAGAACCGTTGTAC
>NC_136504.1:27004333-27026833 GCF_053919585.1 Euprymna scolopes
GAAAACATTCAACAATCAAACTTAATAATGAGTTCTACCTCCACTGCTTTTGATGACTTCAAATGTTAGAAATAAGGGTTTGCATTAAGGTGCGGGGGATCCTGCTCCAGTTTCTGAAGAGGGTTTCAGGAAGTTCATGTTTTTTTTGTTGTTGAATATTGTTTGCCATTTCGATAAACTTTTCTTGTCATCCATCCCCAAACATTTTCAATTGGGTTCAAGTTCGGTGAGCATGCAAGATTTTCCAGGAAATGGACTCCATTTTCTTGTAGAAAGTTTAACCTTCCTCTTGTAGTGTAGATGGCGCCATTATCCTGCTGGAATACCCATCCATCCCCACACAAACGATGACCCCCCCCATCATCAAAAATGCTTTTTGTAGCATGCTAACATAACCAGCTACTGTCTGACGACCCTGCACCACCTGGAGCTCCATCGTCCCTCTGTAAGAAAAGGCACCCCATACCATTACGGACCCTCCACCACTATAACGTATGAGAAAAAATTTCAAGGGGCATGTTTTTGTCATGCACATATCGCTGGAAGCCATCAGGACCATCTAAATTGAATTTTTTCTCATCAGAAAACAGGACTTCCTTCCACTTCTCAACGTCCCAGGTTTGGTATTTACGACCAAATCTGAAGCGGTCCACTTTGTGACGTCAAAGCAATCGAGAATTTTTTTTACGCTTTTTATTTACCATGCCTTTTTGTTGTAAGTGTCGTCTGGTGATTATTGGACTGCAATCAGCATCTGTAACCGCCTTAATTTGACTAGAAGAAGTCCCCTGCCATTTATAACAACCCATCTGATTCTCCTACTTAATGCAGGAGAAATTCTTTTTTTTTTTGGGGGGGGGGGCTACCAAATGATTTTGTTTTTTTTATAATTCTCAGTGTTATTTAGAAAGTTGCAAATAACAGTTTTACAGCGATTAACCTTAGCTGCTATCGCTCGCTGTCGTAAACCTTGCTTATAGAATCATAGAATTCGAGAGCGCTCAACTTCGGTTAGTTTGTTTGCTTTAGGCATGGTAGCACCTTTACACAGTGATTGCTAATCTCTAACTGAACTAACAACATTAAAATTACCATAAATCTAACAATTTATACCCTTGGTCTTATAATTTTGATCATATGTAAAAAGCCTAATTTAATAAAAATGCAAATTTTTGAATAAAATTTTTGGAATGTACCTTTTTGTTTATATAACCTTTTAGATGGTAGCAGTAGTAACCTCAAGTCGGAAGAGTTTAAAATCTATCCTTAAAAGGTTTCTTTTTAAAGATTTTAAGTGGTCGTAAATTTTTGATCAGCAGTATATATATATATATATATACTAGCAAAAGTACCCGTCGTTGACTGGGTTCAAAAACAGCCTACAGAAAATGGACTGATTTATGAAAGTATGATAGGTTATGAAAAGGAAGGGTTGTAAAGAGATAGCTTCGAATTTGGGGGTATCAAAACCAAAGCAAAATATGATGAAAGTAAAAATAAAATAGATAAACCCCATAATTTGTTATACCATACCTGTTCAGACTGAAACACATCACAATATTCTGTGGATCTATATTAAAAAACCTTGTTAAACTTTGTGACATATTTCCATTCTATGGAGGTCAGGTGCGAACGAACACCCCATAATTTTATTATACCATTTGTCTTCAAACTGAAACATAATTATCAAAGTATACTTACACAGATAGATAGGAAAAGTCTTTATTAAAGTTTGTGCCTATTTTCATTCTATGGAGGCGAGGCGCGAACGCAGATCCCACAATTTTATTATACCATCCGTATTTAAGTTAAAACATACTTATCAAAGTATTCTTATGTACATCTATATAAAAAAAAACTTGTAAACGTTTTTTTTTTTTAATTTTTAAATTTTTTATTTCCATACTTTGTGGACCCAGCGCGAACGCAGACCCCACAATTTTAATGAACCACCGTTCTGCCAGATCAAACATACCCATTCCTGTATCTCGACACATCTTCTATCATTATATGTAATCAGGTTTTTTTTAAATAGTCAACCATATAGGAGCCTATTCGTGACCACACACACACACACACACACACACACACACACACACACACACACACACACACACATTCAGCTTTATATTATAAAAAAGATATATATATATATATATATATATATATATATATATATATATATCTTTTAAAAACTGTAATCTATATATATATATATATATATATATATAGAGAGAGAGAGAGAGAGAGAGAGAGAGAGAGAGAGATTACAGTTTTTAAAAGAATAAGTGGAGTCATTAGAATTTGTAACTGTTGGGACAATTAATCGGAATCAGAATCGGGAATCGGAAAAATCGATAAATTTGAGGGTATCGGAATCGAAAAATTTGTGTCTATTTTCCGATGTCAAAATGATTCTTTGTCTTTTTTTATTTAATTTTATTTCAAGCAAAATCTTCTATTACTAGTACTAATAAAAATAATAAATATTTATTTATTTTAAAATACCAGTAAAGCTAACATCGATAGATCATCCTCCACAAGTGTATTTTGACGTTTAGGAAAATCTCTGCATATTTAAGATGTATTGGGGTTTTTTTTACGGAAATCGGAGAAATTAATAACTTTATAGTTACATATTTAGAGATTTATAGAGAATCGGAATCAGTAATTGTACGGAATCGGGAATTTAATACGAAATCGGTAATTGTGTCGGAATCGGGAAAAATTTTGGAATCGTCCCATCACTAATATTTGTAAACGACAAAGTTATTTTACCACATTTCGGTCGATATAATTCCCTACCTTCTTCTCGAACTCTGAAATCTGAACGAAATTTCCGACGAAATCCTATATTGGGGATAGCATACATTCGTTCTGTGCTAATTAATTCGCGATTGTATTTTGGAGTGTCGCCCCCATTGACTATTTAATCTTTAACCTTCAACCTTTAAGAGTGTCTTCATGTTTCTCTTGTATCATGTTCATGTCGTAGATGAAATCATGGTTAGTGCTCTCCACAAACTTGGTCCGATTCCTCTGAAGACATCACATGATTTGAACTTGGCAGAATACATGGAGTGGGTTGCCATTACCTTCTCCAGCGCAGTGGCATCTGACTCACCTGTTTGCACTTATCCGTTGTCCTTAGATCATCCGCATAGCTGCAGTCGAATATCGTAACCCTTAATACCACAGAACCGTTGATCTGCTAGAGATTCTTCCTCTTCCATGGCCATTCAACGTCCTCCTGCCGAGGTCATCAGAGTTATCTTCTCCTAGATGCATGTATTAACTAAGACTTAAATGTAAAAGTTGGATTTTAAAAGAGTACTTTATTCACTGCGCTACAGGTTATTGCCCTTTTAAAGTATAATTACGAATTACTAAAGATTTTTTACTAGTAATGGTGACGGAACGAGAGCATGTTACCTGAATGGATTAAATAAAAGGTTGCGTTCTAAATTCCATGAAGATACCCGAGTTCGACGAGGTACGCTTGAAAAAGGTCCGGGATTACGTCGACCGAAACGATTTGAATATAACATTTAAGATGAGAATAGTAGAGTGCTCATTATGATTAGCATCTTCCGCTTTGTGCAGATTGCAAACCCACGTGACTTATATTTTGCATGCCTTCTGATCCAGGGCAAGTTGGTTGATGGACGCCTAACTGATGAGAGGTGTCCGATCAAAAGCATTTTCTTTCCACATTCTCCTTGGCTTTCGTCTGCCTCTTTTGCCTCCTAACATACCTTGAAAGCATAACTTTTACAGACCAGTGGTTGATCGGTTGACATGGCCAAAAAGTTTAAGGGTTTTACTTTTGATTTTATCAAATAGAGGAGGTAGGGAAGTAGTTTGATCGAGGGTGAATATTTTTTTCTTCTTTTTCTTTTTTTTTTTCGATCGGGCAATGTCCCGTAATGAAACGCATAACGCGATTGGCTAGTTATTTAGTCCATGTGATACATTCACGGCCATATTAAGCTACTGCGAGGACATAAATAAAGTAACATTTTACTTTAAGAGTCATCGGCACTCTTTTTGATTTTAGAATAGTACTGTGTTTTTTGAAAGCCGGCGAACCCAGCCCGATTCTGTGATCACTGGAGAAAGTCAGTTTATGCCCTAAATAAATGAATTAGATGATCTGTTTGATGGGTTTACTGTGAATAGTCATGTTTAAAACTGTGATGTAGCTGTAGACATATTCTGTTTTGTCTAGGTGTTTATTTTTAAATTACAAAGAAGTCACCACTAATCAAGGCCCGGAGGCCACTCGAGGATAAAGGTTAATGAGTGTACAGCAGCCAATGGGACAATATTGTAGCAATCGTTAGTAGTGTAAATTTGGTAAATTGGATTACTTATGGGGACGGCTCATAAAGAACTTGTTTAGGTTGGACTTGAAGACGGCCATATTGTAGTCAGCTGGAAAGCAGGTAAACGGAAGAGAGTTTGTTCATGGAATCTACGTTTAGGTTTAGGCACAGATAAAGAATGGGGGGGTGTTATTGATAGTTGTTTCAGCTAGACGAGTGCTTTTCGTAAAAGTTTGGCGAGGAGGGACCGTAGATTGGAGCTCAGACGAGCACTTGCCATGAAAATAACGATAGAATACTTTCCTATCTCCTTTGCGTTCTTCCCTAATACATTAACAAAAACCTGAAGTTTATATGTGCATTCATTAACAAAAGCGGTGTCATCAGCGTAGGAGAGGTTGGAGAGGATTTGTCCACCAATAGAAAAACCAAGTGATGTGCATATTATATACCGAGTTCGTCTAATTAGACAGAGAAATATAAAATGTCTTGATAAATCTGGAATGTTCTACTCAATATGGCAGACGACTGTTATGTCACTTAACAACAAAATCACACCCCTTCACTGTTTAGGTCCGTAAATGTCAGAAAGTTTTCCACTCAAATAGCTTCTTCCCTAGAACAGCTAGACTTTGGAGTTCTCTTCCTGTTGCTTGCCTCCCAAACTGTACTGATATGCAGAAGTTCAAGAGCAACATAAATCAGCACCTTAATCCTTCTTAGACAATGGTTCCAATTAGTAGACCCTTACGTTCAAGTGGCAATATGCCTTGTCTGAGGGTGAAGGTGAATAAAAAAAATTTTTTTTAATATCTGCTGTGTGAAATGTTATATTTCCTTATATTTCGTTATATTACGGGGTCTGCTTATAAAAATTAACTCTGATTTTATTTTCACAATGAAACTGAAAACTTTTAGTAACTTTTAACAAGCAGAGAGGCCCGATGTTACCCGGTATTAAATGATGATCAACAAATGTGTCACACTCCCATAAGTTTTTGTCATCGAAATCGTCCATTTTTCTATCAAATCGATTGATTGCCTGTTCTAGTTGGGGGCCCATCGCGGCGTACTGTGAGAAAGCTTCACATGCCTCCCCACAGTGACTTAGTTCACAATACATTGTAATCTACATTGCACTGTAGAGAACCTACTGTTGATTTTATAAAATAGTGCATTAAAGTTTAAAATGCAACAGTCAAGTATTATGCTTCAAGTGTGCTCTAAACAGTTACATTCATTTCGAACGCGCCCTGCTGTTGGTTTTATATGCCGTCCCTTTCTGTTTGTGCGGTAATAAAACTTCTCAAATGCGCTGTGATGTTCGGCTGTATATGGTATTAACTTTGGTCAAATCGCCTGTTCCTCCTTTCATCGGATGTTTTCCACTATCGATAATTATCGAAGATATTACGATACAAAAACTATCTAAGAACACTGCCAGATACATTAAGTACGTTTTATTGTTACACACATAATTTGCCCAGTAGTTTTAGAACCAGTAGGTGACTAGAGCAAATCCATACATATGCAAGCAAACAAGAAATTGCTCAATTCTAATACAAATGCATTCACTCTTTCTGTCTACCTTCTTTTCTCTCTCTCTCTCTCTCTCTCACACACACACACACACACACACACACACACACACACACACAGACACACACATTATAATCACGTAGATAAAACAGTTTTCGTTTAATCATCAAAGTTAAATAACGTTGAGCCGGGTCAATACCAAGTGAGTAATCATTTGGCAATACTAAGCGCTGCATGTAGGAGGACGTCGACATTTCCCAGTAGTAACCGAAAAAAAATATTGTTATCTCCCTTGGTGTCGGTGATATACTGGGAATCGCTTGTGAATTTGATATTCCCTAGAAACTTCTCCCTTCGGGGGAAAATGGTTTAACCGGCCTCGAGTAAATACCGCTTCTTTCAATCCCCCCTCTCTCTCTCTCTCTCTCTCTCTCTCTCTCTCACACACACACACACACACACACACACGCACGTACATGGACGTATCGTTTGATGAAATGGATCGTCGGTCGCAAGCTTTTCCCTTTATTTGATGTTTATTTCGCTGTTGTTCTTGTTCATTTCCTGGGTGGTATGGCATGTCTTTTCGCTTCGATTCACCCTATCCCCCACCCACTATTTCCGTCTTAACGCCCTATCCACCCTTCCATAATATCTACATAACTACCCAGATCCCACCCGCTTCCTTTATTATCAGCGTATTTCTAATCTCTTACGATTAGCTCGTCACGATTCACACACACACACACACACACACACACACACATACACACACACACACATATATATGCACACACACACACACACACATATATGCACACACACACGCGCGTGCGCGCGCGCGTGTGTGTGTGTGTGTGTGTGTGTGTGTGTGTGTGTGTGTGTGTGTGTGTGTGTGTGTGTGTGTTTTGTGCAATTTGGAGATGGCAGGGTACGTGTAGGATTCACGGTGGAGTTTAGAGATCGAGATAAGAGACGAATGACACATGTAAAAAGATTGCCGTAGATTCCGTGCCTTACCCCCCGCGATGTCGACGTAGGATGCATATCAGAGCCTGGCCTTACAATCCTCGCTGACCATTTATAAAAGACTGTTAGTGATTGACTGGTCAGTTTTCATATATATATATATATATATATATATATATATATATATATATATATATATATATATATATATATATATATATATATATATATATATGTTGTTTTGTTTTGGTTTTAGCGATATGTTTTGAATGAATTCAATTATTTACGAAAGTGCATTTCTACCTAAATGCGAGTTGGGAATAATTTTCCCTTTTAACCAATTTGGTACCCCCGCATGGGGAGCGGTATATATATATATATATATATATATATATATATATATATATATATATATATATATATATATATATATATATATATATTATTGATGGGACGATTCCAAAATTTTTCCCGATTCTGATACAATTACCGATTCCGATACGATTCCCGATTCTGATTCCGATTCTTTTCAAATTTATAAATATTTGATTAGAGATTTGTTGTTTTTGTAAATTTTAAAATTATTACATAAGCCCTACTAATTTCTGCGTATAATTGTTCTCAAATGTGTTCCTTGTAATTGATTGAAAATTGTAAGACAAGAAAAGATTTATTTTGATTTTAAAACAAAGCCAGATTGTATCAGTTCGTCGTTAGTGTACAATATGCTACATCCTACTTGAAAGTTTTCATAAACAGTTAAAAATAGTCGAGGATTGAAAGGCAAAATGAGCAAACGATGTAAAAACAAAATATTTAACAACCCCCTCTCCCATTGTTACGAATGAATTTCTAAATAATAATGTTACTATTTAGAAAACTATTTTTAACATGGAGAGGGCATGGGCTTTGTTAACTATTCAGGGCCTTCTCTTTATGACTGAAGTGAAATTTTTATTTTGATTATAAAAAATTGGTGGGTTATTAAATTGATTAGCTTTGTTGTAAAAATGATATGCAAAATAATAATAATAATAATAATAATAATAATAATAATAATAATAATAATAATAATACATTTTTAGATTAACACTCTCAGCTAAATTGGCATTCCAAAATAAAATATTACTTCTAGAGGTTATTATGTGTGAAACCCTTAAAAAACTTGACGGAAAGAAAAGCAATCAATTTAGAATTTAGAGTGGGTGATCAGTTTAGAATATAAATTTAACGTAAAATAATCATCATTTCTGGGTTATAATAATCCTTTATGGATGTTTAACTAAATTGTTTGCCACTAACTTAAGTTCGATTGTCAACGTCGTAAAACAATGCGTAATCGCTTAAAAAAGTAGACACACCTCCCAAAGAAACGCACATAAGTTATCTATAATAGAAAATAAAAATATTTTGCTTTTGTTTAACTGCCCTAACACACTAGAATGTTTCGAAAAAAAAGACGCTTATTTTACGATAAATTTATGTGTGAAACTTATCCTGCAGTTTAAATTCCTAAATAAATGTATATTTATTTTTTTATAATTATGAGTGTTTATAGGAAATATTTTTATCTAATTTTTAACAGTTAAGTGTAAAACAGTGTTCATGTAAATACTGTATTCTCATGAAATTATTGGTGTTTTTCTTCCAGTTTAATTTTTCGTCAATCGCAATTATAACTTCTTTTATTTATTTATTTTTTTTACATAAGCATCACCACTTATCAAGGCCAAGAGGCAACTCAAGGATAAGTGTTAAAGAGTGTACAGTAGAAAATGGACAATATAGTAATCGTTAGTAATGGAGATTCGGTAAATTTGTTAACTTATATGGAACGGCTCATCAAGAACTTATTTACGTTAGACTTGAAGACAACCATATTGTAGTCAGCTGGAAAGCAGAAAAACGGAAAACAATTCCACAGGCGTGCAGTTCTAAGAAAGAAGCTTTGCCTATGAGTGGGGGAAATTAGTGATAGTGTTTTCTGCTAGACGGGTGTTTCTTGTGAAAGTTTGGGGGAGGGAGGACCATAGAATGGAGCTCAGCCGAGCACTTGCCATGAACATAACGATAAAGCAGAGACAAAGTCGCAACATCTCTTCTATGAGAAAGAGGTTGCAGGACAAGAGAAAAAAGGACATCCCCCACGAGGCTACGAAGTCTATTTTGAACTCTATCAAGTTTATCTTGTTCCGAAAAGAAAAATCCGATTCTCCATCGATTGAAAATAAATTTTAGAACCGTTCTTGCGCGAGATATCATTTTAAGAAGAGGGTCACCAAACAAACCCCTATCTCTCACCCCCAGTTCAAAAGAATATTAATATACTAATTGTTCTGTTTTGTCTTCTTCTCTTGAACTCGAGAATCTGCACAGAATTTCGGTCGGAGGTTACATCGATCGAAACGTTAACAAAGTGTAGTATCTGTTCTGCTGCTACACGTCACCTATTCTCTCCTCATTAAATAAAGGAGAAATCCTTCTAGACTGAGGCAACTTTGATTTTTGTTCCAACAGAGAGGGAACCTTTTTGGGGTGCTGGATGTTCCCCCCATTAGAAAAAAAAACGACCTTGTGTCTAACTTTACCCTCTAGGGGAGGCAAGTAAATAGGAAATGAGAACAGTAGTACGAAGTTCATCACTTATAAAAATCGATTTCATTTGGTTTTTGAACCCTTAACATTTTAAGATATGTTTAAAATATTATTTTGGGCGAGGGGTAGCCGCTTTTTAAAAAGACTCTTGAACAACGAGCTATTTTCAATTGATATATGTTCAATAATTTCATATGCGCTACTAATGTTACATAGAGTTCTCATTGAAGTTATCACTAGGGTTATCATAGAGGGGCACCAAATTGGCGTTTGGTGTATAACATAAAAGGGGAGGACCATAATTGTATTTGTTGTCATGGAATGATTATTATTAGAATGAAAGGAGATTATGCGTGTCATAAAAGAATTCCGTGTGCGTATGATCGTCTAGTTTCATATGTGGTTGTGTGTGTTCATATCTAATTGTTCATATGCTTTTGTGTGTGTGTTACATGCATTTTCTTCGACATACCTTACTTCATGTGTCGTCGATGTTGATCCATCTGGAATTCATCTTCTCTTGGAGGGAGACTGGCATCTGTTAGACGAAGATTTATCACTCCAAGACGATGAATTGGTTTTATAGTTTTTTATTTTCCTTCCAGATGTCGACACAGAATATGGAAGTGAATCTTGCTTGCTTTGAACACGTCAGCGTCCCCCACCCCCAGTGAAGGGGAGGGAACAGCTATTAAGCCGTCCGTCTTCTTCAAAGTCCAAATCCAGTCTCACAGATCTAGCCAACCTGACCACGTCACTCATACGTAATCTGGTCAGCTGACCCTCGGTTCTGGTAAACGTGTCTACATTCCACGTTTACTCACCTCTCTCTCTCTCTCTCTCTCTCTCTCTCTCTCTCTCTCTCTCTCTCTCTCTCAATCCATTCTGTAACACTAACCCTCCATCCTAAATTCTAAAATAATTTTGTTTTTAGTGGGTTCACAAATATCACCCCCAAATAGGTTATCATTGGTGGAGGGTAGTTTTAAATGTAGACATAATTTCTTTTCCAATTTGACAAGCTTGTAAATGTTTTCCCTTTATGTATTATATCCAAGACTTTGATAAATTTATTGTGAGATATGTGTGTATTTTTCAAAGAAAATAAAACCTGTCCATTCGTTTGAAATCGTTTAATACTCTGAGAAGCGTCGTCTAGATATTTGGCAAGTAGATGCGAAAAAATACTTACACATTTGGTCAGGTTTCAGACGGCATCTGGCACCTTAGGAATCACTAAGTCTGAGCATAAGTAAATGATACAGGCGGAATCAAAGAAAATTTGATGCTAAAAGTTTTTCACGTGGAAGTATAAAAATTCAGGAATTTATTTCAAACTTAATTCAAAAGTAAGCGTTTTCACAACGTTTTGTCCATTCCTTGTCATATTTGTCAATGCTGAGCGAGGGAGCAGACAAAAACCTACCGAAAAAAAAAACGAACTAGACAAAAGCATAAACCCATAAAATATATAAATTAAAGATTCAATAAAGGATCAGTTTTCCTGCCTAGCAGAAAGGGACGAGTTTTCCAGGTATGTATTTTCCGTGTACGAGTCTCCCTCCCAGACGAGAATTTCCAGATGGACCAACGAAGAAGCAGAGGTATGTGAAAATGCATGTCACACATGTTCACACTTAACGCTTTAAAAGAAGTGAAACCACTAAGAACTTAGCCAGTTAGGTAGAAAACGGACACTTAGAAAATCGATTTTATTTTTTAAAAAACATCATTAAACAAGTAAAAATATTTTAAAAAAATATTGGGGGGGGGCTATAGTCTATTTTGAAAAAAAATATCTCCTTCAAGAACGATCATAAAATGTGTTTTCAATCGATATTTATTCAATAAGGGACCAGTTTTCCTACCTAGCAAACGGGGACGAGTTTTCCAGAGACGAGTTTTCCGGAGACGAGTTTTCCCGAGACGAGTTTTCCCGAGACGAGTTTTCCCGAGACGAGTTTTCCCGAGACGAGTTGTCCGGGCACCATGTGAAAATGCATGTCACACATGTTTACACTTGACAGCATATGAACATATGTAATAGAAAGACCATTAGACGAACACACACACAACGTAACAATCCTTTATAAATAGACACGTTATCTCCATTCCAGTTTCAACCAATATACAACAAACACGCATTTTATGACACGACAACGTAACACATTGTTTGTTACTTCCTATCTATTGTTTCCTATTCCTTTGTCTATTGCCCCCCTCTCTCTCTCTCTCAGAACTTAGTGGCTCAAGTCCACCTCAGGTCCACTTTATAGTATCACAAAACCAGTCGCACAATTCGAAGCCCGTAACAAATATTTTAAAACTTTTATCAAAATCTTAAGCGTACAAATCCCAATCCCCTAACTAATGTAGCTAATATTAATGACTAAATGAATGGATATGAAATAAATCCTGTAATATCGATCAGACAGACAATAGGAGTCGGCCTTAATAAATGTGTTAAACAAGAAAGAACTTACATTTAAAGCTTATATTTGACGGCTGAATTTCTCATCCGAACGCCCGTCCGAAACAATCAGCTAATAATGAATTGATTATCCACAGACGTATAAGCTTGTTTCGTCTTTTTTTAAAACTCCTTAGTGTGGATAAACGCATCAACCTAAAGATTCGAGCCATGGATAATCCTTAGTACTTATCACGGAACTTACCTTATCGATTAATTTGCCATTTACTATGAGTTAAGAAATATATTCCGATTTTAAACGAACTTTTTGTATTGCTTTCATTTTCGCTTTACGATATCGGTAACTTTCCCTCGCTTTTGCAATTAAATCTACTACCTAGGTAATAATGTAGACTCAGAGAATAACTGTTTTGTTTTGTTATGTTTTGTTTTAGCTTATTTAATAGCAACGAAAATAGCTAAAATTGGTATAGGACCATTTTAGCTATTTTCTTGGTTCTCGAAAAAGACCACGAAACAGTTGAGCTAAAACATTGAATAATTGTGTCTTCCTATATTCTTTATCATAATATAATCATATTTTATATTAGATGGTGTCGTAAAAATGTGATGCTAGATTTCATAAATAGAGCATTAATATAAGACAAATCGAAAGAAACATAAAATAATAGTCGTCGTCCTGCATAGCCAAATTAAAACATCGCCACCCTTCATGAAATAGAGATGTATTCGGACGGAAAAGTTCTGAAAGTAACTTAACGGTTTCCACGAACTCGGGATCCGTAATCTTTTTATGTAGAATATAGTCTACGAAACTATTGTGTTCAGCAGTTCCTATTTTTTCGTAAAAGCAGATGGGTCTTTTCCATATCAGACCAATCTGCGCTATCAATGTTGAAAAGATATTCATACCTTCTAAAGAATGCGTCGAACATTTGGTTTTGATCAAGGATGTAGGTAAACTCCTCCATAGTATTTCATATAATGTTTTGTGTAAACGTTTAGTTTTTTAGTTCAAATATAGTATACCTTTAACTTTGGAACGACCATGGTAGTTTTCATAGTGCTTATTGAATAAAGCTTAAAACATGAGATGGAAGTGTCAAAGTATTTTTCCTTTGCTGGCTGGCAGATAGTTACATTGTTTAATCTAGGCACCGCCAAAACTGGGGGGGGGGCAGGTAAGTACTTTTTGACGGACCGTCTTTTTAAAAATCTACCAAAAATCAGGTATTTATCCAATCAATACGAAATTTTCAGCAATTATTAAGAGAAGAATGAACTTCATAACAGTGTACTTATTTTTCATAAACGATATTTATATATATATTTTTTGCTTACAACCCCCCCCTTGTTGTGAGGGGGTTCCAAATATGCTTAAAATAATCATCTGAAACTGAACAAAACATATTCTGTTGTTGTAAGGGACAGGATTATAGATTTAAAAAAACAAATTGTTTGCAGACCTTATTTTGACGTCTGAATATCAGAACTTCGATTGTGTTTAATTATTCCGCTTTTGAGTTTTGAAGTGTGAAATTCGGTGAATATGTTAAGTAAAATAATTAATTTAAGTTAAGCAAAACAAAACAAAAAATGTTTAATATTTATACGAAAAAAGCCATTTTAAAATCTTTGATAAATAAATTAACAATTTTTTTTTAGCGAGGCGAATAATGCATGACCATTATTAAACAGGCATGCTTTGAAGAATCGATACAAAAAAATCGATAAATATGGTGCTCTTTGTGTTAAAAATATCATCATTTTTTCGATCCCGTTTGAAAACGTTTGCCGCCTTTCGACTACGGTGGACCAAACGCGCTGAAATAATTTTTTTTTATCCTGCATTAAATTGCCCCCCCCCCCATTTTGGAGAGCCTCGCCCCCACACACATACACATTAAAAACCAAACTCATACAAAGGGTCACCCATCTGGTACTGGCCAGCCTCAGCGTTAATAATACATTGAAATTTTCGTCACGCGAAAATAAGTTTTTTTTTGGCCTGTTTGGTCTTCCATAGTTTGCTTTTTATCAAGTACAAACGTAAAAATTGTCTAGATCGACGCGAAGTAACTGGTTGCCTATATGAATAAGTGGAATTATTTGAAATCCATGTACTTATAATATTTTTGCATATTCTCATAGAAAATCACTCTAAATCTTAGTTAGACAACAAATAAATAAATTAATTATTTCAAAAACCTTCTTTTTTTTTAACTATTTATATACGTTTTTTAAAATGTCAATTGTTAACTTTTGGGGAAAATTTAACATTTAAAATTTAATTAAAAATAGTAGAAAAAGTTTTACATTATTCTGTTTTCTATATGATAAAATTCAGGGTTTTATCTTTCTGGAAAAAAAAAGTTACTCAGAAATAATAAATTTTAATAAACGTAATTTCGTTTTAAAAAACATCAACTTGATTTTTCGGCCATTTTTTGCGGTGTCTAGTTTAATCATGCTATGTTTTCAATTTTAACCTCGATAGCTGACCAACAAACAAATGTACATAGACACCACAAATCTGGTTACGTAAATTGATAACTTGTTTTTTCTCCTTTCTTAGCTGTAGCGTTTGAAATCGATTGTTGACCAACAAAGTGAAACCCGAGCGATTACAATGGGGCCGCTTGTGTCATCTGACAAAAGCGATACACCGATCTACTCAGATGCGATGTGAGAGCATTGAAGAATCGCTTCGAGTGCAAATCAAAAAAGGTCATACATTCGGTCACGTGGTATGACTGCAGAGATCGGTTAACAATGGAAAGGTGTATTCTGTCTGCTAAATAACATGTAACCTTTTCAACCTACTTGCTATATAATGCACCCACACACACATACTTTTTATTTGTTTTACACAAGCACATTTATATATCGCTACACATTCATGAGCATGTTTCGGTCAACCAGTAACAAGTAACTAGAGACCTCTTCAGGCAATATTACTTATACAAAAGTAAAGTTCGCAATATGACAGTCTTTTCTTTTATATAAGTAATATTGCTTGAAGAGATCTCTAGTCACTTGTAACTGGCTGACCGAAACATGCTCATGAATGTATAAATGCTTATGTAAAACAACAAAAAAAGTATATCTTGCTCTACTTCGGTATTGAGCACTCTTGTATGGACCTCGTTAACATTTCAGTGGCTGTTTCATCTCTGGACCATATTAACCTGAAATATATATATATATATATATATATATATATATATATATATATATATTCCAGGTTAATATATATATATATATAGTTATATATATATATATATATATATATATATATATATATATAACTACATAATTTACTCACATAACATTAATATACGAAAGTATAAATTTATGCGTAAACTTTAAGTATTTACTTCAAAAGTGCTCAATACGTAGGTAGAGATAGTTAGTAAGTTATAAAATATATATGGCGATTAAGCTACACTGAATATTCTGCGTTTCATCCACTCTAGGATTCTTCAGGCTTATATTTTATAACTTACTATATATATATATATATATATATATATATATGATTGTTGAGCTGGATTAAATCCGACGATATGAAATAAAATGGAGGTGGAAGGACCTGGATACTCAACGTTTCGCCCGATTTATGCGGGCTTCTTCAAGAGGGATGGTCATTGTCAATGACCATCCCTCTTGAAGAAGCCCGCATAAATCGGGCGAAACGTTGAGTATCCAGGTCCTTCCACCTCCATTTTATTTCATATATATATATATATATATATATATATATATATATATATACATATATATATATGTGTGTGTGTGTGTGTGTGTGTGTGTATATATATATATATATATATATATATATATATATATATATATAATTATCAAAAATATCATACATTCGGTCACGTGGTATGGCTCCAAAGATCGGTTAACAATGGAAAGGTGTATTTAGTCTGGTGAATAATATGTAACCTTTTCAACCTACTTGCTATATAATACACACATACACATACTTTTTTTATTTGTTTTACATAAGCACATTTGTATATCGCTATAGATTCATGAGGATTTTCATGGTTGGAAAATTTCTCTGGAAACATAAAATCATAGATTTGTCCACCCGTAAACGAAACGGGCGCAATGAAGAAACCCACGGTGAAATAAACGAAACTTGTGAAAACAAAAATTTCAACAAAATCATATATTAGAGAAAAAGAGAGACAAACAGAGAAAGGATATATATATATATATATATATATATATATATATTATCATTATTATTATTATATTTACTATAATAATTATTAAATACCTACAGACACTAGTGTTTCATCCTTTCGGGAATCATCAGTACAGGATGTCACGATTAGCGCCAGTCGAGAGATTCGAACCAAGGCAACAGGTCATGGCTGGCTTCATTAGCAAGGACCTGAACCATCTGGCTACCGCGAAACGCGAGAGATACAGTTGAATTATTCTTATTAAATGCTTTTAACGTCAGTCATAGAGGTATCTAATCATTATATTACGATCTGCGCGTATTAGCTAAGTTGACCGATTTTATTACAACTGAAAGTGCTCAACGATAAGAAACAAGTTTCTTAAATGGGTTGACATTATTATTTCCTATAATAATTATTAAATACCTACAGACACTAGTGTTTCATCCTTTCAGGAATCATCAGTGCAGGGTGTCACGATAGGGCGTCCACTTGAGTAGAACATACTGATCGTAATGATGCTGATAAAAACTTCATCTTTAAGCAAAGCAAACAATACATTATAGTCGAAACTCTGCACGGTTAAGAGGAGCAATTCATATCATAAATAAAAAAATGAAAAATAACAGTAACATAGAACTTTATTATATCATAAGAGCAATAAGAAAGAAAAAGGATAAAAATAACAGGAAATTTTTAGCACATAGCATTAAAAAGCCAAATGCTTCTCATCAGAAGAGGAAAGGACATAGAATTATTTAGATACAAAAATAATAGCAAAATCTAGCTTTAGATCATTTAGATTAGAAATGGAAAATATATTTTTAAAAAGATGTATGGTCATAATGAAAAGACTTTAGGTATATACCAGTAGGAGTAGTAAATGGTATAAAGAGGACTATTAAAAGGCAGTAGAAAAACAAAACAGTGGGTTTGGAAAGTAGATAAAACAGACGAAAATTCAGAAGTAAGTGAAAGAAGAAATAAAGAGACAAAAATATAACGGAATGAAGGTTTCAACTTTTTAAATAAGGCCCGTAAAGGTAGCATTCTGAAAAAAAAATATCCCAAAATATAATGAGCTGATAGTAAGACACTGAAGTAAGAGTCGGGGTGTGAAATGGCAGTAGTAATCCACAATAAAGATGAAATGTGATAAATCCTCAGACGTACCTCTCCATCGTACAGTATATCGATACTCTATGGCTGACCGGGATAGCTTCCGTACATTTATATCAGATCTACCTCTGCGTTCTATGTTTAAAAAGGATGGGTCCTCTAGAGTATCAGACCTGACGGAATGGTAAATTGTAGGTATAGTCCGTTTCATACCCTCGAAAAAGTTTCAACAAAAACCTAACAGCCAGCCGTGGTTCTCCCCAGAATATGCTGCTCCCATTGCACACAGAAATCACTTTTTTCCATTGCTTCTAACGTAATAGATGTACTGAGACTAAAGCCGCTTTGAGGACTGCCAGCAACCACTGCAAAAAAGTAATAAAGAACGCCAGAGAGGTGTATGCTCAGTCCGTTAAGTTAAAAGTAGCTGAGCAGCGGCTTGGTTCCCACCAGTTTTGGCAAATAGCAAACAGAATCCTGAACAGAAGCGTGTGCTCTATCCCAATTATCATCAATGGACCTGAGGTAATCTCGTCAGCATCAGACAAATACACACTCTTTGCCAAGAACTTTGCAGCTAATTCTACCCTTTGCGACAAAGGTCCCCAACCCCCAATATGTGCTCCTGTGTAAGAAAACACGCTATGTGGCATACAAATATCTGTGCATGATGTTTCCAAGCTAATCAAAAACCTTGATTCAAGTAAAGCAACTGGTCCTGCCCGTATTCCAACTATAGTGCTCAAAAAACTTCAACCAGATGTAGCGCCCACACTTAAAAAGCTGTTTAAACGTTGGGAAAGCTCATCAGTATGCCCTATATTTAAAAATTCAGGTGATCGGTTATCTCCCTCTACGTACAGACCAATAAGTCTCCTGTGCATCATGGATAAGTTGCTGGAATCTGTATTAAATAGAAAAGTAATCAACCATTACAGCAAAAATAACCTTCTTAGTAACATGCAATATGGTTTCCGTCCTGTTAGATCTACAGCAGATGTGCTTACAGTTATATCTCATAGGATTAGCGAATCTCTCAACGGAGGCTTCCTTTCTAGGGTAATTTCTCTTGACATATCAAATGCCTTTGATAGGGTATAACATAAGGTTTACTTTACAAGATCTCCAACTGTGGTATAGCTGGAAATGTCTTCTCAATTATTAAATCATTTTCCTATGATAGGCTCATAAGAATAGTGGTTGATGGACAGAAATCAGAAGCTCACAGTATTAATGCTGGAAGCTCAGAGGGTGTCCATCCTGGGTCCAACTCTCTTCCTGGTCTACATTAATGATCTTCCAAGTCACATCCTTAGATCATTTGTAGACATTTTCGCTAAAGACAGTACTATCTATTGTAGCACATCAAAGACCGTAAACGAATAAGTTCTCTCTGATTCTCTCTCCTCTGATCTTGAACACGTGGTTCAATGGGGAAAGAGGTGGCTGGTAGCTTTTAATGCATTTAAAACCAAGCTTTTATCTCACTCAATGCTCTGATCTCCACCTGGCATCAATTGAAATGAATGACTCAGTGTGATGCTGTCTATGTCGGGCGAAACAGCATTCACTTTGAAACAAGAATTGGACAACATGTTCCTTCAGGTTTTCGTAATAAAAATAAAAATAAAATACTCCTCAATCCCACCCACAATAATTTAGATTCCGCAATTGGACAACATAGTCCACAATGTGGGCAGGCAAATAAAGACGACTTCTTTTCAATTTTATATCGAGGCCGATCGCGTAGTCATTTGAAAACTCTCGTATCCGTCTCCACTACGCGACCCATCCTTCTGCAAGCAGAAGCGGTTCGTTAATACCCTGGACCTTTTGGGTGAATTCTAGAGGGATACTATAGATATGATCCCCGGTTTTCTCCTCCCTCTTCTGTATATTTATATGCGGGATATCATTCCCCACTCGTGATAGTTTAAAAGATCAAAATGCCATCGTTTGCCCCTGACGAGAATGGCGAATGACGTCTAAGCTCCAAAATAATTATTTTTCTGTCATATATATATATATATATATGTATATATATATATATATATATACCCGTTCACATACACCTTTAACGATAAAGCTAGAACCCAGAATTATATAGAAGCGAGCAATTGCATCGACAACGGACAACGCCAGAGCCATAGTGGGTTTCGATGTACTGCATCTCATCAGTGATGTGCTCCGACATAGGCGCGAACCCAGGTCGTCGCACTCATGAACTGTGCAATACTGACGACCTAACCATATGAGCCACGGTGCAATCTATTGGCTATGCCTCGATTTTTAAATTCTGATATTTTTATCCAGTTCTACATTCTACGATGCTTGTCACATCCAGTTCTACATTCTACGATTTAGCTTTATCGTTAAAGGTGTATGTGAACGGGTATTTATATAATCTCCTCTTAATGTCTAATATATTATTGTTCAGAATAATGAAATACAATAGATCTACTGGTGTGCAAATCTAGTGATTATCGGTCTTACAAAATATTATTGGATGTAACATTTTATATAAGACTACCACAACTAAATAAAATTGCTCAATATACAAGATAGACCAAATAAATCATAATTGAGGAATTCAAAATTTAAAAACTCATGGGTTAAGGAAATATATTTTACAATATTGTATTCTTTGTCTTGCGTGCAATAAAATTTTTATATTTGAAATTTAACTTTTTCAAATCAAAACTTTTAAATTCCTGAATTATGATATATATATATATATATATATATATATATATATATATATATATATATAGAGAGAGAGAGAGAGAGAGAGAGAGAGAAATAAAAAGGAGCAAACAGAGTTATATGTTTATCAATGTTCATCTTCATTTCGAGACTTCTTTTCTATATATATACCAAAACCTCTGGCCTTGATGAAGGGTAAACGAAAACTTGCTATGGTTTCAAATGATCTTAAATAACAACAAGGGAATATACCAACTATTTCTCATATGTTATATCTCCCCTCGTGTGGAAATAGGGTACGATTAGAATTATCTCCAGTATCAAATAATATTTAGGCACTGTAAAATTTACCTCATGTATGAACACCAAAGAGGGGGGATATAACATACGAGAAATATTTGGAATCAAGTCTCCCCATTTGTGTTATTTCAGATCATTTGAAACTATAGCAGCAAGTTTTAGTCTCCCCTCCATCAAGAGGTTATGGGAAAATACCAGAAATTTATGTATGTATGTATGTATGTATGTATGTATGTATGTATGTATGTATGTATGTATGCCTAAAACTAAAACGACAGAGGCGACGGATTTTCACGAGATTGGTATCGTTTTGAAGCTCGATCCTTCGGACAACAAATATCGGAAAATAGGCTAAATAGATTAATTCGTTCACCGTCAACTGGACACTTTTCTACAGGAAGGGGTAGATTTTTTCGCCGATATTTTTGAAAGTCATCCCCCTCTTTTCGATTAATTAGCGTTAATTTAATCATTCGTCACCCCCGGTTTGGCGATGGGCGCAACAGTAAAGACATCCCTTTTTTGTTGTTGTTTTTGGGGGTTTTTCACGCTCCTTTCCTCCTTCGCGGCACGGGTTCGAGCCTGCCTTCCTATTACCATTGTTTTTTCTTTTTGCTCAACACACACCTCCAAACACCCGGCCAACGTTTGGCACACAGGC
Organism: Euprymna scolopes; assembly: GCF_053919585.1. Taxonomy (NCBI): domain Eukaryota; kingdom Metazoa; phylum Mollusca; class Cephalopoda; order Sepiida; family Sepiolidae; genus Euprymna; species Euprymna scolopes. Next base: position 27,025,175 of record NC_136504.1, read on the forward strand.
TAGTCTATAAGATAAATCTCACTTGTCTGTTTAAATGTATGTATGTATGTATGTATGTATGTGGGCCTAAAACTTACAAAGTGTACATCTATGCATATGCAAATATACATTTATACGTTAAACAGCGTTTATTTGTAAAGTTTTTAGATACATATATCATATGGTAACGAATTACAAGAAAGAACAATATGTTTTGGTTTCGATTCTAGTTGGTGGCGCTCAAAATCATAGTTTTAACTATAAAAATCAATACATTATACAATAATCAATAAATAGATTATACAATAACAAATAAGAAATCTGCATGAATTAAAATCTAATATTTAAGCGTATTTTAAGCAAACACAGCAACATATATATATATATGTGTGTTTGTTTGTCTGTCATTCTGTATATCTGTTTACATAGTAAATATATATGCATGTATGTATATTTATATATATGTATATGTAAATATGTGTACATGTATAAATATGTACAGAAGTATATATATATATATATATATATATATATATGTGTGTGTATATATATATGCATATGCATATGTATGCGTACGTATATATATATATATGCATATGTATATATATATATATGTACATATATGTATGTGTATATATGTGTATATAAATATATATACGTATACATCGACATATGTATATATACATGCATATATGCATGTATATATATACGCATATATGTTTATGCATATATATATATACATATGCATATGTATGTATCTATACGATTATATGAAAAGAACTGATTAATTGTGTGAATTCGTTTCCGATAGACTCCAAAACGACTTGGCCGATTTTTATGAAATATCACAAAACTGTGCTTAATATATCAGGCAGTGTTTTCCGATAAGTATCGATAATCGATAATCGATAATCGAAAAATCCAATGAAAGAAGGCACATGCGATTTTGAGCACAGTTAACACCTCACACAGCCTTCTATCACAAGTGCCTTTGAGAAGTTTTATTGCCACACGAGCAGAAAGGTCAGGCATATAAAATCAACAGTATGTCCTTTGATATGACAGGGTCATGTTCGAAATGCATGCGTGGCACTATATCTTAGTGCCTCGGTTTTGATCGTTGTTAGTCCCCCCCCCTGCATGGCCGTGATATGGCCGTAGGCGTAGGAATACATAGAAAAATGCAATCTCATGATTCCCTTTCTTTTATCGAGCTCTTTCTTGGCCGGAGAGCATGGGGCAAGCACGTGTTATTTTCGCTTTCTTTAACCGAGAGGGGGGCATCCCTTCTCCCTTAACACTAGTTAAGGTTAGTCAGTTTTAAAAAAGTAATAGTGAAAATTAATAGTATGATCTGTAAATTGTATGTTAATATTGTAATATATGTGTATATTGCCTACAGTTTATAAAATAAATAGTTAATTATATTTCTCATTGCGACCCGAGTTGTGTGTTTTTTGTGTCTGTTATAAATGTCCGCTTTAAGTCGAATGAAGCGGGCCTAAAGACGAAAATGGTGCCAGCCAGAATGCCACCAGAGTGAAGACATCTTGAGAGAATGAAGGAGCCACACAGCCACATCCGACATCTCAGGTATACTTTTCCTCTGAACAGTCAGACCCTATTGACTGACCCATCGTCATGGAACCGTTTCTAAGACATTAAGAGTAACACGTGGGT
>NC_136504.1:27031833-27129333 GCF_053919585.1 Euprymna scolopes
ATTTCTTTTGCACTTGGTTCACCAGGAATATTAGTTAGGTAGGACTTCAGGTTCTTCTTTATAAGCCCTGTGGCACCTATAATAACTAGTATGATTGATATCTCTCTAAGATTCCAGTTTCTTTTTATATCATACATGAGACCTTGGTATTTGGTCTGTTTCTCTCTTTCAGCTCTGTTCAGAACGCCATCATTAGGGACACTCACTTCAATCAAGGTTGCAAATCTCTCTGACTTATTCCATATAGCTATGTCAGGTTTCACAGCAGCATTTTCAAGGTAGGTGGCTGTAGGGATTACATGGTCGTAATGTATGGTATCACAGTATAGCTGAGAAGGTGATCTAGAAACTGTAATAATTGTTTGAAGTTTGATCGAAAAATGAGTGAGCGAGTGAAGATTTAAAGTGGTTCTAAATGATTAAAAGTGCCACTTAACCATATATTCAACCACGGTAGTGTTTGAATGATATTACAGAAGATCAGAACAGCATCAGTACCGTCGGTTTCAACTCCAAACGTAAAAGGCTTATAAATGGACTCCTTTATAGAACGATATCAGACTCTGTCGCCATGAAAAATCAGGTTGAGCGTTGTGTTATTTTATTATTATTTTTATTGTTTGTTTGTTTTTTGCTTGATTTTTATTTTTATTTTTTATTTATTTATTTATTTTTGAAATTTGGCATTTCCAACCGCAGCTTTTGCTGATATTTTCGTTGCGGGAAAGTTAAGAGGCTTTTATCTTGATCATTGAATTTAAGTCTACGCTAGGGTCACCTCCTATCACCTTCTCTTCATCTCTGGCGTCGGAGAATTAAATACTAAAATCTAAAACATCAAAAAACAAAAATTTAATTAAACCAAAATATAACGATGATGTCGATTCGACTTCATGTAATACACATAGATATTACACTTTTATTTCTGATTGATCTTAATAATCCAACACTGCTAACTTTATATATAAATATAGTCATCCACATACCGTACTGTTTCGCAGCTCATCAGTACGGCTAGACAGGCAACTACCTCAAGCCAGGATTGAAACCCGACCGTTTGTACGAGAGTTCAGGCTCCTAACCCCTACGCTATTGCGGCTGCTGCGTGGATCTTGAGTTTAACGATGTTTTGACATCGTCCGAACTACCGCTGCTCAATTTCTTTACACAAAGAGCATCGCTTATATGCTAATGGTAATTCGTGTATCACTTCTCAATATGCTCAACTCAAGATAAGGAATATTATCCGCAAATAACTGTTTAGTTCCTATCTTGATGAATTTTATGTGGAGAGGGCGTGTGGGAACAAATAAATTCGGCGAAATCCTTTGTTGCATCGCGTGCATTTATTCAACATAAAAAAAACATTGGAAAAAATTTTTTTTTAAACATTTGAAAAAAAATTAATTAAAAAAACATTTTAAAAAAATTGATTTATTAATTATAATTATTTTTCATGTTTTCTGCTGCTGCTGCTGTTGTTGTTGTTGTTGTTGTTGTTGTTGTTGTTGTTGTTGTTGTTGTTGTTGTTGTTGTTGTTGTTGTTGTATTTATTCTACATAAAAAAAACATTGGAAAAAAAAATTTTTTTTAAACATTTGAAAAAAAATTAATTAAAAAAACATTTTAAAAAAATGATTTATTAATTATAATTATTTTTCATGTTTTCTGTTGATTTGCATTTATTCTACATAAAAAAAAAACATTGGAAAAAAATTTTTTTTAAACATTTGAAAAAAAAATTAATTAAAAGCATTTTTAAAAAATTAATTTATTAATTATAATTATTTTTCATGTTTTCTGTTGTTGTTGCATTTATTTACATTAAAAAAAAACATTTTAAAAAAATTAATTAAAAAAACATTTGAAAAAAAATTAGTTAATAAATTAATTATAATTATTTTTCATGTTTTCCATTGTTGTTGTTGTTGTTGTTGCATTTATTCTACATAAGTAGAAAATAAAATTTGTTTAAATTGTTTCCTATCGAAATGGTATAGCGTTATATCAAGAAACAGCTGCGCAATGATAAAATTTCAAATCTGGAAGAATATTGAACGAAAACTAAAGAAAATTGAGATGCCCTTTCACCAGAGTATTGCTACAGACTAATTAAAGAGATGGCCAAAAGATTGCAGGCTGTCAAATTGAAAGGCTGTGCTATATACTAGCAGAAGTACCCGTCGTGGTATGGATTAAAAATGAACTTTCAAAAATTAAACTGATTCATGAAAGTATGAAAATTTATGAAAAGGGAATGTAGGTGTAAGAGATAGTTTTACATTTTTGGGGGATATAAAAACCAAAGCAACCCCCTCAACCTAACATAAGGGTGGAATATCCCTTCAAAGCGTATTGTGGTTATATGAGAAAATAAAGCTTTGTACGCATTATAAATGTTTCTTTTCTGTGTCTTATGTTATACATTAGTACATTAGGGATCATTTCGAGTTAAAAGTTTATTTACTGTACCCATCTGAACTAGAGAAAATCATGATTTAAATGTGTATGTATCGTGTAAATGACTAACGATGAATATCTAATATGACCGACGCTCAGAAGACGTTCTGGAGACCAAACGGGTGGTCAAAAAGTCAGATTGAGCGTACCGGAATACGAAATGAGACCAACGAAATGAGACCAAATTGACAACTCGGAAATTCTAAAAGAAACAATTTAAACAAATTTTTATTTTCTACTTGTGTAGAATAAATGCAACAACAACAACAACAACAACAACAACAAAAACAACAACAACAATAATGGAAAACATGAGAAATAATTAATTAATTTTTTATCAATTTTTTTTTAAATTAATTTTTTTTCAAATGATTTGTTTTTTAATTATTTCCAATGTTTTTTTTTTATTATTTAAAATAAATGCACGCGATGCAACAAGGGATTTCGTCGAATTTATTGGTTCCCACTCGATCTCTCCACATAAATTCATCAAGATAGGAACTAAACAGATTCCCCGAAGTTCCGTATTGACAGCGCAGTTAACGTTTTGCCGGCATCCAAGTGTTTTCAATTAATTCAAGATATTACTCATAAGAGTACACAAATGAGAATTTTTATTGACACAAACGTATCAACGCTAATCAGAGTTTCCCATGGGGCTCCACCTTCGTTTGTGTGAGAGCGATGTAACCGTAAAAACCTCCCCCTTTATATAATGGGGTTTTCATGGCAAATTCGGTAGCTTTACACCAAACGGTGTGAGCGTGCATAGGGTTAACATTTATAAGTGACACTCCAGGGTCTGCCACCCTGTTGGTGAGAGTGAGCGGTGTAACTCGTCAAAACCTTCCCCCACCCCATGGTAAATTATCCTGCCACATTTGGTCACTCCATGGGTGTAAATCAAACAGTGTGAGCGTGCACAGGGTATCCAGTTATAAGTTACTCCCTCCCGGGCCTTTACCTCCGTTGGTGAGGGTGATCATTGTAATCCCTTAAAACTTTCCCCTCTCCATGATTGGTTATTCTGCCAAATTTGATAGCTTTACGTGAAACCGTGTGGGCGTGCATGATTTCCCCCCTCTCTGTGCCCCCGCTCTGTTTTTGGAGGGTAACTTTATCATACCCATTTTTGCTCCTTGATACCTCTACTATCATTGTATGTGGTCAGTTTAACGAAACAGGGCTGTATGTTGAGGACTACAAATATATTTTAGTTATCCCCTCTTTGGGTAGAGCACTCTCGTAAATAATCTAATTCGCTACTTAATTGACTGAAAATTTCGCGGCTCGCTGTTTGTTTATAAATAAGCTGTTTGAGCACTATAAAAGTGGTGTTTGTTTAAAATAGACATTTGGCTAGGGTTATTTGCGGGCACTGCTCCCATGGATCGATCGGTAGAACTGCTGACTATCAACGCGATGGTTTTGGATGCAATCCTCGCCTTGGGAGAGGTGCTAGTCTAGCGGCACTGATGAGTTGTGATACGAAACAGAACTGCATGTCGATGACTACAAATTATATATATATATATATATATATATATATATATATATATATATATATATATATATATATATATATATATATACAGGGTGTCCACAAAGTCTGACTACATTATGTAGCCAGACTTTGTGGGCACCGTGAAGATTATGTAGCCAGACTTGTTCCTTGCTAATAGAGCCAGATGGTTTTGTGGCCAGGTTCGAATCTCCCAACCAGCTATAATTATAACTTCCTGCATTGATAGATTCCTGAAAGGACGAAACATTAATGTTCATAGGTATTAAAACATTATCATAGGAATAATTATATATATATATATATATATATATATATATATATATATACAGGGTGCCCATAAAGCCTGGCTACATAACAGTCAGACTTTGTGGACATCCTATATATATATATATATATATATATATATATATATATATATATATATATATATATATATATATATTGTGGTGCCAAAAAAAAAAACCCTCCGCACTTGTCATTCGTTCAAAACCCGAATATTTCAGCTAAATTGAATGTAATTGTTTAATAATCTATTCGCCTTATTTCCTCTATCCCTTTACCTGTTCATATTTGACTTTTAATTGAAGTATCCTAGTGTTCATGTCAATTTAAACAATTAGGTTCCAATCGAGCAGACAAAAAGCAACTTCGCAGCAATAAATAAGCTTAAAACCAGCTTAAAATAGCCACAATTTTAGGCAAGTACACATCTCTAAGCATAATTGTTGTTGTTCAGGTTATACGTCGTAACATTTAGTCCATGTGACTTTCTTTTAGTAATCGTCAGGATTTCATTAATCTCCACCTTTCTGGTTTATCCAATTGAGAAATCGGCCGCAGACTTAGATGTGATGAGAAAACGGCACGAATGACTGAACAAAATGCCCTTAAATTTGGTCGTCCTAGAATTACTTCTTACAGGAAAGACAATGCTATCATGATCCTCAGCCTCTGAAACCGATTTGAAACGGCTCCCTAAATGCAACAACAGTGTAATCTTTTTTATTACTTTTTTTACTTTTTATTACTTTTTTTTACTTTTTATTACTTTTATATATATGTAGTGTTGAGAGGATTAATCGTAATTGGGAATCGTAAAAATTGGAATATTTGAGGGTATTGGAATCGAAAAATGTTTTGCCGATTTTGCGATGCCGGAACGATTTTTTTAATTATCTTTTTCATTTGATTTTGTTCAAAGCTAAATCTTCCATTGTTGGTAATAATAATAAAATAATAAATATTTATTGATTTTAAACCATCAGCGAAGGTAAAATCGATAGATCCTCTCCCACAACCATATTTTACGTTTAGGAAATTATTTGCACATTTAACGCGCGTGTTTTTACGGTAACTAGAGAAAAATACAACTCTATAGTTAAATATTTAGAGGTTTATAAGGAATCGGAATCGGCAGTTGTATCGGAATCGGGAATTTAGTACGGAATCGGGAAAAATATTGGATTGGTCCAATCCCTAATATATATATATATATATATATATATATATATATATATATATATATATATATATATATATATATATATATATACTAGCAAACGTACTCGTCGTTAACCTGGTTCAAAACAGGCTACAGAAAATGGACTCTGATTTATGAAAGTATGATCTATATCAAAAACACTTGTAAACGTTTTTTTTTTCCATACTTTGTGGACCAGGCGCGTACGCAGACCCTACACTTTTAATGAATCATTATGGCAGATCAAACATACCCATTCCTGTGTCTCGATACATCTTCTATCATTATATGGGATCAGTTTTCTATAATAGTCAACCATATAGGAGCCTATTCGTGACCAGACACACACACAGACGTTCAGATTTATATTATAGACTAGCAAAAGTACCTGTCGTTGACTGGGTTCAAAAACAACCTACAGAAAATGGACTCTGATTTATGAAAGTATGATAGGTTATGAAAAGGAAGGGTTGTAAAGAGATAACTTCGAATTTGGGGTATCAAAAGCAAAGCAAAATATGATGAAAGTAAAAATAAAATAGATAAACCCCATAATTTATTATAACATACCTGTTCACACTGAAACACCTATCACAATATTCTGTGGATCTATATTAAAAAACCTTGTTAAACTTTGTGACATATTTCCATTCTATGGAGGTCAGGTGTGAACGAACACCCAATAATTTTAGTATACCATATTTCTTCAAACGTAAACATAATTATCAAAGTATACTTACGCAGATAGATATGAAAAGTCTTTATTAAAGTTTGTGCCTATTTCCATTCTATGGAGGCCAGGCGTGAAAGCAGACCCCACAATTTTATTATACCATCCCTATTTAAGTTAAAACATACTTATTAATGTATTATTATATACATCTATATCAAAAACACTTGTAAACGTTTTTTTTTTTATTTAAAAATTTTTATTTCCATACTTTTTGACCAGGTGCGTACGCAGACCCCACAATTTTAATGAATCATCATTATGCCAGATCAAACATACCCATTCCTGTGTCTCGATACATCTTCTATCATTATATGTGATCAGTTTTCTATATTAGTCAACCATATAGGTGCCTATTCGTGACCAGACATACACACACAGACGTTCAGATATATATATATATATATATATATATATATATATATATATAGAGAGAGAGAGAGAGAGAGAGAGAGAGAGAGAAAGAGAGAGAGAGAGAGAGAAAGAGAGAGAGAGAGAGAGTGTGTGAGAGAGAGTGAGAGAAAGAGAAAGAGAGTGAGAGAGAGTAAGAGAAAGAGAGAGAGAAATCTCCTCCTCTCTCTTTATGTGTATTTGGAAAAGTAATTTACAATGTTATGGGATTCCTCTACTTTTTTCGCCTTTCTTTAATTCTACGTTAAGAGCGCCATTTTGTATGGTTGTCAGAAATGATTTCTAAGTTATCCATCAGAATAATTCCCGCCATGTTGATCATGAATAACAACTTGATCGTGAGAAGCATCCATTTTTGGATTCCGCTTTCGTAAATAAGCCTTTGTTGCCTGAAGAGGTCTCTAGTTACTATACACTGCAAGACCGAAACATGCTCATGACTGTGTATTTAAGAATTAATGCTTCTGTAATGACAAACTATATATATATATATATATATATATATATATATATATATATATATATATATATATTTGAGGGCAAAATGTTACATATGGTCGCTACAGCTACAAACAACCATCTGTTTCAGTCAATGAGACTCCCTCAGGCGACCCTGAAACCATCGACGCCACAAAGAAAGGGTTTTCTTTATGGCGTCGATCGGTTCTGTTTACCCTAAAATAAAAAGAATATATTTTGCTCTTTTTATTGAGCACTATCTAACAATCTCGTTTTTTTTTCATTAGTCCCGACTTTTGAACATCTCAAACCTATATATATATATATATATATATATATATATATATATATATATATATATATATATATATATATATATGATTGTTGAGCTGGATTAAATCCGACGATATGAAATAAAATGCAGGCGGAAGGACCTGAATACTCAACGTCAATGACCATCCCTCTTGAAGAAGCCCGCATAAATCGGGCGGAACGTTAAGTATTCAGGTCCTTCCACCTCCATTTTATTTCATATATATATATATATATATATCTATATATATATCTATATATATATATATATATATATATATATATATATCCGTATTCGTGTCTGTTTTTTTGTTTGGTTGTTTATTCCCAATGACGTCTTAGCATATACGTTATGTATGACGTCATGTATGGGGGCAAAGATGAAAGTAGATTCCCTAGGCAACGCTAGGCAGCCTGCTAGTATATATATATATATATATATATATATATATATATATTGACATTTGAATATAGACCATTTCTCATTTATTTGTATATGCTCTGTAGTTATATCGAGCTTAATAAATTCAAGTACTGGTATGAATAAAGGGTGAAATATAATTGAATAAGCATAGTCTTCTCTGTGTGTGTGTTTGTGTGTGTGCGTGTGTGTGTGTGTGCGTGTGTGTGTGTGTGTAAACCCAACATGTTGAAATGAACAATTAAATGTGTACCTATTATTGTGTAAGTGATCAAAATTCAAGAAATATTTATAGCTTTAGTATTGCACTTTAAGCTGTTTAGCAGAACTTTGAGTTATTAACTTGTATGTTTGAGTATTATCTAAATTATTATATGCATATATATATATATATATATATATATATATATATATAAACTGCATCAATCGCTTTATTGCAGATTAGTAAAACATCAATATTTCACTAAACATACGTCACAAAAAAATGAAAAGTTATTTCCCAAAATTAAAATCCATGCGATATTCACGAAGTTATGGAATTTTATTTATTATCAAGTAATTTTATTGCAGGTCTTTTAAAATGCCAAAAAAGGTGCGATTAATTGTTATCGAAAAGTAAAGGATTGTTGCCGGGCTCGCAAAAGGATTGTTCATCACAGATTAAACTCTGGAGTTGGAAAGGGATCTAAGAACTTTGACTTCATTCGTGAACAACCCCAACACAAAATCCAGAAACGATAAGGCACCAGGAGAAACCTTTCACATCGTGATTTTCGGACAAATTCGTAGGGAAGTCAACCGAAACCCAAACAGCACCAGTACTTCCATTTTTGCAAGAACTGGAATCGCTCCAAAATCCAGACAGGCCCGATGCAATGTGTTGAATGAGATGGTAAGAAACATCAAAACTATTCGAAGGCCTCCATTGAGAAAACAATATAGGGAAAAACGAAAGACTTGGACACAGAATTACATGAAAATCGATTTTCAACGTGTCCTATTTACAGATGAGACTCTTGACGGTCTGGATGTATGGGCCAAAGTTTGACGTAAACCATTGGGGAGAGTGGGGCTTACTATAAAATTTCCGCATGGGAACATGCGCTTCGATTGCAGTTTTGAACCAGTCAGTGGTCTCGTTTGCACACTGTTCAGCAGGGAGATAAAAAATATTTCTCCATGGGGCATCTCTGATTAGTTCCCTGATGGCTTCCCAGTCAGCCTTTTTATAATATTTCGTTGTTTTGAGCACTGACTCTTCAGTTTTGACTCTAGAGTTTAGGGCGATTTCAACCATTATCACTGCATAATCAGCGTTCCCGAGTGGGATGTGGGCCTTCGTTATGCAGTCATCGGGAACTGTGGTCAAAAACAGATCTAGAAGTGATGCGTGTTGTTCTTCCTGGTCAGGGAAACGGGTTGGAAACGTAACAATTTTTGATAGGGCCAGGAATCATTGAGGATAAGTTGATTGGACCATTCTGAGTTCCAGAGGGTGTAAAACTTACCACCAATGCGTACACGCCCTTATTTTCAATAAACATTTGTCACCATAGCTAGATGACCTACCATTTTCACGTCGCTTTCAGATGATTTTTATGCATGACAATGCACCATCCCATTCTGCTAGGACGACTGCAGCCTTCCTTGAATCTATGAACTTCTTTGGAGAAACCCTCATGAGCTGGGGACCGTGTTCTCCGGATCTTAACTCCATTGAACATCTCTGGTCAATATTGAAAAGAGGTTTTAATGAGGGAGACAAGCAATTTATTCAAAGGATGCCTTGTGGGGGAAAGTAGTTCATGTCGCCAGAGCAATAACTCCTTTTCACATCAAACAATTGACTTCTGCGGTTGACAAAAGGTTGTTTAAAGTTCTTTAAAAAAATTATGGATATGGCGGTAAATGATTCATTTATTTGAGGCTTAGCACCTAGGATGTGCTATTGTTTATTATTCTTTAACAAGAAAATATAATAAAAAGTAATGTTTTCATGATTAGACATTGTATTTTTGCCCTACTACAACATTCTAAGAGACCTGCAATAAAGCGATGGACAGTGAAAATTTCTTGATAAAGAATAAAATGTAATATCGCATGAATTTGAATAAAATTTTGGGAAATAACTAACCTGAAAGCAGTCATTTGATTATACAAGTTTTTTTTTTTTTTGTGACATATATTTAGTGAAATATTGATATTTTACTAATCTGCAATAAAGTTATTGACGCAGTTTTTGTATATTTATATGCATACACACACACAAACACACACACACACACACACAAACACACACACACACACATATATAGTTATATATATATATATATATATATATATATATATTAAGGAATAAAATGTGTACCCTATTAAAGCTAGTGTAAACTTAAGACTAATATAGATATTTCTATATTAATGTATTAATCCCAACCAAATAGAAAAGCTCAATAAAAACACAAAAGGGGGTCCAGCTGGTCATAAGGAAAAGAAATCAAGATTGTAAATTAAAGATTACACGTAAATTTATTATTCGACAGAATAGACTCCGGAGCCTCGTATGGAATGTCCTTTTCTCTTCCCTGCAACCTCATTCTCACAGAAGACATGTTGCGAGTTTGTCTCTGATGTATGGTTATTTTCATGGCAAGTGCTCGGCTGAGCTTCAGTTTATGGTCCCCCCTCGCCAAAGTTTTACAAGAAACACTCGTCTAGCTGAAAACACTATCAATAATTTCTCACACTCTTTATCTGTGCCTCAACTTAAACGTAGATTCACAGAGCAAGGCTTCTTTCTTAGAACTGCACGCCTGTGGAATTGTCTTCCGTTTTTCTGCTTTCCAGGTGACTACAATATGGTTGTCTTCAAGTCTAACATAAACAAGTTTTTGATGAGCCGTTCCATATAAGTTAACAAATTTCCCGAATTTCCATTACTAACGATTACTATATTGTCCAATTTCTACTGTACACTCTTTAACCCTTATCCTCAAGTGGCCTCTTGGCCTTGATAAGTGGTGATACCTATGTAAAAAAAAAAATACTCCAAAAACAATTTTCTGAAAAATCCTTGTTCCGCAGGGTTTCAGAGAATGCTATTCTTCTCTTCAGAAAAAATAAAGAAATTAGTAAATTATTATTAGAGCCGAGCTAAAATTTGTTGGTTATGAGATTAAATGGAACCGCACTTTATGATTGTTAGTTATTTGAAACTCCGCGGGATTAGAATTTTTTGAAAATTATTCATGGAGTATTCTGTGCAAAAATAAATTTACTTGTAAATTTATTTTTACAGCCTTGATTTCTTTTCCTTATATATATATATATATATATATATATATATATATATATATATATATATATATATATATATATATATATATATATACATATATATATATATATATATATATATATATATATATACTAACACGGATACCCGGCATTGTCCGGGTAGACATGAAGTTCGGTTTTGACACAGTTGCAAACTCCATAGTCATCCCCACAACAATTTCAAAAAATAAAAGAGCGGATAAAAACATGAAAATGTAATCGCCCAAAAAAGAAGTACGTGAAAACCTCCCGACCAGATATTTCGGCAGAAGGGATACGAAAAGAAGCTATTCTCCGGATATTGGGCATTTTTTGAGGACTATATACTAGCTCAAGCGAAGCGAAATTTTTTAATGCTGCCTCAGTCTAGAAAGATTTCATAATGCGGTTTGTTGCAACGAAAACGAACTGAAAATAATTCAGTTTCCAAATAAAAAGTAGAAATTGTTTTAACCGAAATAACCGTTATAAAAAGGATTACTTATAACTAGGGCTATGACAACAGCATATTCTGTTCCTTGATTCTCATGTATATATCCATTGATATCTTATATGTTTTTTTTATGTACAGTGGTGTGGTTTTCGGTTGATTAATTGTATCTGTGTCGGAGTTGTATTCGAGAATAAAAACAATGAAAAGAATATGCTGTTGTCATAGCCCTAGTTATGACTTTGTGTGTTATTAAAAGAAAAAAAAATAGTTACAATGTCAGAAAATGTGATTTATGTTATCCTCGATATAAGAGAACTTTCCTTACATTTGATGTTGTTTCTATTATATATATATATGTGTGTGTGTGTGTGTCCTATATATATATATACATATATATATGTGTGTGTGTGTGTGTCCGTCCTATATATATATATATATATATATATATATATATATATATATATATATGTCCTATATATATACTATTACGTTTTAATTTGCACTATCTTGTATATTGCATTTTATTTGCTCTATCTTGTATATTGAGCAATTTTTATTTAGATGGGATAGTCCTTATTGAATATTACTGCAAATGATATTTTGTAATCACAGGTTTCCATACCAGTTGATTTATTAGATAACTTTATTCTGAAGTGTATATATATATATATATATATATATATATATATATATATATATATATATATATATATGTGTGTGTGTGTGCGTGTCTGTGTGTGTGCAGGATGACCCAAAAAAAACAAAAGCTAAATGGAGGCCATCTAGAACATATGCTGTAGAACGGAGAAGAAAAGGCTTAAGACCCTAGTGTTTTGATGTAGTGTTTTGAATATAATAAACTAGTTATGACCAAAGTTTCATTTAACTCGGACAAAACACTAAGAAAGGAGACCTGATTAGAGCCGGGCCTGTGTTTTTTTTTTGGGGGGGGGTCACCCTGTGTATATATATATATATATATATATATATATATATATATATATATATATATATATATATATATATATATATCAGAATAACTTGCAGACTCATTATTAGCTGTTTTTCTGTAATTTAACATCATGGTGAGGAACAAAAGAAAAGAAATTATAAAATTCTGAGGATGGCGTATATCGCCGATATATTAATTTTAAACAAATAAATATTTGTTTATTTCCATAATATTGCGATGTAATTTGTCTTATAAACGTATTTTATACGTATTTTAATTTAGAATGTAAACAACGCTACTATCACGGAAAACACAACTCTGACTTTCATATCACGTACACTAAACATTTTCTTTCGGCATTTCAAAATAACACTGCAGACAGACCAACACGCGCACTGTTTACTTATTGTTTTTCTTTAGTTTAACATCATGATGAGGATAAAGAAAATGTATAAATTTCTGAGTATGGCGTATATCGCCGAAATATTGATAATTAACAAATAATTTGTTTATTTTCATAATATTGCGTTGTAATTTGGTTTATAAATGTATTTTATTTTAAATTTCAAATAACGCTTCTATCACGGAAAACACAGCTTTGAATTTGAATTTCATATATATATATATATATATATATATATATATATAATCATCCACATACAGTACTATTTCGCTGTTTCACAGCTCATCAGTTACGGCTGCTGCAATGCGGGCAGTGAATTAACAATGTTTTGACATTATCTAAAGTACCTAAGCTCAATTTTCTTACACAAAGAGCATCGCTTTATACGCTAATGGTAATTTGTATATCACTTCCCAAATGCCCATGCTCTAAGATAGGGAGCATATATATATATATATATATATATATATATATATATATGTGTGTGTGTGTGTGTGTGTGTGTGTGTGTGTGTGTGTGTATATGTATATGTATATGTATACATATATATATATATATACATAAGAGCAAACAGTTAATAAAACATGTTAAAAACACTTTGAAAATGAGTTATAGGCACCGCCGAAAATGGCCGCAAAATCAAGTTGTTGTTGTTTTTTAAAACTAAATTACATTTATTAAAATCCATTATTTCTGAGTAACTTTTTTTTCCCTGAATTTTATCATATAGAAAACAGAATAATGTAAACTTTTTCTACTATTTTTAATTCAATTTTAAATGTTAAATTTTCCCAAAAACTTAACAATTGACATTTTTTGTCTTGCACAATAAACGTATTTAAATATTTAAAAAAAGGGTTTTTGAAATAATTAATTTATTTATTTATTGTCTAACTAAGATTTAAGATGATTTTCTAAGAGAATATGCAAAAATATTATAATATAAGTACCTGAATTTCAAATAATTCCACTTATTCATATAGGTAACCAGATATTTCGCGTCGACATAGAGTTCAGATCGACTCTGTTTACGTTTTCGTTTGATAAGAAAACTATGGAAGACCAAACAGGCCAAAAAAACTTATTTTTCAGTGACGAAAATTTCAATGTATTATTAAGCTGAGGCTGGCCAGTACCAGATGGGTGACCATTTGTATGAGTTTGGTTTTTAATGTGTATGTGTGTGGGGGAGAGGCTCCCCAAAATGGGGGGGGAAGCAATTTAAAGCAGAATAAAAAAAAATTATTTCAGCGCGTTTGGTCCACCGTAGTCGAAAGGCGGCAAACGTTTTCAAACGGGATCGAAAAAAATGATGCTATTTTTAACACAAAGGGCACAATATTTATCGAATTTTTTTTTGTATCGATTATTCAAAGCATGCCCTGTTTAATAATGGTCATGCATTATTCGGCTCGCTAAAAAAAAATTGTTAATTTATTTATCAAAAATTTTAAAATGGCTTTTTTCGTATAAATATTAAAAAAAAATTTTTTTTGTTTTGCTTAACTTAAATTAATTATTTTACTTAACATATTCACCGAATTTCACACTTCAAAACTCAAAAGCGGGATAATTAAACACAATCGAAGTTCTGATATTCAGACGTCAAAATAAGGTATGCAACAATTTTTTTTTTTTTTTTAATCTATAATTCTGTCCCTTACAACAACACAATATGTTTTGTTCAGTTTCAGATGATTATTTTAAGCATATTTGGAACCCCCTCACAACAAGGGGGGGTTTGTAAGCAAAAAAAAAATATATATATATATATATAAATATCGTTTATGAAAAATAAGTACACTGTTATAAAGTTCATTCTTCTCTTAATAATCGCTGAAAATTTCGTATTGATTGGATAAATACCTGATTTTTGGTAGATTTTTAAAAAGACGGCCCGTCAAAAAGTACTGACCTGCCCCCCCCCCCTCGCCAGTTTTGGCGGTGCCTAAGTTAAAAACATATTTAACCTGAAAAGGAAACACTTGATAAGTGGATAATACTTAATCCGCGGAGTTTCGAAGAAATACTTTCCTTCTCACACATATATATATATATATATATATATATATATATATATATATATATATATATATATATATATATATATACAGTAGCGTCCAAAACTAATATGTATTAAAAATTAAAAAAAAATGTGTTTTATTTAACTACCATTATTAAACATTGGAAAATTCAACCAAAATTTTTTTTTTTCCTTTTTTATAGATAAAGTTAGAAGCCATTCAAAAAATACAAGTGGGAAGAAAAAAATGGGAAACGGTTCATTTTACTGATGAATCTAAATTTAATCTTTTCGGATCAGACAAAAGACCACATGTCAGAAGAAAAAAGGAGAAAGACTGTCCCCTAAGTGCGTTAAAAGTACCTATTTACTATGCCTCCCCACGGGACAGAGTTAGACACCAGGGTCGTTTTTTAACGTGGAGAAAAGGTACAAAAATAAAAATTGTCTCAGTCGTGAAGGATTTCTCCTCCACCGAAAGAGAACAAGAAATAGAAGTGCAGCATCTGAAGAACAGATGGTATTTATTTGCTCCCCCACTGAGCAAATTAGGCACAAGGCCGTTTTTAATGTGAGGTAAAAACCAGCTCCCCTAAAAGTAGGCACTCTGGTTACCAAAAATAATAATTGTCCCAGTATAGAGGGTTTCCCCTCTATTGACTGGTACAAATTATCTTAAGTGCAGTATCTGCCGGAACAGATACTACACTTTGATCTTGTTTATATATTTTATTGAGAAAGAAAAAATTGAACATAAAAAACGTACAAAAAATTCAATTCAACAAAATTAGGCACAAGGCCCTACAAGAAATTGGGAGGGGGAGGGTACAGGGTCTTTTTGACTATGTAACAGATGAGACTTTGAAGTCTTACTCTTGACTGGCAACATTTACCAAAATACCTCAATCACTCTGTGGATCCTAATCTAACTAATAACCCCAGCGTTCAATGTAAAATTTAACTATGTACAATTTGTATATTCATTTCTGTATGTTGTGTGTGCATTTTTTTTTTTTTTTTTTTTGTGTGTGTGTATGTGTGAGAAAATAAAGTTCGATTTCATTAGAAAGAGTTCTTGAATTAATTGGCATAAAATGTTCGTGGAGTGGGAAAAAACTAATGAAAATGTTCATTTCAAAAATAAGGAAAATCTACTAATGTGTTGTTAGTAAGACCCCCCCTGTACTATTCTATGTGGCTAGATCCCCCACTGTTTTCCGGGGAACCGAAAACAAGCAGAGCATCCCTAATGGGGTTTGGGGAAGTCGCCTTAATGGACGTGGGAGAAAAAAAAGCTACGGATGGAGGGGGTAGGAAGGTGACCTCTGAGTAGGGGGATGATCGGGGGGCATCAGAAAATAAAGATGAGGAGCAGGGGGATTGGGCAGACTCAGAGGTTCTCTAATACCAAAAAATAAAATCAGGAACAGGATCTCATTTGTACCACCAGTCAAGAGTTACTTTACTGAACTTATAATGCTAACCTAGGCGGGATGGGTTCCGTAGGACCCAGCACCGCCCATGCCATGCCTAAGGAGGGAACACGTATTGAAACTTGGCTCCTCGACGGATGCACAAACTAGTGCTGTGCACCCACCTCTTGTCAAATTCCACTCTAGGCAACCTCTTCCAATCGCATCTGATCTTTACTTTAAGCAAATGTTTAAAGTAAACGATCAGATCCCGATCAGGAACAGATGTCCCTTCGTGGACCAACTTGAGGCGCGCGATCCAAATGGTCATGCGCGCTACTGCTAGGATCGCCAGGAAAACCAAACTTTCCTCCCTGGGGAACGGCGGCTCCATGTTGTACACAAAAGTTCCTACGTCGAGATCGAGCAGACACTCGGCATCGATGCGAGCTGTTACCCCCTCGACGTACCTTAATAGGGGCTGTATCCGGCTGCAACTAAAAAACGCGTGCTCGATTGTTTCGGGCTCGCGTTCGTCACAGCACGGACAGAAGCGGCTGGTATGTTCTTTATACCGGAAAAGTACGTCGAAGAGGGGCAGCGCATTTCGGACCAGTCGCCAAGTCAGGGAGAATTCCGAGTTATTCAGAATCTCCCGTCCCGGCGCCCAACGCCATTGAGAACGGACAACCTCCATCGACCATCCCATCCGCCTACAAAGTGGATCCTTCGCGGTCCCCTCCACTAAATCCCGATACAGTTTCTTCCTTGGCTGATCGAGGACATTGGTCCCCGGCAAAGCTCTAAGAGCGGTTCGGCATTCGGAGAAGAACTTGGACTCCCCCTTCGGTCTACGACGACCTTCTACCGAAGGGTTGGGTTTGAGGTTGGGAAACGAGTTCTCAACCACAGGGACCCAAGGAGCGTCTCCTTCAAGTGAACGACCCAGGAAAGCCAATCTCTCGGCGTTTCTATGACACAAGAGACTGGGCTGACCCAGGCCTCCCTCGCTCGGATTTTGAACACAGACCTCTCTGCAGACATAATGCTTACCCTCGTTCCACAAAAGTGAATCGAGGCGCCCTTGTAAGCGGGTTAGTCGTTCTGCAGGGAGAGGAAGTACAGACAAACGGTAAAGGATGAGCGGAAAGACGTATGTAGCACACGCCTCCGCCCGACCCTTCAAGGACAATTTCCTTCCAATCCAAGTCTTTACTGACGATTTGACCTTAGACTGTACTTCCGACCAATTCTTTTCCAGCTGAAGTCCCGGTCCAAACCAGACACCGAGAATGCGGACCGGTCCATCGGTCCAGCTGAAAATACCTGGAAGCGAGTTTACCCCGGTCCAGGACCCCAACCGCAGGCCAACAGACTTGCTACGGTTGAAGATGGCCCCTGTTACTTCTTCGTATCGAGCGAGCGCCTCGACCACCGCTTGAACGTCCGTGAGGCAAGACACGAACACGGTGACGTCATCGGCGAACGCGGAAACCCTGGCTCGTGTGCCTCCAGGGAGAGCTATTCCGCGCAGGACTGGTGTAGCCGCCTCGTCCCTTAACTTGCGAAGGAGGGGTTCCAACGCCAGGACATACAACAGAGGCGACAGCGGACAACCCTGTCGCACCGACCGAGAGACAGCGAATGACTCCGACAGCTTACCGTTGATCTGCACCGCTACCGTCGGCCTGTCATACAGAACAAAGATCCACTTGCGGAAGTCCAGATTAAATCCGGCGGCCTCTAGCACAGATCCTAGGAACCGATGGTCGACCCTATCGAATGCCTTGGACTGATCCAAACTGATCAGCGCGGCTTCGGCGTCGTCTTCTGTCCCCTCTATGATCGAGCGTATCAAGTGCAAATTGTCTTGAATCGATCTCCCCTTCACAGCATAAGTCTGGTCCGGTTCGATCAAGTCAGTGATGACAACCTGCAAGCGATTCGCAAGAATCTTTGCCAAAATCTTTAACTCTGTGTTTAGCAGAGTCAAGGGCCTAAAATCATCAAAGTTTTCCCTCCCACCATGCCGTTGACCTTTCCTCAGCAATGTGATCACACCCTTGGTCACCTGTCCAGGGATGGAACCCTGGGCAAACCAATGGTTGAACATATCCTTCAGAATAGGGACCAACATGGGCGACAGCCTCAAGTAAAACTCGTAGGGTAAACCATCAAGTCCCGGGGATTTGTTATAGCCGACCTGCTTCAACGCAGTAATGACCTCATGTTCAGTAATAAGACCATCACAGCTAGCCGCCCGAGCCGCCGTGAGGCGGGGCGAGTCAGCCAAATAGCTGCCAAACTCATCAACCCTGAGTCCGGGTAGTTGGGTGAAGCGCACCGATAGATGCTCCCGAAACCCCTCGCAGATCTCCCGAGTCGATACTAAGGGGTGTCCTTCCAGGTTATGTACTTTACGAATGTACCCATCCGAACCGCGCCTTAAAGCAGCCTTACGCTCAACAGCGTCAACATTCACAGCCTCGTTAGAAACTTTCTTTAACCTAGCCCTAACTACTTGACCTTCATACCGCTCGCTAGCCAAGCGGTTGAGATCTTGTTTAGCTAGTGCTAACTCTAGGGGGTCCCCCCCCTCCACCGCCCGGGTCAGCTTATCCTCTAAACGCTTCTTTGCCTTAGCCTTATCTATCGCGAGGCGTTGGCTATATTGGACAGAGAAGCGTCTAATTTTGGCCTTGAGACTAACCCACCACTTACTCCCTGTAACCGCCCCCACTAAAGCCCGCTGAATTAGCTCAGTGACCTTCAACCGGTAGTCCTCCAGCTCCAACAAGGTGCTGTTGAACTTCCAGTATCCGGCCAGTTTAGGCCTAGCGCTTAAGCTCAAACGGGCCATAACAAGTTTATGGTCCGAGTGTCCTAGCAAGTGGAACGTGGGGCAAGATAGGAAGTCTACATCGCCTCTTCTAACTAACATCCAATCCAAGTAAGTGCTTGGATGGGAAGGCACTACAGGATGCCACGTCCACATCTCCCGCCCCGGATGATCCAGACGAAATCTGTCAACGAGATCGCACGAGGCCATCAGGTCAGACAGACTGCTGTCACACCACGCCGACCCGCTAGTCCCCCCGACCTTATCTATTTTGGGATCAAGGATTGCATTCCAATCCCCCATTAAAACTAACCGTTCCGGATCCACTAAGAAGCCCTCCAACCGTCGAAAAAAGGTTGCCCTCTCTACAGCAGCATTGGGAGCATAAACAGCAACAATCCGAAAAACACTACAATTAACAGCAACATCAACAACAAGCGCCCGCCCGTCCTCGCCTGCGTGAACAACATTCACCGACGCTGACAGGGTGCGACTCACTAGCAAGGAGATTCCACGACTATAGGTATTGCCATATGCTGAGTAGACATCGTAATCGTTTACCAGCACCTGACAATCCGCGTCACAAACAAAGTGGGTCTCCTGGATAGCGGCAATATCTACCTTGAGGGACACCAAGTCTCTCACAACGCGCGAGGCCTTGCTTCGACACCTGATGCCCCTCACATTCAATGTAGCCAAGTTCAAAGACATGATCACTTACCTCAAGCACTGTCACAGACGGGTCTGAAATCCTGGGCAGTGAGGACATGGCAGGCCTGGCCAAGGCTGCCGGTAAGTAAATCCGATGAAGGTGATCCATCCTTGGCCACGCCCCCCACGTCCAGGGGGAAGGTTAGTTTGAGTGCCCTGTATAGCGATGGGTGTACATACATGGGGATTCTACCCTCACATTTAAAGAAAATGTTGGTCAGTGAAGGATGGTCCCTATCCACCAGCTGCTGGCCTGGGATCGCATTCTTCGCTGCCTTAATCATTGCCCACATTCCTCCAGTCCTACCGTCCTTGTTGACCCTAACGAAAGTGGTCAACAAGGGAGCGTCCTTGAATTTAGTGGGGTCTGTTACTAGGTCTCCACCGACTTTTTCAAAGTTTTTGAGTTTATTGTACCGGACCTTCTGTTGTCCTTTAAGGTCCGGAGCCGGTTGGAGAGGGTCTGTTTCACAAATCCTGCTTCCTGGCAGGAAGGGGAGCTTTTTGGTCCGTTCAGTGCGGACTTTGGGAGTGGGGGAGGGGACCTCTTTTGGTTGATGGGGAGGCTGAGCGCTTGGGGAGGGGGTAGCCTGCTCGTTTTCTTCTTTTTGGCTCCTGTCACGGGATGAGGGGCGGGAAGAGTTTCTTGGGGCCTTTATAGGAGAGGGGGAAGGTTGTTCGGGTTGCTGGGGTGTTGGGAACACAGGGGGCTCATCCTGTGTTGTTGTTGCGAGGGAGTCCTTCTCAGTCTCAGTGGGGGTAGGAGGGTTTGCGCGTGTCTTGCGGCTTTTCCTCCTCCTGGCCCTCCTGATCTCTGTTGCGCTCAGGGCCATAGAAACTGTTGTTGTCTCTTCCTCTGCCTCTGACGCTGCCTCCTCCTCAGATTCTGGTAGTTTCCTCTTGTTTGAGGAGGAGGGTGTCTGTGTGTCCATTTTCTCTGTCTCGCTCTTCGGTTGTTCTTGGTCTTGGGTGACTGTCTGAAAGGATGGCTGTTTGTTGATCTTGCCTTTCTTTACGACCGTCACCCAGCCTGTCGGTGCCTCTGGAGGATTTGCGGCCGGCGCGGGAGCAGCGGCTTGATTTGTTGTCACGCTTGTTCCCGACGCTTTTGTGGGCTTCTTCCCTCCATTCCTCTTTGGACAGTCCTTCGCCATATGCCCTTGTTGTGTGCACAGCCAGCAATGAGGCCTCCTCCCTTCCACTATAAGGGAGAGTGTCCACTCTCCGAACTTGAGTGTGGCTGGGATGGCGTAGAATCCAGCGTTGTCCAGGACCATCTGTACTTTGTAGTCCCCGGTCATGATGTTTCTTAACCCGCGGACCGGGGTGACTTCCTCTACGTCTCCATACTGGCTTAGGATAGCCCCCAGTTGTTTGGCCTCCATATAGCAGGGGACGTTTAGAGCAGAAACATTTGCTCTCCTCTTGTTCATATAGATGGGTTGGAGCTTTATGTTCCTGCTCTGATGGCAGGTCCTGGACAGCCTGACTGCGTCTTCGGAGGTGGGGAGCAGAACATCCCACTGTGCGTAACTCCTTCTACAGATGTAGTTGGTGGGAATGTTCTGCTCCAGCAACACGTTCATCATGGTGTCCTTGTTGACGCCCGTCAGACCCCTTGTCTTGGTGTCTGAAGTTATCAGCGAGAGCACTCTTTTCTCCAGAACTTCCACTTGACCCGGGAGGGGTTGGATGTTGTTCCCCTGGGTATACTCCTTGTAAGTGGAGTCGAAGAGTGCTCTGTAGTCTTCGGGCGTCAACTTCCCTTGCTGCTCTTTGGGGCCCCATGCCGGTCCTCCATCCTGGTGGGTGTCAGCTGGACTCGGGTTGGGGGGCGTAGCTGGTGTTGTGGGGCTCTCTCCTGTTATGGGCATTTTTGGCTTCGGAACTGGGCCGTTACCAGGCAAAGTAGGCCATTGTGTCCTTGGCGTTGTTTCGTCCTGGCTTGGTTTGCTTTCCGGGCCGCTCCCCTTTCTTATTTTCTTTCTTTGCTGGGTGGCTGTCCCCTTGGGAGATGGAGGTGTCTCCCCTTCTGGTGCCGTGTTCCCAGCTGGAGCCTTGGTGGGTACTGTCAAGGGTGTCTCTCCTTCCAGCTTGCTTTTGTTACTACTGGCCGGAGAGTCACCCCTTTTCCGTATTTGGTCCTCTTGGGGAGTGTTGGGGGGCCAATCACTGTCTTCCCCGCCGAATAGTGAGCAGATGGAGGCTATTACATCTTCATCCAGCGCCTCGGTTTGGTCCGCGGTGCTGTTTTCCTCCTTTTCTGTTGGGGAGTCGCCCTTAGGGGGAGCGGGGGATGGGTTCCCTGGTCTTCCTCCCTTGGTTCTGCCGTCCTGGGGTGCAGCTGGTTGGCTGGGTTCTGCACTTTCCCCAGCTAGTGAGTTAACGGCAGCTTTTTCCGCTGGGTTGCCCTCGTGGGGAGCGGTTGCAGGTGCTTTTTGGGGGGTCGCCGCGGGCTGCGGCCCTACCCTCCCGCTTTCTTCCAAGGTCGCCGCGCGCTGGGGCCCTACCTTGTTTCCTGGCGCCGTCTCGCCGGGAGATGCATCAGCTCCCTCACATAGGGAGTCGTTCGCAGTTGGGATGCTGCGCATTTGGGGTGACGTACCCCTCCTGCCTGGCATCGTGGCGGTTGCACTGGCCGCTGGCGCGGACCAAAGTGTAGTGGGGGAAAAGAAAACCCAGGGGAATGGAGGGGGAGGAGCGGACTTTGAAGAAATTAGAGTTTTTGACTTCCCCTCACGGGGATGTCGGGTTAGCAGCTCAGATCCCCCCGCGAAGGGGGAGAGCAGAGAAGAAAGACGCAGTGGGTGCTAGCGGGTCAGAGTGCCGCGTCGCAATTAAGAGAGAGAGGGGATAGGCATCCCTGCCCACAGAGGGGAGCAGAAACGAAGCACCCGCCCTACCCCACGTCACCCTACCCACTAACTTACCCCAACGGAAGCGAGAAAGAGAACCCTGTCTGCTCGATCCACTGGGAGAGCAGCGAAGATAGACAAAGTTTGGGCCTGGCAGGTCAGAGTGCTGCTCAGGCAATTAAGTGTGGAGAAATTAGACCATCCCCTGTCTCTAGAGGGAAGAGACCGGAACGAAGAAAAAACAACATGCAAAAACAACAAATGAAAAAAGAAGGTCTCAACTACCAGCGATAGTGGTGTTGGTCCCGAGATTCCAGTCTCCCAAAAGAGGGGATCGGTTTCCGGGTCCAAGCTCCCACAAATGTGGAGTCGGTCCTCTAGGTCCTGACTCCCCAAAGGAGGGGGTCGGTCCTTGCTAACAAAGGTTAGTAAGAAAAAACACCTTAACCTAGCCCGAAAGCCCGGTGGTGGGTCAAGTTTAGTAACTGAGGGAACAGATACTACACTTTGATCTTGTTTATATATTTTATTGAGAAAGAAAAAATTGAACATAAAAAACGTACAAAAAATTCAATTCAACAAAATTAGGCACAAGGCCCTACAAGAAATTGGGAGGGGGAGGGTACAGGGTCTTTTTGACTATGTAACAGATGAGACTTTGAAGTCTTACTCTTGACTGGCAACATTTACCAAAATACCTCAATCACTCTGTGGATCCTTGGAAACGGCAGTATAATGGTATGGGGCATGATATCTTCAGAAGGAACTGGCCCCCTTGTGAGAATTCATGGAAAAGTTAATGCCCGAATGTACAGAGAATTGATTAGAGAACATGTGGTACCTAATCTTTCTAATTCTGATATCTTTATGCAAGACAACGCACCGTGCCATAAAGCAAAAATAGTTTTAGAAGAGCTAAATAGATCCAATATTTGCGTTATGGATTGGCCAGCTCAGAGCCCAGACCTGAATCCAATTGAAAATGTTTGGAAAATTATTGGTGATAAGATCACAGAAAAAAACCCAAAAAATCTTGATGATTTATGGGAATGTATAAAAACATCCTGGAATAATATTTCACCTATAACATGTGAACGATTGTTTCTGTCTTGCAGCAAAAGATGGCATAGTGAGATTGAAAACAAGGGGCTTTTCACTAAATAATGAAAGGATTCTTTATTTTTTCATAATGAATTTCCCTCGTTCCTTAAATTTTGGATGCCTGTAATTTAATTAAATTTATTTATATGTAAAAAAAAACAAAAACTAATATGTATTAAAATCAAAAATTAAAAAAAATTTCTTTAAGTACTATTATTAAACATTGGAAAATTCACCAAAATTTTTTTTTCTTTTTCATAGATAAAATTAGAAGCCATTAAAAAAAAAGATCGATCGTTCCTTAACTTTTCGACATACTGTATATATATATATATATATATATATATATATATATATATATATATATATATATATATATATATATATGTGTGTGTGTGTATATATATATATATATATATATATATATATATATATATATATATATATATATATATATATATATATATATATATATATATATATATATACTAAGTCACTGTGGTGATGCATGTGAAGATTTCTCCGGGTTCATCCGGTCGGCTTTCAAATAGAACAGGCAATGAATTGATTTTATTGAAAAATAGGCGATTTCACTAAAATATGAGAACTAATGGTCTGAAGCCAGACAGATAATCCGCTCAAAGATGGTAATTAGAGTTAAATAGTTTTAATAGTTGGTAAATGAAATGAATAAATGAAAACATGATCATTACATACGTTCATAGAAATCAAAATGATTTACTATATATAAAACTCACTTTGTGCATGTGTGTGAATTCATCCTCACAGTTTCCGAAACGGGTGAGCCTATCTTTTTTGTAAATTTTACTCAAAGCTATTTCATATGTGTGGCAATGTTCTTGGATATGTTTGGTACAGAAATTCATCCGATAAGAATTAAACAGGGAGAAATAGCTTTTCTCTCTCTAGAAAAAAAGAATAATTTTTACAGGGGAATATTTTACGTCATATATGGGGAATAAAATGTCAGAAAATCATTTTTTATTAAAAAAAAAACCAGATCTATCATAATCTAGAGATATAGTTTAGTGGTAGACCATTCGCTGTCCCCCACCTTTTTATTTTCATTTTTTTTTTATTAATGAATTCAGTTTTCGATACAAATAGAAGTACCATTTAAAATCGCCGCAAATCATTTCTTTGTTTGCATATTTTAAAACTAAATATTAATGAGAAGTCTAGAAGTGTAAGCCATTTTGACTTTCAGAACAGTTTCAGATGGTTCGCTGTTACACACAAGTCCTGGTAGGTGACTTGTTTGTAGTAGACAGTTCCACAGAACAAAATATTCTTACCGTGTCGAAACCCGGGAAAAGAACATGTGAAATTGCTCCAGAAAAGGTTTAATATTTATGAAGCAATTCTGGTTTCTGATTGGTTGGTAGCAGAACGTGAATTAATTTAATTCGTCAGTTCTTAGCAGCATCGTTATAAATAGAATCTTCCGACTGTGTGGGATCATACCCCATTACCACTCCAGTGTGATGGGATGTGTCTCCTAGCGGCTTCGGCTGCATGGAGACAGGGTAGTACATGTCAAGGATTCGTCACTTGACACTCAGCCCAACAGATGAGGGGCCGGGAACTGGCCCAGCACCTGTTGGACTGAGGTACACCGCCTGGGTAATACCTAGGAGGTCCACCCTCCCAGGCCATGCCACCGGGCTTTCCGGTGGGGCAAGTTTATTGCTTGCTGCCTGAGGCGCCCCGACCGGGGAATGTCGACGGGGTTACTCAGGCAATTTTTAAAATTACAGGAGTGCCCCTCCTTTAGGGGAGCCTGCGGGGTTCCCACTTTCCAGCCTTGTGCCACATTTTGCTGAGGTGGGCAGCAAATAAATATCTACCCCATTATCCACCTAAAATATTGCAACAAGAAGTGATTTTCCCGGGCATTCATCATCAAGCCCAAATATCAGCTGACGTGAAATTGTAAACAAACACACGAAATTATCATTATTTTATTTTATTCATTGATTTATTTATTGCGAATTAATCGACCGGGCAAATTAATCCTCGTAATATATAATAATCAATTGATTGATTCTATAAAACATAAGCAGTCTGCATAAATTAAAATATCATGTTAAAGCGTCTTGTATAACCGGGCAATGCCGGGATGCCAGCTAGCAATTACCTTAAATAGTGTACGATCGTTTCAGAGACGACATTACGTTTATTTAAATACAATGTATTCACCAGCGCAATGTTGAAAGAGAGTTGTTAACATTAAATTAACGATGAATGAGAAGTATTAAGATGTTCTGGGTTTCAGGAAGTGCAGAAACTATCATTTAGCTTATTAGAAGTTAATGGATGGATATATATATATATATATATATATATATATATATATATATATATATATATATATATAGGGAAAATGGTAATTAATAAAAACCTGAAGAGAGTGCCCAATACTACTGCAGAGCAAATATATATTTTATTACCGTTTTATCTGCTTAGTTACACATGCTTCGATTACCGAATCATAAACGATCCAATAATGTCATCAGACTCAGATCGTTGATACGATTCGGTAATCGAAAAATGTGTAACTAACCATATAAAACGGGGATATATATATATATATATATATATATATATATATATATATATATATATATATATATATATATATACAGGGTGTCCACAAAGTCTGGCTACATTATGTAGCGAGACTTCCACAAAGTCTGCCTACATAATGTAGCGAGACTTTGTGGACACCCTGTATATATATATATGTATGTATATATATATATATATATATATATATATATATATATATATATAGCCTCCCCCCACTGGTGTTGCACGATCTTAAAATACGGTTGCATGTGACATAATTTATAAACGGCATAATCACGTTGACACACAGGTTCTTGTTAGATCACTAAGTTAAGCAAAATTTAACCTAATCAGTTTGAGATCCATGAGCAATTTGGAAATACCAGGCGCTGTATGTTGGACGACATCGACACTTCCCTGCAAGAGGTTTTTTTTTTTTTTACACAGTGATCACCACTTATCAAGGCCCGGAAACCACTCAGGGATAAAGGTTATTGCAAGTACATTACGTTAGTGTGGAGATTTGATAAAGTGTTTACTTAAGGGGGCGGTTCATTAGGAATTTGTTAATGTTGGACTTGAAGTCATCCAAGTTGTAGTCCGGTGGGAAGCAGGCAGACGGAACAGAGTTCCACCGGCGTGCAGTTCTAAGAAAGAAGCTTTGTTCATGGAATCCACGTTTTGATTTAGGCACAGATATAGAGTGGGGGAAATTTTTCACAAGAGCTGCAAAAACCTAACACTATTTCCCCTAACGGGGATATACATTCGATTAGAAACTGTTTGAGAATTTCAGACTCTCACGAAACTCCTTATTACCTCCCTCCCCTCTCGTATGATTATTTCCTCAGTTTTATTTTTTTATTTTTCATTGTACGCAATATGTAGTAGTGATCGCCCTGCCCGGCTGGGTCATAAAATATGCTTGCATATGATATTTTGATCTTTGAAGATTTTATGATTATTATTATTATAGAGCCAATTTCTATTGCTTATCATTCTGTGCCCTATATATATTAGTGATTTCAAATACTAAAAAAAAAATGACTTCAGCTAGAATCGAAACCTGGACATGTAGCTTTTTCCGCACATATGCATAACCAAACCTTATAAATTTATGTCGATAAGTATATAAATGTATATTTGCGTATGTGTAGAAAGGCCACTTTAAGTTGACTAAAGTCTGCCAAGTTCCATTTTTCTTTTCAATTTTGACCACTTGGCAATTATTTTTACCGACTATACATCCAATCAAATTTGTTCCACAGGTCGAAATTCCTTATATATCCAGTTTCATGTCCTTAGATCAAGCATTTACAGAGCAGTTGGGTAGAGACCGTTCCCCACGCATACAGACAACGTCACTTATATCATTTTATAATATATATATATATATATATTTATATATATATTTATATTTATATATATATATATATATATATATATATATATATTATATGCTCTTTGTGTAAACAAATTAATTGAGCTCAGGTATTTGAACAATGTCAAAAAATTGTTAAATCACAGCTGGCATTGCAGCAGCCGTATAGCGCAACGGTTAGAAGCTCCGGCTGTTGTTTGGGCGATCGGGTTTCGATCCTGGCTTTAGTTAGTTGTTTGTCTAGTCACACTGGTGAGCTGCGAAATAGTACTGCATGTTGATGTAGTGTATATATATATATGGTTGTTTTGTATATCAAGCCTTTTCGTGTCATTTTATGGCGAATACTGTTATTTTTAAAAACAGTTTTTATGCTTCAAATTCTTTATATCTTCAAATATTTATTTGTGTTTTTTTTTTGGGGGGGGTTGCTGTTTGGTAGAAGTAAGTGATAGTTTTTGTTTTTAACTTTGCAGGATATGATTAACCTTTGCACAAGGAAAAGAAAAACAAACATTAACATCAATATTTGTTGCATTTTGGGCTAGGAAGTTAGTATCGTCGGACAGCCTGATTTGGTAGCATTTATTACCACTCCGAGCCCAAGTGGGCCTGGGAGCAATGATAACTAAGGGGCAACCCCTAAATTGTGCCTAACGACTAGATATCTTTTTAGTATATACCCTGGACCAAGATAATTTTAGTCGTCACTGATATAACTATTGGTGTTAGCAACGCCGCGTGACCCTGCTAGTTGCCTATAGGAATTAAATTAAATGAAACTGAATTTTGCTTTTTGTTGGCTTTCTATGAGACGTCCCTAATATCTGTAATCTGAGATTATTCGTGATTCTAAAATCTTTGCAGAAAAAAATCGTTGGGGGAGGAAAGTCAGTCGAGCAGAAGCTGCTGGCATGGCCTGAGGTCCGTGGGTCAAGAGTCTCGCCAAAACTTCCTTGCATGCTAGCCGGACATTGTCTGGACTTTGCGTGTCTAACTTTCAAGCTTCAGTCAACAATTTTGGCTCGGAATTCTTCTCGAGTAGAAATGTCGAGCCATCACTCAACGGGTCAGTGGAATGTTTCGATGCACAGCGATCGGAATGTTTGCTGAGGTTCTGAATGGCAGACGGAATTGGTCAACCTGATGCATACTTAAACAAAATGGCAGGCAAAGAAAATTTGAAGAAAATAAGTCAAAAAGAAGTAGATGGTGAAAATCTTGTGCGAGAAGAGAAATAACTAAGAAAGCATAAATAAATAAATAAATAAATAAATAAATAAGAAAAGCAATAATAAGAACAGAATGAAACGAAGGAAAAAAGAAAAAATCAATAATAAAGTGGAAGGAGGAAAGACTAAAGAAAGAAAGAAAGAAAGAAAGAAGAGGGGCAGAATAAAGAAAGGAAGAAAGAAAGAAGAAAAGAATAAAGAAAGAAAAAGACACAGATAAATATGGGGATACTAGCGAAGCGCTCGGCGTTGTCCGGTCGTAAAATACTCTTTAAAATATGATATTTTAATTTATACAGACTTTGCATGTGTTATTATAGAACCAATTCTCATTTGATTGCTATGTTTTATTCAATATATGTAGTAGTGATTTCAAAAATAAAAAACATATAAATAAAAATAGGTATGACTTTGGTGCCATCAGCTAGAATAAAAACCAATACTTTTAACCTAAGTTGTTACCATTTAAGTCGACTTACGCCTGCCAAGTTGCTTTTTTTCTCCAATTTTTACCCCTTAGCAGCTAATTTTACCGAGTAAATATCCATAAAAGAACAGTCCACAAAAAATACAATCATTTAACCGGTCTCACACCGCTCATCTACGTTGCGTCTCGGAGGAGATACACTTTGAAAATATGGAGACATACAGACAGCAAACCTAGTGAGTTTTATAAATTATATTTCGTAAAATAGTTACTCACGGGACTAATGAAAGTTCCAATTAAAGAAATGCATTACTTGATTGTCTATACCGTAAACTGAGGCGTCACTGAGCCTTTGCGTAGAAAGCACTAATAATATAGGTAACATGAAATCTATTATATAAGTCTCAGTTGTCTGTGTGTTTGTATGCCCGCTTAAAACTTTTGTCATCCGCCTCGTACCTGGTACCGTTAGAAAGATCAATCTCTCGGACGTATAATATCGAAAAAATTTTTAAAAAATCGTCAATTATTTAATGTAGAAATATCGTTTTGTTTGAAGGGGTCTCAGGTAAAAATTTTGGTTTCGACGCTGCTTGTTAATCGCGCATGCGCAAACGGTTGATTCGTTCTTTCATTTTAAAAAGCTAAATTTGCACTTGATACCATCGGTGACGTCTTGGTCCGATCGATAGAGTGTTCGCTTACGAGCTTAAGTTTTGCAAAGACGAGCCCAGCAAGCGGCATTATTTTTTTCTTTTAATAACGTTTTCTCTCTTTTATCTTTTAAAATTCTCAACTTTCTTACGCGCGTTCACGACGCGGCATTTTTTTTATATCTTTTAATAACACGATAAGATGGCACCTAAGTCCCCCCCCCTTTTTTTATTTAACCGTATTTTATGACCGACCAACACCGGGCGCCAACTTCCCGCTAGTTAAATAACTAATAAATAATGTTCCCTGTGTGTGTGTGTGTGTGTGTGTGTGTGTGTGTGTGTGTGTGTGTGTGTGTGTGTGTGTGTGTGTGTGTGTGTGTGTGTGTGTGATCATTAATGCTTACAGTGATTAGTTTTGCTCGAGAAATATTTCTTAAATCGAAGTTTTCTTTTTGTATTATTTATATTATTTGGACTACTGTCCCGATCGTGGATGTTACTCTCGCAGAGTTTCAGCTGATGTAACCTCCGATCTTCTTAAGGTGTACTTTGTCGAACTCTGGAAATCTTTCTGCCGAATTCCAGTATCTATACGGAATTTGTTCGCAAGGAAACAGATAACTACTAAATAAAAATCAATTCGACAGTCTTCGGGAAGTTGAAGGTTCAATAATCAGTGTGAAGTAGGAATACAATTACGAATTACTTAAGGTCTAACCTGATAATGACTGGCGGAACGATTTCATGCTATTATTTGTGATTAAAAAAAAAGTCCATTCCAGAATATGTATTTAGATTCCCGAGTTCGACGTAAAGATACCTGAGTTCGACAAGATACTGCTGAAGCAGATCTGAAGTTACATCGGCCGAAACGTTGTGAGAATAGTCCGAATAATCCAAATAATACAAATTTATAAAGTAAACCTTAAAACTCACAATCGACGCCATTTTGAAAATCGTTTGCTAATGATTTGCTAATCATTTTAAATACATTTTTATGCGAGATAATATTTTTAGGAAAAATAATGCATTGCTTTTATCTATATACAATTAGTTATGTATATAGACATTTGTATTACAGGATTCGCTCCTAAACTAATTAACCGATCATTACAAATTCTGGAATAAGGGATGGCAATGTGGGCTATATATAAGTTATTTGAGTTCTAAGAAAAAGGAAGTAAAAGGTGATAGAGTGTATTTATTAAGATTCAGATGCTTCGGGTTTTTTTGTTGTTTTTTTGTGGAATTTGAACTTCAATTTAAGATTATTTTAAAGGGCTTGGGGTGGCATAATATGGATATAACCTTGCGTTTTAAAACTTCAAATATTTCAGATTTACATTAAATATTATTTATTGTCATTAGACATCAGTTAAGCAATATACGCTGAATTTAAATTTCTTCAATTTCATTTTCTGGAGGTAAAATCATCTAATGAATTTCGATCAAAATTGAACTAAGGATTCTGGACATAAGGTTTAGCAGTATTATATCGAGATTTTAATTTTCTCTCAAGAATAATAAAAAAAAATGTGTAAAACTGTTCTGTTTTAGAAGTTACATTTGCTACAGTCGCTGAGAAGGGTATTCTTCAAGTTATAGAATTATACGTTCTACCGGCAACGTTTATATTTAGTACGGTATAATAATAAAACAACAAATGGATCTTTAGCGAGTTGAAACACATATCATTTGATAAAGGGTTTTTTCCTCGAAATACATTATGGAACGCCTAGAAAAATGATTAGAAAATCATTTGCTTTGCTTTCCTTCTCAAAACCTACATATTTCTA
Organism: Euprymna scolopes; assembly: GCF_053919585.1. NCBI lineage: Eukaryota > Metazoa > Mollusca > Cephalopoda > Sepiida > Sepiolidae > Euprymna > Euprymna scolopes. The sequence goes on from NC_136504.1 coordinate 27,063,775, forward strand.
TTTCTTGCGTTGTATCACTTTTCTAATATTTCTCTCTATAAATGTGATTATTTGGTCTGTCAGATTAAAAATTAAACATTTTACTGGTCTACATAAATGTTTATTCATAAAAACGAACACACATAAAAAAAGATACGCCACCGCGATGTTGGCGATATAGGATAGTCCCAATTCCTTTCAGTACCTATTCCGCGTCTATCATTGTACGTCCACCCTTGAATATTCAACCGTACATGGATCCTTAGAAAATATTATCAAAGGTTTAAAAACCATCCTTAATTCGAAAACGACATTGATCAAAATTAAATCAAAACTCCATATAAACTGATTTATTCTCGATGAATTTTTGTTTTCACACTAAATACACATTTTAGTTTGATTTGGCGGGTGCTTCATCGTAGAAATCGCGTATTGGTGACCGGCGAACGTGTCGTTTTCTAATTAGGAATTGTTGCAGCGTTGATTCATAAGAGAACATGACTGGCGTCCAGTGTTGATGCAAGGTCTAATTGTTTAGCCTTAATTGCTGGTAATAGGCGTGGCTTTCTTGCAGGCTTATGGAATTTTAGGCCAAATTCTCGTGAAAGACGTCTGGAAACAGTCACACTTTTTTGCAACAAAGCAGCTCGACCTCGTAACTATCCTTTTCATCAGATGGTCGCCTCTGACGTTGGTTTTTCTTGATCTTCCGCTCCTATGCAAAACCTTGTAGGGGCCATACGGGTTGAATTTCTTCATTAATTGATACGCAGCTCTCTTACTGACCTTCAATTCAGCACAAATGTTATGCTTCGATAACCCTTTAATATATGTTAGATAATAATTGTTAAAAGTTTAATTATTATCGATCTGTCTATCTATTTATTTATCTATCTACCCAGTCATATTTTTTTTATTATTACATTTTCACCCCAAACAAGGCACATTGCTGCCCCTGATAGTAGCCCCTACTATCAGGGGCAGCAACTACTGGGGCACTATGTTGGGATTTGGGCAGCAAGATGTCGGTTCACGTTGTACTTGAACTTCTGCATGTCAGTAGAGTAAGGGAAGCAGGAACCTGGAATGGAATTCCAGAGTCTAGCGGTTCTAGGTAAGAAACTACTGAAGTAGAAAGATCTTTTATATCTAGAGATCTCTACTGTGTTGGGGTGGGATTTAGACACCTGTCGGGTTTGTCGAGGGTGTCTACGTCGTGGGGGCACAAGTGTCTGCAGTTCGTCAAAGCATTCACCATTAAAATACTTGTAGAACAGGCAGAGGGATGCAACGTTTCGTCGATGGGACAGTGGCTGAAGCTTAGTGGCTGAAGCTTAGAATTCAGGGCCTATCAGATTGGCGACTCTTTTTTGAACTTTGTCTAGGAGCGAGAGACTAGTAGCAGATGCACCAGCCCAAATGTGACTGCAATAATCCATACATGGGCGAATGGTGGCCTTATGGAGGTACAGGATACTTTCAGGTGTCAGTAGTTTTCTAGCACGGTAGAGAGAGCCTACCTTTTTCGCAGCGGCCCTGGCAATGCTTTCAATATAACTGTTCCAACTCATGTTTCCTGTGAACATTAGGCCAAGCAGTTTGAAAGATGTACTCTCGGACAGGGAGTCACTGGCCATTGCTATTGGTGGCAAAGAAGGTTTCTTGTAATTATTGAAGGAAACCAGTTTGGTCTTGGCAGCATTGTATGTGACCATCCATTTATGTCCCCATTCCACTACGGATTGGAGGTCATCCTCTAGTGTTTTTGCCATTTCTTTAGATATGTGTTCATTTGTTTTCCTGTCATGCCTGTTATAGAGTGTAGTGTCATCAGCATATATACCCATCTCAGAGGCAGTTTTGTCGGGGAGGTCATTAATAAATATTAGGAAAAATAGAAGTCCAAGGATAGACCCCTGAGGCACTCCCGCATTTATATTACATTGTTTAGATGTACGACCGTCGAGGACAACCTGGATTTTTCTCTTATCTAAGAAGGATTTAATTATGCTAAGTATTCTACCAGTGATACCGTATGATCTAATTTTCCTGAGGAGACCCTTGTGCCATACCCTGTCAAAAGCCTTAGATATATCTAGAGCTACCGCTCTGCCTTACCCTGCTTTGTCCAGTGAATTGTGAGATTGAGATTACAGTGAGGATGTCAGCTGTGGAACGGGCTTGTCTAAATCCATATTGTTTGTCAGTCAGAAGTTTAGCATCTGTAAGGTGCCGGACTAGAGATTGGTTAATTATGGGCTCAAATATTATGGCGAAAAGTGGGAGGAGGCTAATGGGGCGATAATTTACTGGGTCAGTTCTTTCGCCAGAATTCTTGAATATTGGTACAACAGAAGCAGTTTTCCAACAGCCCGGAAAGCATGATTCATTAAGGCATTTGTTGTAGAGTTCGGAGAGAACTGGAGCTACTTCGGCTGAGCACTTTTTTAATAGCACAGCTGGGATGTGATCAGGTCCACATGCTTTTGAAGTGTCAAGGTTTTTTATGATAGCGTGTACCTGAGCAGGGGTGAGTTTTAGATCGTCTAGCGTGGCGTCTGTCCGCAAAGGAAAGTCAGGCAGGGGTGGTTGGAAGGGTCCAGTGTGGAGTTTGAGGCAAACCGGCTGGCAAGCATATTAGCCTTGTCGGTTGCTGAGCAAACAACCTCGTGATTGTTGGTTAGCGGGGAAATTCTTGATTGCCCATTATTTACTACACTGTTGTAAATTTTCCAGAAGTCACGATTTCCTAATTTTTGTGCTTCGGTGCGTTTTTTGGTGATTTCAGTAAATTTTCTCTTAGCTGTCGCTATTTCTTTCTTAACTTTACTTCTAGCTTCTATATACTTCTGTTTGTTTGAACTGGACTTCTGTTGGTTAAATCTGCGGTATGCATGCTGCCTTTGAGCAATGGCAGTTGCGCAAGTCGAATTAAACCATTGGGGAGAGTGGGGCTTGCTATAGAATTTCCGCATGGGAATATGTACTTCCATATCTGTTTTGAACCATTCAGTGGTCTCATTTGCGCACTGTTCAGCAGGAAGAGAAAAAATATTTCCCCATGGGGCATCTCTGATAAGATCTCTGATGGCTTCCCAGTCAACCTTTTTATAATATCTGATTGTTTTGAGCACTGGCTCTTCAGTTTTGGGTCTAGAATTTAGGGCGATTTCTACCATTGTCATTGCATGGTCAGCGTTCCCGAGTGGGCTGTCAGCATTTGTTGTACAATCCTCGGGAACTGTAGCCAGAAACAGATCTATATGTGATGCTTGTTGTTCTTGCTGGTCAGGGAAACGGGTTGGAAACGTAACCATTTGTGATAGGGAGTGAGATATAGCAAAACTGTGTTGTGCTGCCCGCTGCATCTGTGTGAGTAGAGAATCCAAGCCAGTTTTTGTGGTGAACATTAAAGTCACCAAATACATGGACTTTGCGCTAGTGTCGATGGAGAGTGCTGTGTCTATGCTGTCAGAGACTTTTTTTATCATGGTGCAGTCCTGGGTCGAGGGAGAGCGGTAGAGAAAATAAAAGTAGCTAATGTTGTGTTGTATGTTTATTCTAAAACACATAAAGGCTTGATCCTCCGTTTCTAGGTTTGTTTCTCTAGTCAGGGGGAGGGTGTTATGAATGTAGACTCCAAGTCCGTGCATATGTCTGTCAGAATCCTTATGGCAGAGTGGGAGATAGCCAGGCATGTTAAAGTAGTTAGAGGGGATGGAAGAGTGTAGGTTAATCTCGCTTGGTGGTAAGATATCCGGGGTATTTGTTAGGAGAAATGCTTCAACATCAGCTAAATTAGTTCTAAGCCCACGGATGTTAGTGAATGCAAGCCTCAAGGGAGGGGGCAAGTTGGATTTGTTTGTCCCTATGCCTGGTTTAAGCTTAGTTTTTTTTATTGTACTGTCATCATGTTTTTAAAGAGTTTCAGTTAGGTGAAGGGGAGCTGAACAATAGGTTATGCAGGGTATCAGACATGCAACACAAGTAGACCGTTAGCTGACCTTTCTTCAACTAGGACTGTGGCCTCGGGAAAGCCCATCGGGGATGAGTGCAGGGTCCCTTTCTATGCGCGACATGGCACTTCAAACATCCCGATATTATACAACTGTTGATGGAGCAGCCGCTCTAAGCGCTACCAAAGAGTTAGGGTTCCTGTACTACCAGTCGGAAACAGCAGCCAGGAACTGTCAATCCGGTACCCTCAGCCCATCAGAAGAAGATCACCCCAATCTAATTGCACAGGTACTCAAGCATTCCCAAGTGCCCAGTTATGAGGGGTGGGATGTGTCGGGAGTGGGGGAACGGCATTCAATGCCCTATACAAGAAACAATATCTAACACTAAGTGTTTTGTCGATTCACTTGTGATAGCGTCTCTGCGCCTGACTAATAGGCAAAGAAGGAGTACGGAAGCCGGCGATGGACAGAGCCTATCTACTCCTTAATCAATTTAGGTTTGCAGAACGGTAATTTGTTTAGTCACACGCTCTAGGAAGGTTGTCATCCAAGACTGGAGAGGCCTCCCTCCCCTTTGGTTTAGTTTCAGAGTGTTCCTTCTCCTAGACGAGTGATTTGGAAAGATCTACTGAGTCCATCAGCCTTGAGAGGGTTTGTTCCGCGCCTGGGTCCTAATCCAGGTATTTCTGCGACCCCGCGTGGTTGGTTAATGTTACAGGGTTAGTTTGTAGAGGTTATATATCTAATGAATAGTTACACTCCTCAAAGTGATTTAGGGGCATGCAGTGGAAGCAGTTTTGTGAGGAGGCTTGTTAGAAAAGCGTTAGTGCGAATTAGGACTTTTACCTTAGGTTTTTCCATTTTTTTTTTAACTTTATGTTAGTTTAGGTTCAGGATACCGTTATAGTTCGAGTAGGTATTAGGAATTGAGCTAAGAAATTTAGCCCAGTCACTGTATATTTAGGTTTACGAAGGTTAAGGTGTAGGTGCAGTACACTCAGGGTGTAACTGGGGGTACATTTTAAGTTATGGTGTATTTCGTATGTATAATTAAGTAAATAGATATTTGGGCAAGTTTTCAGTAGATGCAAATAGAAGTTGTGTCAGTAATTCTACTATTGAGGGGGAGATAATTTCAGTTTTCATTTAAGAGTCATAGAGAGTTTTGCATGACAGGGAGTATCGGATTTGGTTTATTATTGTTTGTTGCAAAACCATCTAGGAAGAGGCAATTGTTATGTAATGAAGATCGCTTTGCATCCGAGTGAATACTTGTTATATTGAGAGGTGGATTGGCACCAAAACAATTATATTACATAGTCAAGTATAAGAAGATGATATATTTTGTTTTCGAAACGGCACCAGATTATAAACGTATAAATTGTATAATTGTTAAAATAGTTTATAATGGGAGTTATTTATTGTTTATAGAATAAAGTGTAGCAATGGGAGTTAGCTGAGGATGTTTACATAAATTAGCTAGGTTAAATATAAACAAAATGACATGATGACGTAACGGAAGGTCAAGAGGTCGGTAAGTTTAGTCAGTCGAAGAGTTGGAGTTTGGTGCCGCAAATGAACAGCCATACTTGAAGCGAGGCTGGGTAGAACGAGTATGTAAACAAGAAATGAAGGCTCTGTGAAGACCCTTTGAGACAACCGAAATAAATTTATATTTTAAAAATATAAAGTGTTGTCCTGTGGTTTCACAAAAGAAGGAAGTACAGAGGTCTCAATTTGTTATGATGCTGGTCATTTCATGTTTCATCACGGAGCTCAGCAGTAGAGATAGAAAAACTCTTGGAGAAAGAAAAGGTATGAAGCATATATTATTATTCGTTAAAAAAATGATACCTTATGTAAATATGAATTGTAATATATACCCGTGTGATAACTCTCTGATACCACATGACTCAGTTTATACGTTGATATCATCTCCCCTGGCTAAACAACATGCATACAATTTATACGTTTATAATCTGGTGCCGTTTGGAAAACAAAATATATCATCCTCTTATCTTTGACTATGTAATATAATTGTTTTGGTGCCAATCCACCTCTCAATATAACATATAATTGTTTTTGGTGCCGTTATAAGAACAATATCTATCACCCACTATACAACATATGTAAAGCAATAATTTGCCACTTTGAACTTCACTTAGTGACATTTTTTCGACTCATTTTCACAGTTTTGGAAATTCAAAAAATTCAGCTGAAAACCACTTCAAATGTCAACTATGTTTTAGAAAAAGGGCGTTTAATGAGCTAAAACAATTAAAAAAAAGCAATAAGTACAATACAATTTAAAAAATAGGATGATGTAATATGGTGCATTACCGGGAAATCTTATTATTTTCATGGATTGTCTTAAACTTTTGCTAGTGAATCTACCTACGGATTATTGAATTAATCTAATTTAAAAATACTATTATTTTTTTACTCGCGTTCACCCCTCGCGTTCATCCCTAACAAGGCATATCGCCACTTTGACATAAGAGGCTACTATTTGAAACCATGCCTAGGGAAGATTAACAAAATGCTGGTTTGTGTCACATTTAAACTTCTGCATATCAGTACAGCCAGAGAAGTAGGTAGCAGGAAGGCAAGCTGTTCGAAGGAAGAAAATATTAAAGTAGAAAGCTCCTTGGAATTTAGGAATCTCAACAGTGAAGGCGTGTGATTTTGTTGCTTAGCAGGTTTGTCGCGGATATATTAAAATATTTGTAAAACAGGCACAGAGATGCAACATTGCGGCGATGTGACAGGTGTTAGAGCTTAGTTGACAAAGTGGAACCTATTAAGTTGAAAACTGTTTTTTGGATCATATCCAAGAGGGAGAGGCTAGTATTAGATGCACCAGACCATGCATATGCGGATGGTGTCCTTGTAGATTTACAGGATACTCTCAAGTGTGGGTAGTCTTCTAGATCGGTAGAGGGCACTCACCTTCATTGCAGTAGCCTTCGATTTCTCTTTAATGTATTTTTTCCAGTTCATATTGCCCGTGAATTCTCATTTAGGGTGTTATTTTTTCATGGATATCGGTGGTTGGAGAGGTTTCTTGTAATTGTTAAAGGAGAACAGCTTTGTCTTACTAGCATTAAATGTTACTATCCATTGGCGGCCGTATTCCACTACGGTCTGGATGTAATTTTCTAACTATTGTTCCACAGTTTTAAATTTATGTCCATCCGTTCTTCCCTCGTGCATCTTATAGAGAGTTGTATTATCAGCAAATATACCCATTTCGGACACAATATTATCAGGGAGGTCGTTTCTGAATATCAGTAATAATAGTGGTCCAAGACTCCTGGAGCACCCCCGGATTAATGTTATGCTGATTAGATGAACGTCCATCAATGACAACCTGGATTGTCCTATTGTCTAAGAGGATCTAATTATATTTATTATACCGTATGATTTAATTTTCATTAGCAGCCTTTTATGCCAGACTTTGTCAAATGCCTTCGATATATCAATGGATACAATTACTACATAAACAAATAAATAATTTACAAATAGAATGTAGCATTCTATATTTCCAAATAATTAATTTTAAAATACATTATGTTACAAAATGCACAAATAAAAGATGACATTCGGTTTAGAGAAATGCATTGAATGTATTATTATATAATTTTCTGTAAGAAAATATAACGATTTAGATGTAAAATACAAGTCGACTTAGAATGTATCATGATGTTTTTTTTATTATTTTACTAAAGACAAATGTCTTTAGTAAAACAAAAGTCTAAAATTCGGTGATGTGTAGGGTGGTGATTTTTAAACCAACGCATTTCAAGTGAAGCTTTATTACTGACGTACCTGTAATGTTGAAATGAGTATAAATTACCAAAAAAATTTTAATAGTCTGGTAGGTTTGCTAGACGTGTTTTTAATAATGATAAAACGTCTACAATTACATTTTGATATTTTGTGTTTAAAAATAGTGGACTTTTGATTAAAGTCAATTAAGGAAGATAAGTCATGTAATCAAACTGAATTGGACGCACAATTCTTCCACACTAAAACATACGATTAAACTCGATGATTCTATAAATTCTATTTTTACTTGTAATTATTCATCATATTTCGTATTTTTTTAATTTATACTAATTTCGACATGACAGGCAAGTACGTAATAATGTTTTCATCTGAAATGCGTTTGTTTAAAAGATCATCAATCTCTAGAAACACTTAAAAATCATTAAATTTTAGATTGTCTTCCTTTTTTCCTAATATAACTCTTCCGAAAATGAAAACAAAGGAAAACACTTCCGGTTAGCTAAAGTGCACTAATGTGTTAATTTCTCCCTGATTTTCTCTTGTTAAATCGTTTCTTTGAAAAGAATGGGACGTCTCTACGATCCATCAAATGTTAGTTTTCCGCCGCAATTACCTTTCACTGGGCAACGGCCATCGCGTTCATTCACTGTGATCATCCCAAGGACGTTGGCAGGATTGGCAATATGGCCGGAGAATTAAATGGGTAAGTTGTCTTGTCAGGAGAAGTATTTGAAATGGCAGCTGAAATGAAGACGCAGGATGTGATAATTTCAAAGAAATGACGGAATTACAAAAATGGGAAGAAAGGAGTTGTTGGAATGAATTAAAGGAATAAACGAGTAAAAACACTAAAGTAATGATCGAAGGTGGTAAGAAATAGTGATGATCGTTAAGTTGTGAACGAGGCCGATTAAAAACCTGGGTGTGCGAACTCGAACCCACTTCGTTTCATAGAAATACTTTCATCAAACTCACACGTGATCTTTTGTCTGACCTCCTGGAAAGGAAGTAAATTTGAAAAAAAAAATACAAGGAAAAGAAAGAAAGAGAGAAAGAAAGAAAGAGAAGAAGCAAGTATCCGAAGGAATAGAGAGAGGAAAGTGTGAGAATAAATAATGAAATATAAAAAGAAGGTAAAAAGAAGTAAAAAAAAAGGAAAGGAAGACAAAAGAAAGAATGAATGTACGGCAACAAGTTGAGAGAAACTAGTAAAAAAGGAAAGAAAAAGAAGAAAGAACATAAAAATGGACGTACAGAAGAAGAGAAAGAAAATGAGACTGAAAGAAAAAAAGAATGATAACAGTGAAGAAAAATTTAAAAAGTATAATAACGTTGTTGTTCTCTCTAACGGACCCAAACGTTGCATGTAGAGACAATCGCAAAGGAACTGAGAACTTAGACACAAATTTCTAAGTGAAAAAGATATTTATTTTCTTCGTTTACCGCGCTAGTTGCCGAAGCGTATCTCCTCTCTCTGTAACCGCCACGTCGGCTAGCTGTCAATACACGGCACCAGACACAGCTGACTATCAATACATGGCACCGGATATAGTTGGCTGTCAATACACGGCACCAGACACAACGAATTGTACTGCCTATGTAGAAAAATAGATTCTGGGGAACAAAAGATCACTTACATTAATGTTACCACTCCTGTCTTTGTTTTCAAATTTTGCAGTTAAAAAAGAAAAATAGGAGACTTTACTTTTGGAATTACCCCCGTATGAAAAAACATATTCGACGCTTTGATCCAAGCTCAATTGTATTTTAATTTGAATTTCAGGCGAGAGACAACAGCGATATAAGATGAATTGTTTTAGAATTAAATTTGTGCATTGCATCTTGGGTCATCTCATCTTCTAAAAAATATGGTCTAAGGTGATGACGTACGCACGAAGCCTTGGCGTGTTATTATATTGACTATCGGTACCATCTGGACATACCACGGTGATTTCTTGCACCAATCTGTATAATTTGTCGTTGATGATAAAATTCCTTTCTGTAATAATTAGGGCTAGGACAACAGCATATTCTTTTCATTGTTTTGACTCTCGAGTGTGTATCCGTTGATATCTTATATGCTTTTATATAAAGTGATGTGGTTCTCAGTTGATTAACTGTGTCGGATATATACTCGAGAGTCAAAACAATGAAAATAATATGCTGTTGTCATAGTAATAATAAATGCGTGTCAAGCTAAATATCATTAAACGAAATAAGTTTATCAAATTATGTAGAAAAATTGTCATTGGCAGCTTGATATTCTTTAAATAAATAAAACGAATGTTTCTTATTTACTTTTTAAAAATAGCAAGAAAGGCACGACGTTGCCCGGAATCGGTAAAATTGTCTTTTTTTTTCAATCAAATCGATTGACTGTCGGCTCTAATAAGGGACCCATCCTGGTGCACTGGGAGAGAGCTTCATGTGCCTCCTCGCAGTGACTTAGTATACAATACATTGTAGTCTGCATAGCACAGTAGACAATCTATTATTGATTTTATGAAATCATTTTTCATATAATGGCTTTAATTAAAGTGTAAAATGCAAAAGTCAAGTATCATGGTTCAATTGTGCTCTAAACAGAAACATTCATTTCGAGCACGCCCTTGTCTTATCAATAAACCTACTATTGATTTTTACGCTGAGCCTTTCTGCTTGTGTGGTGATCAAATTTCTCAAATGCACTTGTGATGTCAGGCTTTATAAGGGTGTTAACTTTGTTCCAAATCGGACTGTTCCTACTTTAATCGGATTTTTTCGATTATCGATTTTCGATGCTTACCGGAAGCATTAGGGCATTCGGATACAAAACATATCTAAGAACACTCCCAGACACACAAAGTACATTTGTGTGATATTTTTAAAAAATCGGCAAATCCGTTTCGGAGTCAACAGGGAACGATCTCACACACACACGCACGCACACACACACACACACACACACACACGCACGCACACACACACTGACAAAGTGCCTTTTATATATAAGTAGAGATTGTAGCAATTCAATTGCTTGTTAAAACAATGAATATTTTCTGCCCGCAAAATTAAGATTCAAACTCTCGACTTCAAGCTTCATGTTCTGGGACTGACTGTCACTACTGATCTGAAATAGAATACGTGCATCAAATCTGTTGCCAAGATTGCTGGAGAAATGGTTGCATCACTCTACCGCTTCAGTAAGTATCTCATTGCCGATGCAATTCTCTATCTATATTAGAGCCAAGTGCACCTTAAAATGGAGTACTGTTGCCACATATGGGCAGGGGATCTTCGGTACGTCCTATCCTGCCTTGATAGAGTCCAAAACCAGCTTCAAAACCTAGTAGGTGATGCCCTTTTCGCATCCCTGCAATTCTCTTTCCCACAGAAGAGACATCTCGAGCCTATCTCTGCTCTATCTTTATTTTAATGGCAAGTGCTCGACTGAACTCCAATCTATGGTCCAACTCGACTAGTCACAACCACTGTATAGGATTTTCACCCACCTTCTGTGCCTAAATCTAAACGCAGATTCCATTAACAAAATTTTTTTCCCCAAAACTGCTCGTCATTGGAACACTATTCCGCTGGCATGCTTCCTGGTTGAATACAACATAGTAGCCTTAAAATCTAATGTAAACAAATTCTTGTTGAGCCGTCCCCATAAATAATCAAATACTACCCAACTTACACCATTGACGATTATTACACCACCACCTTACATTAATTAACCCTTATCCTTGAGTGGCATTTGGGCCTTGAGAAGTGGTGACTCCCAAGTAAAAAAAAAAATAAAATAAATGCCACTTTTTTTACATTTGTTGACACTTTTAAAAATAGTACTGTTTTAGTCGACAAGTGACATAAATTGATTTCGGAACAATTCCCTTTAAAATGTTCGAATTGTTTTATCATTAATCTACATCTTTAGAGGATGACATATTTTTAAATACTTGTGAAAGGTGATAACGTACGTACGAATACGATGTGCCTTGAGGTATTATTATTAGATATACATATACAAGATATGCGTGGGAGGTGACAGTGGCTTAACGGTTGATGACATGGACTGGCATTCACGGTGTTCCAAATTCAAATAAGGTTCGTCCACAGAAACTCATTCACTTAAGATGTTGGTAACCTTCACGTGGTACCTCTTGTATAAAGGTTTCTGACAAGAAAGATCTCAAGGAAATGCCAAAAAAAAGAATTATTTGAAATGAATGAATAAGAATGTACATCAATTAACTACGTATCTTGATGAATAGGAGTCCATGGAATATTTTTAATGAAAAGGAGTCGATCGAGTATTTTTGATGAAAAAGAGTCCATGGAATATTTTTGATGAAAAGGAGCCCATGGAGTATTTTTGATGGAAAGGAGTCCATGGAATATTTTTATGAAAAGGAGTCCATGGAATATTTTTGATGAAAAGGAGTCTATGGAGTATTTTTGAAGAAAAGGAGTCCATGGAGTATTTTTGATGAAAAGGAGTCCATGGAATATTTTTATGAAAAGGAGTCCATGGAATATTTTGATGAAAAGGAGTCCATAAAGTATTTTTGATGAAAAGGAGTCCATGGAATATTTTGGATGAAAAGGAGTCCATGGAATATTTTGGATGAAAAGGAGTCCATGGAATATTTTGATGAAAAGAGTCCATGGAGTATTTTTGATGAAAAGGAGTCCATGGAATATTTTGATGAAAAGGAGTCCATGGAATATTTTTTATAAAAAGGGGCCCTTGGAGTATTTTTGATGAAAAGGAGTCCATGGAATATTTTGATAAAAAGGAGTCCATGGAATATTTTCATGAAAAGGAGTCCATGGACTATTTTTGATGAAAAGTAGTCCATGGAATATTTTTTATGAAAATGAGTCGATCGAGTATTTTTTATGAAAAGAGTCCATGGAATATTTTTGATGAAAAAGAGTCCATGGAATATTTTTGATAAATAGGAGTCCATGGAGTACTTTTGGTGAAAAGGAGTCCATGGAATATTTTGATAAAAAGGAGTTCATGGAATATTTTTGATGAAAAGATGTCCATGGAATATTTTGATGAAAAGAAGTCCATGGAATATTTGGATGAAAAGGAATCCATGGAATATTTTTATGAAAAGGAGTCCATAAAGTATTTTTGATGAAAAGGAGTCCATGGAATATTTTGGATGAAAAGGAGTCCATGGAATATTTTGGATGAAAAGGAGTCCATGGAATATTTTGATGAAAAGGGTCCATGGAGTATTTTTGATGAAAAGGAGTCCATGGAATATTTTGATGAAAAGGAGTCCATGGAATATTTTTTATAAAAAGGGGCCCTTGGAGTATTTTTGATGAAAAGGAGTCCATGGAATATTTTGATAAAAAGGAGTCCATGGAATATTTTCATGAAAAGGAGTCCATGGACTATTTTTGATGAAAAGTAGTCCATGGAATATTTTTTATGAAAATGAGTCGATCGAGTATTTTTTATGAAAAGAGTCCATGGAATATTTTTGATGAAAAAGAGTCCATGGAATATTTTTTATAAATAGGAGTCCATGGAGTACTTTTGGTGAAAAGGAGTCCATGGAATATTTTGATAAAAAGGAGTTCATGGAATATTTTTGATGAAAAGGAGTCCATGGAATATTTTGATGAAAAGAAGTCCATGGTGTATTTTTGATGAAAAGGAGTCCATGGAATATTTTTGATGAAAAGGAGTCTATGGAATATTTGGGATGAAAAGGAGTCCATGGAATATTTTGATGAAAAGGAGTCCATGGAATACTTTTGATCAAAACGAGTCCATGGAATATTTTGATGAAAAGGAGTCCTTGGAATAATTTTGATGAAAAGGAGTCCAACGAATCATGTTGATGAAAAGGAGTCCATGGAGTATTTGTGATGACATGGAGTCCAAGGAATATTTTGATGAAAAGGAGTCCATGGAATATTTTTGATAACACGGAGTACATGGAATATTTTGGATGAAAAGGAGTCCATGGAGTATTTTAAATGACAAGGCGTCCATGGAATAATTTTGATGAAAAGGAGTCTATGAAGTATTTTTTATGAAAAGGAGTTCATGGAATTTTTTATGAAAAGGAGTCCATGGAATATTTTTTATGAAAAGGAGTCGATCGAGTATTTTTATGAAAAGGAGTCCATGGAATATTTTTGATGAAAAGGAGTCAATGGAGTATTTTTGATGACACGGAGTCCATGGAATATTTTGATGAAAAGGAGTCCATGGAATATTTTGATCAAAAAGAGTCCATGGAGTATTTTTGATGACACAGAGTCCATGGAATAATGTTGATGAAAAGGAGTCCATGGAATATTTTTGATAACACAGAGTCCATGGAATATTTTTTATGAAAAGGAGTCCATGGAGTATTTTTGATGAAAAGGAGTCCATGGAATATTTTTATGAAAAGGAGTCCATGGAATATTTTGATGAAAAGAGTCCATGAAGCATTGTTGATGAAAAGGAGTCCATGGAATATTTTGGATGAAAAGGAGTCCATAAAATATTTTAATTAAAAGCAGTCCGTGGAGTATTTTTGATGAAAAGGAGTCCATGGAATATTTTTTATGAAAAGGAGTCCCTGGAATATTTTTATAAAAAGGAGTCCATGGAATATTTTTTATAAAAAGGAGTCCATGGAATATTTTTGATGAAAAGGAGTCCATGGAATATTTTTGATGAATAAGAGTCCATGGAATATTTTTGATGAAAAGGAGTCCATGGAATATTTTTGATGAATAAGAGTCCATGGAATATTTTTGATGAAAAGGAGTCCATGGAATATTTTTGATGAATAGGAGTCCATGGAGTACTTTTGGTGAAAAGGAGTCATTGGAATATTTTGAATAAAAGGAGTCCGTGGAATATTTTTTATGAAAAGGATGCTATGGAATATTTTTGATGAAAAGGAGTCCATGGAATATTTTGATGAAAAGGAGTCCATGGAATATTTTTTGATGAAAAGGAGTACATGGAATATTTTTGATGAAAAGGAGTCCATGGAATATTTTTAATTAAAAGGAGTATATGGAATATTTTTGATGAAAAGGAGTCCATGGAATATTTTTGATTAAAAGAAGTCCATGGAATATTTTGATGAAAAGGAGTCCATGGAATATTTTTAATTAAAAGGAGTCCATGGAATATTTTTGATGAAAAGGAGTCCATGGAATATTTTTGATGAAAAGAAGTCCATGGAGTATTTTTGATGAAAAGGAGTCCATGGAATATTTTGATAAAATAGAAGTCCATGGAATATTTTGATGAAAAGTAGTCCATGGAATATTTTTGATGAAATAGAGTCCATGGAATATTTTTGATGAATAAGAGTCCATGGAATATTTTGATGAAAAGGAGTCTATGGAATATTTTTGATGAATAGGGGTCCATGGAGTACTTTTGGGGAAAAGGAGTCCATGGAATATTTTGATCAAAAGGAGTTCATGGAATATTTTTGATGAAAAGATGTCCATGGAATATTTTGATGAAAAGGAGTCCATGGAATATTTTGATGAAAAGGAGTCCATGGAATATTTTGATGAAAAGGAGTCTATGGAATATTTTTGATGAAAAGATGTCCATGGAATATTTTGATGAAAAGGAGTCCATGGAATATTTTGATGAAAAGGAGTCCATGGAAAATTTTTATAAATAGGAGTCCATGGAATATATTTATTGAAAAGGAGTCCATGGAATATTTTGATGAAAAGGAGTACTTGGAATAATTTTGATGAAAAGGAGTCCAACGAATCATGTTGATGAAAAGGAGTCCATGGAGTATTTTTGATGACATGGAGTCCAAGGAATATTTTGATGAAAAGGAGTCCATGGAATATTTTTGATAACACGGAGTACATGGAATATTTTGGATGAAAAGGAGTCCATGGAGTATTTTAAATGACAAGGCGTCCATGGAATAATTTTGATGAAAAGGAGTCTATGAAGTATTTTTTATGAAAAGGAGTTCATGGAATTTTTTATGAAAAGGAGTCCATGGAATATTTTTTTATGAAAAGGAGTCGATCGAGTATTTTTATGAAAAGGAGTCCATGGAATATTTTTGATGAAAAGGAGTCAATGGAGTATTTTTGATGACACGGAGTCCATGGAATATTTTGATGAAAAGGAGTCCATGGAATATTTTGATCAAAAAGAGTCCATGGAGTATTTTTGATGACACAGAGTCCATGGAATAATGTTGATGAAAAAGAGTCCATGGAATATTTTTGATAACACAGAGTCCATGGAATATTTTTTATGAAAAGGAGTCCATGGAGTATTTTTGATGAAAAGGAGTCCATGGAATATTTTTATGAAAAGGAGTCCATGGAATATTTTGATGAAAAGAGTCCATGAAGCATTGTTGATGAAAAGGAGTCCATGGAATATTTTGATGAAAAGGAGTCCATGGAATATTTTGGATGAAAAGGAGTCCATAAAATATTTTAATTAAAAGCAGTCCGTGGAGTATTTTTGATGAAAAGGAGTCCATGGAATATTTTTTATGAAAAGGAGTCCCTGGAATATTTTTATAAAAAGGAGTCCATGGAATATTTTTTATAAAAAGGAGTCCATGGAATATTTTTGATGAAAAGGAGTCCATGGAATATTTTTGATGAATAAGAGTCCATGGAATATTTTTGATGAAAAGGAGTCCATGGAATATTTTTGATGAATAAGAGTCCATGGAATATTTTTGATGAAAAGGAGTCCATGGAATATTTTTGATGAATAGGAGTCCATGGAGTACTTTTGGTGAAAAGGAGTCATTGGAATATTTTGAATAAAAGGAGTCCGTGGAATATTTTTTATGAAAAGGATGCTATGGAATATTTTTGATGAAAAGGAGTCCATGGAATATTTTGATGAAAAGGAGTCCATGGAATATTTTTTGATGAAAAGGAGTACATGGAATATTTTTGATGAAAAGGAGTCCATGGAATATTTTTAATTAAAAGGAGTATATGGAATATTTTTGATGAAAAGGAGTCCATGGAATATTTTTGATTAAAAGAAGTCCATGGAATATTTTGATGAAAAGGAGTCCATGGAATATTTTTAATTAAAAGGAGTCCATGGAATATTTTTGATGAAAAGGAGTCCATGGAATATTTTTGATGAAAAGAAGTCCATGGAGTATTTTTGATGAAAAGGAGTCCATGGAATATTTTGATAAAATAGAAGTCCATGGAATATTTTTGATGAAAAGTAGTCCATGGAATATTTTTGATGAAATAGAGTCCATGATATATTTTTGATGAATAAGAGTCCATGGAATATTTTGATGAAAAGGAGTCTATGGAATATTTTTGATGAATAGGGGTCCATGGAGTACTTTTGGGGAAAAGGAGTCCATGGAATATTTTGATCAAAAGGAGTTCATGGAATATTTTTGATGAAAAGATGTCCATGGAATATTTTGATGAAAAGGAGTCCATGGAATATTTTGATGAAAAGGAGTCCATGGAAAATTTTTATAAATAGGAGTCCATGGAGTACTTTTGGTGAAAAGGAGTCCATGGAATATTTTGATGAAAAGGAGTCCATGGAATATTTTGAATAAAAGGAGTCCATGGAATATTTTGATGAAAAGGAGTCTATGGAATATTTTTGATGAATAGGGGTCCATGGAGTACTTTTGGGGAAAAGGAGTCCATGGAATATTTTGATCAAAAGGAGTTCATGGAATATTTTTGATGAAAAGATGTCCATGGAATATTTTGATGAAAAGGAGTCCATGGAATATTTTGATGAAAAGGAGTCCATGGAAAATTTTTATAAATAGGAGTCCATGGAGTACTTTTGGTGAAAAGGAGTCCATGGAATATTTTGATGAAAAGGAGTCCATGGAATATTTTGATCAAAAGGAGTTCATGGAATATTTTTGATGAAAAGATGTCCATGGAATATTTTGATGAAAAGGAGTCCATGGAATATTTTGATGAAAAGGAGTCCATGGAATATTTTGATGAAAAGGAGTCCATGGAAAATTTTTATAAATAGGAGTCCATGGAGTACTTTTGGTGAAAAGGAGTCCATGGAATATTTTGATGAAAAGGAGTCCATGGAATATTTTGAATAAAAGGAGTCTGTGGAATATTTTTTATGAAAAGGAGTCTATAGAATATTTTTGATGAAAAGGAGTCCATGGAGTATTTTTATGAAAACGAGTCCATGGAGTATTTTTATGAAAAGGAGTCCATGGAATATTTTTTATGAAAAGGAGTCCATGGAATATTTTGATGAAAAGGAGTCCATAGAATATTTTTATGTAAAGGAGTCTATGGAATATTTCTGATGAAAACGAGTCCATGGAATATGTTGATGAAAAGGATCATGGTGTATTTTTGATGAAAAGGAGTCCATGGAATATTTTTGATGAAAGGGAGTCCATGGAATATTTTTGATGAAAAGGAGTCCTTGGAATATTTTTTATGAAAAGGAGTCCATGGAATATTTTTCATAAAAAGGAGTCCATGGAATATTTTTGATGAAAAGGAGTCCATGGAGTATTTTTGATGAAAAGGAGTCCATTGAATATTTTTTTATTAAAAGGAGTCCATGGAATATTTGTAATTAAAAGGAGTCCATGGAATATTTTTGATGAAAAGGAGTCCATGGAATATTTTTGATAAAAAGGAGTCCATGGAGTATTTTTGATGAAATGTAGTCCATGGAGTACTTTTGATGAAAAGGAGTCCATGGAGTTTTTTTGATGAAAATGAGTCCATGGAATATTTTTGATGAAAAGGAGTCCATGGAATAATTTTGATGAAAAGGAGTCCATGGAATATTTTTGATGAGAAGGAGTCCATGGAATATTTTTGATGAAAAGGAGTCCATGGAATATTTTTGATGAAAAGGAGTCCATAGAATATATCTGGGCGTCCACAGACACAATATAACAAATGAAGGGCTACACAATTATATTTGGATGATCCATGAAAAATTTAACTCATTATGGTTTTTATGATTAAAAATTTAATTTCTATTTTAATTTTGGTTTGTCGTGAAAAAAAGCTGAAATTGACATTCAAACGAATTTTAATGAATTTTCTAGATTTCAAAGAATTTCCATAAAATTGACTTCAAAGTAATAAAAAGAAAAAAGTGACTGGTTTTAAATATACAACATTAGGCAGTCAGTTCTTTTCTTATTATATTGCCTGTCTAACCTTCGCCCTCATATACTAATCTCCTTAGGAAATTTATTCCAGGAAATCTTGGAACTGGCAAACTTTTCTAGCAGAAAAAATGTCAAATTGACTCAGGCAATTCACTTTAGTTGAACGTTAAACTCCATTGTGGAAAGGTAAGAAATAATAAAAGTTCCTAGTATAGATATTCTTTCGCGCTTGTTTTTAATTTCTACATGTCAATAATGAAATAATTACTTCTCAGTATAAAAGCATAAAAAGACTGTATAGAAAAATGGCAAATTTTAAATATCAATTCATATCTTGGTATCTGATATAATTATCCGTTTGGAAGAAGTTAAAAATGTCAATAGTGACCCTAATAATAATAATGGATGACGTGTATAGATTTTGTTTTTTTTGTTTTTTGTTGTTTTTTTTTCAATCATTCAAATTATTTTAACTATTATATATATCATTCCAAGACTACCGTGTTTGAATCTATGGTCAAGTGACAGTTTTAGTCATTTAGAACTGCTTTAAACTTCACAGCTCACTCATTTCTCAACCAAATTTCAAACAATTATTGCAGTTTATAGATCGTTTCCTCAGATCTATTGTGAAAAAAAAATCAATTTTCGTTCAGTAAAACAAAAGTTATGATGAATTTTCCGCTGTTCAAAATCGTAAAGAATATAAGAAGGTAAGCGGTATTTTTTTATGACTGGTTTCTATAGCACTCACGTCGCTTCAGCGACTACTGTTGCTACTAATTCACTGCTGTGGCGAAAAAGAGAAGTAACAAGTGAAACAAAGAGAATGAAAGCATAAAAGGGAGATAATTAGGGAATTTATTGAACTAACGAATGCCGTACATTGTTATTACAATGTTTATGGAGGCCAAAGAAAATAAGACTGAAATTAAACAAAGAACAAATAAATTTATTGGAAGCCTGGAAAAACCTTGGATTACAATAGAAAAATGGGAACATGAAAAGTAATATGGTTAAGCTTAAACATAGAACAGTTAAGGACTAGTTGTTAAAACTGGAAAAGAAAAAAGGCAAGATATTCTAGTAAGTAATATAATAAATTCATAACTTAAAATATTGCAGCATTAAGATTTTTTTAATTCAATTATATAATCAATTCTTAATGCTGCAATATTTTAAGTTATAAATTTATTATATTTTCTTAATAGAATACCTTGTCCTTTTCTTTTCCAGTTTTTCCAACTAGTCCTTTATTTTTCCATGTTAAAGCTTAACCATATTACTTTTCATGCTCGCATTTTTCTATTGTAATAATATATTTACTTACCAGTTTAACTGGAAACCTTTACCTTGCACTCTGTTTCTAAATATGTGTTATATTTGTCGAAAAAATTATATATATATCAGTATGTATATATATATATATATATATATATATATATATATATATATAATATGAACTGCAATAATTGTATTACCAGTTGTGTGTGTGTGTGTGTGTGTGTGTGTGCGTGCGTGCGTGTGTGTGTGTGTTTTGCATGGTTACTCCAAGTAAAAAGATATGCCGACACAACTCCGTTGAATATTTGTCTTGCGTATTTATTCAACCACCACATAATGAAATGAAACCAATGTGCTTCATATGTATGGATGTGCTTTCAAATGATAAGTATGGAACCTTGTGAACTAAAAATCCAACTAGAAAAGAAGCACACGGGAAAGAAAGATAAACCAGTAGAATACTTTAAAAAAAACTTCGTGAAAATCTAGCATTGTATTAATGCTTAATAATAAAAGACATGTTGGCGGTGATGCGGGACAAAAGTGATGCAAACCACGATGTTTCCCATAAGACTTCTTTTTTTTTCTTTTTTTTTTTTTTTTTTTTTTTTTGCTCTTGTCTTACGACCCTCGAACGAAATAGGTTTTGCGCGCACGAAGGTGACAATGCACCTTGATAAAGTAGAATTTAGAAAATCAAATTTTGTGATGAAGCGAGGATGCTATGTCCGGTCCGCCATTTTTGTAATTCGTCTTCCCCGTGGCAACCTCTCCAGAAATACAATCAATCTTGTAATGGCTACGATTTATAGTAAATCGTTAAAAATCATAAAATAAATGATTTTCTCTTTAGAAAAGAAAAGATTACCTGGTTAATTTACGTGATTTTTAGAATATAACATTTTCGTTCTGTGATGGGTGTATAGCCCCAGAAACATTTTTTGTATTTGTGTTTTGTTTTTATTTTTTTCTAAAAACATTTTTTTTTCCTTCTCTTATTTTTTGGTGTTTTTCCCTTTCAAATATCCTCCAATCACGAATTATTTCCAAATCTTTCAAAATATATTGAAGTAACGTCCACTATTATTGGACAGGTAAATACCACACACACACACACACCCCCACACACGCACGCACACACACACACACACACACACACATATATATATATATATATATATATATATATATTTCTGTAGAAATATATTTTCTTATTATATATCAATCTTTATTTAAGAAGCTCAATGTAATTACAGAGCAATAAAGAAAAATAGAGAAAAAAGGAAAAAATTCAATATGGTGTAATGGAAAAATATAAAGGTACCTACAGTTTCTCTTCCAATTTTCGGATTTTTACCATGTCAAATGACATTTCAATTCCTTTAGACGGATTGATTGTTGCTATTTCTTCTGATGAGTTAAGGGCATAATAGATTCACTGATTGATATAATAATTAAGTGATTGATTTTTCACTGCGAAACAGATACTGTCAAGAATTGTGTAAGTCAACTGAATTAAAGAAATAAATTATAAGATGGTCAGCATCATGAATTTTGAATATAACTTTTTGTCATTTATTCTCTCTCTCTCTCTCTCTCTCTCTCTCTCTATATATATATATATATATATATATATATATATATATATATATATATATATATATATATACAGCATTGCCAGGTATTAAACGTAATATTAAATTCCTTAAAAAGAAATGAAATAAAACAAAATAGAAAGAAACTGACATATTTGTCTGCGAGTATTATGTTTTTTTTCTAAACGGTTCACTTCTTCTAAGTAAAAAGAAAAAATACTCGAACTGAGATCGAAACCAAAACCTAATGACAGTGAGTCAAGTACGATAGCCATTAGACCAGCTTGCCACATGAATAAAAAGATTTAACAACTAATAAACCTACAATTCGGGCGTAGACATTAGACAACTCAGATAGATAGAAAGATAGGTAGATAGGTAGATAAATAGATAGATAGATAGATAGATAGATAGATAGATAGATAGATGAAAATGAACAGAGTAAGAAAATTATGTGTAAATAGATTTAAAAAAAACTAATATGATAAGTATATTGAGATTTTTACTAAAAATGTACGACAAAAATTATGCCCGACCAATGTACGACTGACTGCTCCTGCTGTTTGTCATAGAGAAATAACGTGTAAAGTTGCTTGAATCAGCAGGAGCCAAATCGGACATTTAGTCGTGCCGGATTTTGGTCGTACATAAGGAGGGTTTTTTTTTTGGGGGGGGGGGTACACAGTGATCACCACTTATCAAGGCCCGGAAGCCACTCAGGGATAAGGGTTATTGCAAGTACATTACGTTAGTGTGGAGATTTGATGAAGTGTTTACTTAAGGGGGCGGTTCATTAGGAATTTGTTAACATTGGACTTGAAGACATCCAAGTTGTAGTTCGGTTGGAAGCAGGCAGACGGAACAGAGTTCCACAGGAGTGCAGTTCTAAGAAAGAAGCTTTGTTCATGGAATCCGCGTTTTGATTTAGGCACAGATATAGAGTGTGGGAAATTTTTCACAGTGGATTCAGCTAGACGGGTGTTTTTCGTGAAAGATTGGCGAGGGGGGCCAGAGATTGGAGTTCAGACGAGCACCTGCCATGAAAATAACGATAAAACAAAGACAGGCTCGCAACGTCTCTTCTGTGGGAGAGAGGTTACAGGGTAGAGAAAAGGGCATCCCCCACTAAGCCACGAAGTCTATTTTGTATTCTGTCAAGGCAGGATAGGCTGTTTTTAGCAGCTCCTGCCCAGATATGGCAGCAGTATTCCATCCTTGGACGTACTTGGCTTTTATATAGATAGAGAATTGCATCGGTAGAGGTTTACTAAAATTGTATGGCTAAATAGTATACGGTTATTTGCTCCTGCTTCTGTTTTTCTATTAAAATCACTTCGACACAAACGAATTACTGGGTTTATCAGCGCAAAATAATCTAAAAACTTGTTGCGGTATTATAAAAATAAACAATAAATTAATTTACTCAGAAGTTTGAGTGGAGAGGTTATTTTTTGGCAAATATATTTTTAGATTCATATAAAGTTATATTTTTGGCAAATATATTTTTAGAGTCATATAAAAAGTATTTATAAAAATTAAATTATTTAAAAAAAAATAGCCTCTCTTAAGGCAAATAGTAAATAAATACATAAGTATTTATTTGCATAATGAATTTCTTAAAAACTGAAACAATTATTTTTTCCAATTCTGTGTGCCACTTTTTCGGGGTTTTTTTTTTTTGTTTTGTTTTGCGTTAAAAATCTTTGTAAAAAAAAAAAATAAAGAGGTGTATTTTTTAGATTAATCGTGCCTTGATTTTACTAATTATGCACGACTAAAAATTAAACACGATTTTATGTACGTCTAATTAAATCCTAAAAGACTGACACAATTATTTGGCATACTGTATTGGAAAAAATAATTCTCTATTGTTAAGTGTTTAATTAATCAAAGCAACTTCGTCAGTTTAAAGTTTAATTTAAAAAAAAAACGAACAAAAAAAAAACAAGCAATAGTCAATATTAAGGATGAAGATTCCTTCTACTTTTTACAAAGATTTTCTAGTTTTACATTATTATTGTGTTACAAAATTTAAATTTTAAAGAAAAGGGTCTCCTGTAAAATTTAATTTGCCAAAAAAGAAAACCTCTCTGCTAAAAGTTGTAACTGCGTCTAAATTCGTTTTGTTTTCTATTTCAATAATAAAGAAATAAACTTTATTATTATTATTATTATTATTATTATTATTATTATTATTATTATTATTATTATTATTGTTGTTGTTGTGGTTGTTGTTGTTGTTGTTGTTGTTGTTGTTGTTGTTGGTGGTGGTGGTGGTGGTGGTGGTGGTGGTGGTGGTGGTGGTGGTGGTGGTAATAATAATAATAATAATAATAATAATAATAATAAAAATTTAAAAAAGTATTAAGTAGTAAAGTCGTTATTATTATTATTGTTATTATTATTATTATTATTATTAATATTGTTGTTTTGTTGTTGTTGTTGGTGGTGGTGGTGGTGTTAATAATAATAATAATAGTAATAATAATAATAATAGTAATAATAATAATAATAATAATAATAATAATAAAAATTAAAAAAAAAAGTATTAAGTAGTAAAGTCGTTATTATTATTATTATTGTTATTACTATTATTATTATTATTATTATTATTGTTGTTGTTTTTGTTGTTGTTGTTTTTGGTGGTGGTGGTGGTGTTAATAATAAGAATAATAATAAAAATTTAAACAAAAAGTATTAAGTAGTAAAGTCGTTTTATTGTTTATTTTAATAACATTTTCTATTGCTCTAACGGACTCAGTAGATCGATCGTGTAAGAGAGAATATTTAATAAAAATCGAGAGTTTTCTTAAGTAAATATCATAAAAGATATTTGCGAAAAATAACCTCTCGAAACTTCTGAGTAAATTAGTTTTATTGTTTATAACAAAATTGTTTGACGGTATTTTACGCTGACGGACCCTGTGTCGATCGATCGCCTGTGTCGATCGCCTGTGTCGAAGTTCCTTTAATCAGCAACAGCGGCAATTAGTCGTACATTGATCGTCCATCATTTTTAGTCGTACATATTGTAAGAAATTCTGCTAAAATAAGCAGGCCCATCATTGGACGGTTTGTCCTTTCACGGTTTTTTGTTTGAACCAATCAGACTTCCGATCACGAGAATTCAAAAAACCGCAGGCTTGAATGGACTCGAATTCTCACTTGAAGCAGCGAAGTTACTTTGTTACTTTGAGACGTTTTATTGCCCTAATGCCGGGCGAATTATTATATCCTTGCACGCTTCGTGCTCTGTAAATCTATTGACTTTCTTCTTTACAAATAAATGTCTGCCAAAGACGAAATTAAGGTTTACTGTTTGACCTGCCTTGTCCGCCATTGTACTGAATCAAGGAGGACACCACGAGGCTACTAGACTTGCAGTATCCATCTTGGAAGATATCGCAACTCTTCAACCTGCGCAGTTCTTCGTCAGCGGAAGTTTTCTACCCAGCCTTTATTGAAGACGAACTATTATCCCTTCGAGGATGTTACCAGCCAGTAGTTGCAGATAACTGAAGATGACTCATCTTTTGCAACTGGGATCTTTTTGCTTTAATAAAATTTACGTTGAAGTTTAAAAGGTGAGCCTGTTGTATTTCTGTTTGTTTTTCTTCCATTCTGCAAAGGGCAAAAGCCTATGTGGGGATTTTCTCAATATTTAGTAAAACCGGTATATTGATGGACAGATTGATATAAAAAGATATATTGGTAGAAATGAGCCTAATGTGGTGAATAAAAAAAGGACTATAGAAATACTGTGAGAATGAAGGTGGGTAGTTGTCTGTTTATGCGTCAGCATGTGCGTATCGTCGCTCGTCCTTTTTCTTTCGGTCAACAAGCGATAATTTGGCAGAAATTTATTTGATTTAAGATTACACTTTATTTTATTTTTTAGCTTCGTTTATTTAGTTTTTTTTATTTACTTTTTGAAAATGTACAAAAAAAGTATTTGTTAGATTACCACGGAAAACGTGAGGTGACTATACGATACGAGGAGAGGAATAAACGTTGCTAATTTGTGTTAGGAAATGATTTTAAAATCAAATGGGAAATCCCATTTCTTTTTTATAATGCATGAAATCATGTCTTTTAATGTGCTGGAATGGGAAATAAATAAATTTACATATCTTGTGTAATTTTGAATTCGCACGAAGTAAAAGTAGTTCCTTACGTGACGTTTCTCGATGCGCACTAATACAGAAGCAAATAATCTTTGACCTGCCGGATTTTATATTGGAGTTTTTTGTTTTTTTTTTCTCTCTCCTAAATTAGTTGCCTTGTAATAAGGGGATTTCAGATTCACGCACATGTTGGTTTCTGAACAGAATTGAAAATGTAAAAAATAATTTAACTAGTTATATCCACCCGGCGTTACCCTGGATTCTCTTATTACTTTCATTTCTGTTTTGTTTTTTTGTTTTTTTAATTTATTTATTTTTTGTTTTTTTTTGTTTTCTTTAATAACGACGGTTTTCCAAATATTATTATTATTATTATTATTATTATTATTATTATTATTATTTGTAGTAGTAGTAGTAGTAGTAGTAGAAGAAGAAGAAGAAGAAGAAGAAGAATGTATATGGTAATAGTAGTAGTAGTAGTAGTAGTAGTAGTAGTAGTAGTAGTAGTAGTAGAAGAAGAAGAAGAAGAAGAAGAAGAAGAAGAAGAAGAAGAATGTATATGGTAATAGTAGTAGTAGTAGTAGTAGTAGTAGTAGAATAATGGATATGCCGTGTTTTTAATTATTAGGTGTTATGCACTTATGTTACCGCGCTATTTTTAAATAGTATTTTCAAGTAAAATTAAAGTTTCATGATATCAATTTGTTTTTATTAAATTGTTAGGTGAAAGTACAGAATAGTTGCAAAACACCCCCTCCCCTCCCCATGTTAAGAATATCTTTCTAAATAATCTATACATTAATAGGATAGCGTGTGTGTCATTTATTTTGTGTGTCACGCTTACATCGGAGTGACTGTCGTTTAATTGTTAATAAAAAAAAAAAACTTTACCAAGAATTCTTCAGAAGTTTTTGCTTCGGTTTCGATTATAGCTGATGGCACTCAAGTCATTGATTATTTTTATAAATAATTTTTCCAAGAATTCTTCATAAGTTTTGGCCTTTTGATTATAGCTGAAGGACCTCAACTTATATATATATATATATATATATACATATTTGGGGGGGTTTTGGTTTCGATTCAAGCTGATTCACCTAAGTCATATACGCTATCCTATTAATTAACAAATATATATATATATATATATATATATATATTTGAAATCGCAACTTTATTATATATAGAAATCGATAGAACATTAACTCTATAATATGTACGATATCTGAAAGAATTAAAATATCATATTTTAGTGTACTTTACGACCGGGTTATGCTAGCTTGAATAAATACTTTTGCAGTTTTAACAAAACAGCTACAATAATATCAGAGCGTCTCCATTTACGCTGAATCTCTACAGAATGCCAACATCAATATATTACATATGAATGAGTCCTTTGCGAAATTATTATTTCGCCGCGGTAACATAAGTGCATAAGTACCAATTATTATTATTATTATTATTATTATTATTATTATTAGTTGGTTGGGTGGAGAAATGCGTGACTTACCTGGATAGACCACGTGCGGGTCGGACACCGGAAATAAATAAAAAGAAAGGAAAGAAACGGTCAAGACTCTTATTTATAGAGTAGTGATCACGTGAGTTAGAAGAATATGCAAATAGAGGTGAACGATTTTGCGATATAAAAAGCCTGTGTTGTTAAGAGGAGGGGAGACTGTTGGCAGAAGTCAGTGCTGTCAGACGTGCTTTAGAGTTTTGTTATTATATGCTGTGCTCGATTATTGGAGAGAGAAGAGAAGAGGAGGAACCAAGAAGACATTCTGCAGGTACTTTTATACAACGGGGGCGCAATTCAACAATCAACCATTTCCTTTGGTTTAAGAACACAAAGGAATCGAGATACTTGACTTTGTGTTGGTTTTAAGCTATTTCGGCGCTTGGTGTGCGGTGACTAAAAATGGACAGATTCGACATTCGCTTAATACCCGAGTTCGACGGATCTACTACTGGACCGGCTGTTGTCGAATGGATTGAGAAGGCAGAGAAAATCTGTAAACTGTGCAAAATTAAAGAATCAGCCACAGTTATCCCTTTGAGGTTAACCGGAGGGGCCTATGCAGTCAACCAACAACTCGGGGATGAACCAGACTGGGATGAAATCAAGCAGAGCCTGTATACAGCGTTTGGTACAGATCCATTTGTTGCGTGGCAACAGTTCACGAGCCGGAGACTTCAACCCAAAGAAACAGTCGCCGTGTACCTAGCCGACCTTCGAAAATTATCTGTACCGTTTATTGGGGTCAACGATAAAATATTAAGCTGTGCTTTTTGGTAGGCCTACCCGAGGAGGTCAGTAAACTGTTGTGGGCATCATCAAGAATCGATGAATTTTCAACTGATGAGTTATTGGCCCGAGCTCGAAACATCTGTAAGGAACAGGATCCAATTGCAGCAGCAGCTCATTTTCGACATGAAGCAATGTGGACTCTCTCCCAGATAGTAATAAGCATGCCACCCCAGTGTGCTATAAATGTGGGGAGGCCAATCATTTTGCTAAAGAGCCGGAGTGATAGGAGAGGTGTATATCCACAATCAAAGAGACCAGTGCAATGCTATCGCTGCAATAAGTTTGGGCACATATCTCGCAACTGTTCGGGAAACAAAGTTGGGGGCAAGGTACTATCGCTACCGTTGCCCCCTGCCAACCAATAAACACAGGATTGCCTGTCATTAGCGTTAAACTTGATGATGTGCAGTGTTCAGCACTTATAGACACGGGGTGTTCCCGGTCTATAGTTAGTGCCCATTGCTGTCCAGTGTGGCGGAGGAACCCAGTCGGCGTTATGACCATCAATGGCTTATCACGAGTATGTTGTGGTGAAGGGACAGTAACAATCTGTACTGAGAAGGGTGACACAGCTAAAGTTGACGTTCTGGTGATGCAGGAGAAACCCCTTGGCTACGACATGTTGCTTGGAATTGATGCAATGCAAGCACTAGGAGGCGTTACAATCACAGCAGCTAGAGGTATCAGGCTTGGAGAAGGGAAAGACGTCTGTGCAGCCATGTCGATTGAAGAAAAGGACTTCTGTGCTACATTTGATGATAACGAAAGGGTGTGGACTGCAAAGTGGAAATGGGCCATGGGCCAGGAACCAGATCGGCTGTGCAACACGATTCCAGAGTATGCAGTTTCTGCCAAGAATAGGGCCGCATATGAAGAAGAACTTCAGATGTGGATTAACAACGGTTGGTTAATACCATACCCACAGGAACGTCTGGGACCACCCAAGGGATTAATTCCGCTCATGGCTGTTGAACAACCTACCAAAGAAAGAATTCGTCCCGTAATGGATTACCGAGAGTTGAATCGGCATGTTGATGTGTTTACCGGAAACGCAGATGTGTGCGCTGCTAAACTGAGAGAGTGGCGTCAAAAAGGGAGCAATGTAGCACTTCTGGATCTAAAGAGGGCCTACCTGCAGATACGTGTCCATGAGTCATTATGGCCGTTTCAGACAGTACTACTCAAGGGAAAACTATATTGTTTGACACGTTTGGGTGTTGGCCTAAACGTAGCACCCTTGATTATGACAACCATTATTAAAACTGTTTTGATGCAGGATGAGACCACAGCTAAAGCTGCTTCAGCCTACATAGATGACATCTATGTTAATGAGGACATAATGTCTGCGGATGCAGTTCGAATAAAACTGAAAGCGTTTTGGTTAATAAGCAAAGACCCTAAGCGCCTAAAGGATGGAGTGCCCGTGCTAGGCCTAGAGGTCTGGGAGGAGGGCAATACGTTGCGATGGAAGCGAGGGAGCCCACTTCCAAAGTTACCCAATGTATTAACAAGACGTACTGTGTTTTCCATCTGTGGTAAATTGGTAGGACACACAGGTACTTTGATACAACGGTGGCGCAATTCAACAATCAACCATTTCCTTTGGTTTAAGAACACAAAGGAATCGAGATACTTGACTTTGTGTTCAATTTAGGTTGTTTTTGTTTTATGACATATCAATCCTTTTCAGTTTTTTTTAATGACATATCAATCCTTTTCAGGTTTTTTTAATGCCGAATCCAGTGATTTTGAAGAAAAAGTTTTTTAATAGAATATATATAATTTTTTTCAAATCGGTTTCTATTTAACCCATAGTTGCGACCCTAACAGGTACTACCACTCCGGGCCAGAGTTGACCTGGGAGCAATGGCAATTAAAGAGTGGCTCCACACTCCCCAAAGCCCGCAAACTGGGACCTCACCACTAGATATAGTTTAAGGTCATATCCATGCCCATATTATTATTATTAGTAGTAGTAGTAGTAGTAGTAGTAGTAGTAGTAGTAGTAGTGGTGGTAGTAGTAGTAGTAGTAGTAGTAGTAGTAGTAGTAGTAGTAGTATATCGTTTAATCATTAGATAATTATGTGTCAATCTGAAGCAAGTTGGTGAAGTAACAAAGGTTTGAAAAAAGGTTCAATAATATTCATATGTTTCTGAAATCGCTCGTTATTTGCCGAATAACTTGACATAAAAGGCTATAAGGCTGTTGTCAGAAGGGCAATCAAATAACGATATATTAATAATATTGTATTTCCAATTTTAATGCAATTGTGCTGCTTTATAAGGAGAATTTTATATTTCCAACAATATCGCATATTTTTTTCGACTATTTTTTTTCCCATACCTAGATTTTCGGACTACTCATTTTCATCTTAATTGTTATTTTAACAACGTTTTAACCGATGAAGTCCCCACCTTCTTCAGGTGAATATTTTTGAAATCGAGAATCTTATATTAAAACTAGAAGATGTACCCGACGTTGGCCAGTCGTAAAATACGCATAAATATTATGTTTTAATTAATATAGAAAATATAGAGACATGTGTATGCGAGTATTATGTTATATATATATATATATATATATATATATATATACTTAATTTACTCACATAAAATTAATATACGAAAGTATAGATTTATGCGTAAACTTTAAGTATTTACTTCAAAAGTGTTCAATACGTAGGTAGAGCTAGTTAGTAAGTTATAAAATGTATATGGCGATTAACCTACACTGAAGAGTCCTAGAGTGGATGAAACGCGGAATATTCAGTGTAGCTTAATCGCAGCTGAAATAGAAACCTAATGACATTAAGTCAAATACAATAACCATTACACTAGCTTGACAGATTTCTTGAGAGTTTTCACAAACTTTTATTCTAATATCAAGAAGCCCTCATGTTTCTCGACCGCGCATGAAACAGTTGACAAATACATAAAAATCCGACGCCATCCATGTACCAATTTGTTAACTTTGACCCCTTAGCAGCCCCTTTTCCGGATAAAAAAAACAATTAAGAAGTTTTCCACATATCTGATTATTCAAAAATCAATTAAGAAGTTTTCCACATATTTGATTATTTAAAAAAAATATCTGATTATCCTATATACAACACTTACAAGTTTGTAGATCAAAAATTCGTTGAGTATATGGGTTGAGAAGTGTCCTCTCACATACGTTCTCACTTTTATAGATATATAGACTTTTAATCTTTTCGAAATGAAACATTTATGTAATTCACGTAGGAAATCTGTTCTTATTGCCTGCGAATAATAGACTCGCCACTCGTGGTTCTGAGTCTTTTTCACAGAATCAGTCATTCCCAGACTAGAACCGGTGTTTGACTTTATGAGTTTCTTTACTGCCGTAAAATTAACCGTTTGCAATAAGCTGTTTGCTTTTGCGTCTATTGTATGGGGAGTAGCGGAGATTCAGCGCTTTCTTCATTGTCTCATCTTTCTCGGCAAGGCTTATACTGCCTTGCTGCACTTTTACTTTTGCAGCGTCTTGACGAAATAGCTTGTATTAGGTTGTTACATAAGTTCCTGCCGCTTTTTCTTTTTAAAGAAAAATCAAAGGATTTTAATAGCAAAAGTAAGTTCGTGTGGGATCCAAGCTCCAAGCTTTCATGTGAATCCCATTAACAAAGTGGCGTGAAATTGTCGCCAAATAACACTTCATCTTTTCACCCAATTCTCGACATATCTAATGGCTATCTTCCTTCAAAAGAAGCCTGAGTTTATCTTTGTCAATCTTGATTGGTCTTCTGGAACGAGGAGAATCATTGAGGTCAAAATTACTATGTTTGAATCTGGTAAACCAATCTTGAGCAGTTCTCTCAGCTATAGCATTTTCTCTATATACGGCACAAATATCTTTGGACACTTCACCCGCTTTTTGACCTCAATTAAAAGGCGACAAGGAAATTCCGAAAATGTGATTTTCTATCCACTTGACAATCAATTTGGACGGTTCTGAAAAGCGAGAAAAAATATATGAGCAAAAAGACGATGACAATTATGTTGCAGAACAGAATACGTGCTTTCTAAAGATATATAACATTTTGCCAAATATCAAAATATGTTTCAGAACAAATTTTCTTATGAAACGTCGGGAACTTATGCAAACATAATCAGAACGTCTGTGATGACCATTTCCTGCTAGCAACTAATTCCATATCTCAATAGCAAAGCACGGACCGGCAGTCAAGATTTCTGAATATTTAATCTTCGTAAATCATCGCGATGCAGGTCCTTCCGTTATTTTCTATGTTCCATGGTCTTCACTCCCCAAAACAACACTAGTACATAGAAACAATCATATGTTGCACTTAACCGTTATTAGATACTTCAAATCGTTCTTAAATGAAGGAATATAAAAAAAATATCGAATTAGTTAAGCTATAAATGACCACAGCAGATGAATTAGGATTTGAACTCGATTTAGCCGAAACCATAGCTCATGATGATATCCATTAAGCAAGTTATATGCCTGCGATACTATCAGCGTTTCACCCAGGTGTTGCGATGTGGAGGAGAAACAGAAAAAGTAGCATGACAGAAGAAAGGTAAAATGTGTTTATCGGCAAAACAATGGAAAGGAAGTTGTTCACCGAGATAGACAAAGGAAGGATTGTTAGTCATGATGTGGTGAACAACAGAAACAGTTAAGAGTTAAAGTATTAAAGTAAAAGAGTTAATTTAAGCATTGGCAATGATTTTACGACAATTTTACGACAGTTTTACGAAGGTTGGGAGCAGTTTGCGAGGAAAGTTGGGGTTGTGACGATTGACGGCAGTCGAGTTGAAGACAGTTGCAAGCTTTACTTAGTCGAAGGCAGATCGTGGCCTGGAGGAGATGAGGAAATGAATTGATCAACCGACTAACGAACGTATCCTTGAGAGTAGATATAGATGAAAGCCTTAGAGTGTAGAGGGTCGATGGTGTCATGAACGCTTCCAGAGTGCAATTGATATTTACAGAAACTATCAGAGTCTGTGTTTTCTTTTGATGCTTTTGTTTTATTTTTAGACTTGTCAGTCAGTGCAACCCTCGATAGTCGCTAATGTTTGAGAGACGACGACACGTCCAAAACGAGAAGAGATGACGAAGGAGAAGAAATCCACGGCACATCATGTGTAGGTTGGTGATCGTAGTCAAAGGTGATAACACGTGGCTTTCTCACACACAATATTCTAACGGTCCAAGGATTGGGATCAACGAGAAGCTTCCTCAGTCATATCGAACCCCTAACAACCATCTTAGAAATAGACCAGACTACAGTTGGGAGCCCGATGGCTAGAGCATTCACCCGTCTACTAACATGGGAATATCTTTTTCTGAAGTTCTCCACCCCCTCTGGGTTCAGAAGTACCCTAGCTCTAATAGAAGGTACTCAGCCGCCCGAGAACAGGAATGATGCGATCAAACGCTGCTAATTTTTTTTCATAGGAGTCACCACTTATCAAGGCCCGGAGGCTACTCGAGAATAAGGGTGATTGAGTGTACATTGCATCAGCAGTGAGATATCTAATGGAGCAGTAGAAGGAGCCCACCATTTTTCCATGTTTTTTGCTATGATCAAATGGTTCTAAAAAACTGATCCAAACCATCTGTGAATGTGATGAGGATGACCATACGGTACAACACTACCTTGTCTGTCCGCTACTGCCCAGCCGGTTCAGCTTGGAGGATCATGCGGTATACAAAACGATAATGCAAATAGCTGAATAAAAAAGATACAAGTTGTTGTATGATCACGTTTCAAAGACACGAAAAGAATAAGAAGAAAATCGATACTTTTGTGATTTTTAATTTACGGTGGCGGGGAGTTTATTTTCTTAAACACTCACCCATGGAGAACTGGGGACACATACAATAAGGGTGCGTATTTTGAAAATATGAATTGTGGTAAGGAGCTGCTGACGCTGTAAACAGCAGCAGCATAAAGATATACAAATGACCAAGCCAGCTGCGCGAATTGGCGCCATAGCTGAGATAAAAGCATGTGTTCAGAGAAGTGGTGTTTGGCGAAGAGGTGTTCGAGACGTGAAGAGAGAACATGTGTTCAAGATATATGAGTGAAGTCACATAAGAAATGAAGTGTTTAAATATTTAGAAAAAATGCGTTGTTAGAATGTTATATTTAGGAGTCTTATTAAAAGAGAGTCTTAGAGAGTTTGATTAAGAGAGAGTCTTAGAGAGTTTTAGTGAGAGTTTGTTGTTGTTGAGAGTCTTATTAAGAGGGATGTTGTTGTGAGAGATATTGTGGCGTTCCGTGTTCGTGTTATGAAGATTCATATATATTAAAAATGTTCATTACTTAGAAGTGTTGATATGAGATGTAGAGTTCACATTGTCGATATGAGATGTCGAGGCGTGTATGTAAAGACATTTTAAGACACATGATATACAAGACATATAATAACAATTTTTACTTTACCTTTTGGTAGAATCACAACACAAAGACGACGTTTATAAAAACACGTGATGGGTTTATTTCTTCTCACGACCGGCCGTGGTTTTCTGATTCAAGAATTCAAAGCTTCACGTTCTAAGTTTCAAAAGTGACCGTCTCGCTTCTAGACGTTCGAATGTCCATGTCTGGACTGTCGTCTGTCATCCTCAGACTCTCTCTGACTCTCCCCCAGTTTCTCCACCAGTTTTCTCTTAAGTTTCTAACTATATCTAGAACTTCCCATTTTCCATGACGTCATACACATGTTAAAACATGTGTCTTCTTTCACGTGTTCTGGACATGCGTGTCCAAAACTTTTTCCTTTATTTACAAAAGGAATTTTAACCTATATTCCCAGTAGCCTATTTTTCCAATATGTTAAAAACATGTTTATTAAATTATCTTGTATAGTTGCATTCCTCAATTGAATTTTTCATAACAGAATTTACAATGCACATTCTTTTCTTAAAACTATTTTATCTCCAAGCTTAACAATGGTTTGTTTTACATTCCATTTTCTAATTCTCTCTCGTAATCTATTTCTAAACCTAATTTACGAGGTTCGAATTTCATCTATTCTATTTCATTTTCATTTTAACTAAATCTCTCTATTTTTATACTTACATGAAAAGGGGACAGCCGTTATCATGTAACAAGAAATACCAGATATAAAGGCTTTTGTTAAAAAAAAGAAAGCGAGTCAATTTTGCTTTTCCTTTTCTCTGTTTCATTGCGACGGAGTCTACAATGTGTTGGATCCGTTAAAATGTAACGACATCTTTCAATAATATAAGTTAAACCTTTTATATGAATATAACGATGTCAGTTTTTGTGTATGACGCGTTTCGATTGTGTGATAGATTTGACCAATCGCTGCATACGTTTCAATTTCGATTCAAACTCTTAATGAATAATCATAAAAAAAAACTAACACACAACAACAATTGCAAGGAAGATTTGATCGTCTATCTAAACAAGTTGTATGATCAATATAACATTTTACTAAAAATAAAAAAGAAAGAAAATACTGAAAACTTCTGAATGTGTAATTTTTATACCTCATTAATAGTTGTAGAAATTGAATTGACATTTTAAAAGAGTGTTAAATTTTTTTATCTATCGAATAGAAAACACTTTCTAGCTTTTAAATTCATAAACATTCACATGTAAAAAAAAAATTGAAAGATTTTAGAGCTTTTTATATTTAAGATTTTAGAGCTTTTTATATCTAAGAATTTAATAGAGATTAAAGCATTACCGTAATGAAATGAAATATAAATTCATAACAATGTACTCCACAATTATAAATATGAAAGGAGAGAGAGTGAAAGGGAGAGAAAGAGGGAGAGAGAGAAAGAGAGAGAGAAAGAAAGAAAGAAAAAGAGAAACAGAGAGAGAGACAGAGAGAGTGAAGAAGAGAGAGAGAAAGAGAGAGTGAATGAGAGAGAGAAAGAGAGAGAGATAGAAAGAGAAAGAGAGAGGGGGAGATAGAAAGAGAAAGAGAGAGAGAAAGAGAGGAAGAGAGAGAAAGAAAGAGAAAGAGAGAGAGAAACGTTATTGTATAGTCTTTTGGATGATCCATCGCACCTTTCGGATCATTATAGGAAACAAGCACCTAGAGGATATACTGCATCTCGTCATCGATATGTACATTTAAAAAGTCATGTATTGTCATACAGTTCGAAGTAAACAGACAGGAATATGTCAGACCAATAGCTCGATTAAAGAGGATTGAGAGAGTCGGTCAAAAATACTCACTAAAAAACATGGAACAAAAACATTTGTATGTAAATACTACAAATGTTTTTGTTCCATGTTTTTTAGTGAGTATTTTTGACCGACTCTCTCAATCCTCTTTAATCGAGCTATTGGTCTGACATATTCCTGTCTGTTTACTTCGAACTGTATGACAATACATGACTTTTTAAATGTACATATCGATGACGAGATGCAGTATATCCTCTAGGTGCTTGTTTCCTATAATGATCCGAAACCATTATTACGTGTCATGGCGAAATTCCAAGAATGGTCGAAAAAAAAATACATGATTATTGTTCTAAAACAATACCATAATTATATTTTTAATTTACTTTGAAATTTTGATTGTGTTTGAAAGTCATGACTTTTGTTTTCTTTGAAAGTTCCATTCTTTATTAATATATCATCTAAGAATGCAATTACATATTCCAGCCTCAAAAGTATCGTATACATATTGCATTGAAACATGCTCGGTGCTACTTTCAAACCGAAAGTCTACCGTTTTAATATATAAAAACCTCTACCTGTGTTAATGATTAAATACTTAGTACAGTCTTCTCTTTTGACTTCTGATTTTCGAGAAGACTTTGCTTCTAATCAACTTTGAAAACATCTCCTCTGGTGTAGTAAGTAGATATGCGTGGTCTCTTAGACATTCATTCAGCACGGTTAAGAAATCTGCGCAGACACTTGCACTTCTCTTATTGTTTTTCTTTTCCACGTAGACTGTTTGTGATGTCGATTCAGAGTATTCTACTTTTTAATTACTCCATTTTCTGTTAACTTCTGTACTTCTTTGTCTATCGTTTCTAACGATGAAAATGGGACTTTTCGTTTTGGATTGAATAATGGTTTGACCTTGTCTTTGACATCTCTTCCGGTTTATTCGGTAAAATATAATTCGCATATTTCGTGTTTACCTGAGCGCTTGAGTTTTTGTACTAATATAATTTTCTCTTCATAATTGACTCATTTTTTAAAAAGTTGCTTCATAGCTTTTGAGATATGCAGGAAAAATTATTCCTTCTCCGGGTTTATTTATAAATTCTCTATGGCCTTTGCAGAAAAAGTGTTTGAACCTTGCTTTCGTCACCCTTTTTTAAAAATACTTTTTGCAAAATGTTCTGCTGTTTCACAATTTGTTTTTTCACATTTGTCTGTTTCTTCTGTAAATCTGTTAGTTTTTTTTGTTTGTTTTTTTTTTTTTATTTGAGGGGGTATACTTGTGTACAAACTGTAGCTGTATTTGTTGTACCGCGTTTTTTTTAATTCCATCAATTGTTCCATATTCACCAGAAAGCAACAATATTAACATGTAAAAAAAAATCTGACAAAACACTTGCCGAATAATGACCATTTAATACGGCGCCATAAAAACTACGTCGTCGTATAAGTTTGGCAAATTGATACATATCGAAATTTCGTTCTCGGTCGTCCAATTTGTTGTATAGGTTTGTCGCAAGCTCGCAACTGAATTCTGAGTCGCCAATCTTATATAGATTGCGTGCACGTTCGTAGCCGAACAATCTTTCGCCAATGTTATAGATCATCCGAGATTTCGTACTCACATCCTTCATCGCCAAATTTGATATAAATTGGATGTGAGTTCGTTCTCGAATCCTTCGTCGTCAAATCTGATTATTTCTGGGGAAATATAACCGGTATATATTGATGAGATGAAACACAATTTAAAACAAGTTTAATGTACAATGTAATAAATAAGAAATTGACACTCGGATTTATCTCGAATGCTTACTCTCTTACATTGATTACTTCTTACTAGTGTCTTTTATAAACAAAGTAATCCATTTCAGAGGGTTTAACAATCATCCACTATATATATATATATATATATATATATATATATATATATATATATATATATATATATATATATATATATATATATATTAGGGAATACCATGCGCTGTACATAGAGGGATGCCGACACCTCGCTGAAATAGTTGCAAAAATCTAACGTCTTTATGTCCCCTAAGGGACATGCGACTGGGGACTGCTTGTGAATTTTAGACTCTCATGAAACTTCCTCCTTCGGAGGAAGGCAGTTAAACCCGCTTTAGGGTTAGTGGCGCAGTTTCAATTTTATTTTAATTTCAATTTGCATTTCATATATATATATATATATATAAAATGTTTGAAGCAGAGAGTGCCAGAAGATAAAGAAAATTCCATATACGAGCGTAATATTAATCTATATATGTACTACAGATGATCAGAAAGACATTGGTACCTTCGGTTTTAAATCCAAAGCAAAGAGTGCAAGACTGTGGTCATTTATTTTGGACACTTCAGCCTTTATTTAAATCGGTCTCAACGGGAATGGTGTCCCGCACGTTGCGTAGATTACTGTGCTTTTTTCACTATTCTCAATAGTATTTTATTATTTCTTTTTTATTTTTATTTTTGTTATTATATTTTATTTTTTTGTTTTCCTAGTGCCGATATATCTGTTTAGCTTTTATTTAAAGCTAGAAATAAGTTTGCATTTTAAAAATTTGTTGGGTTTTTTTCCTGAATCTGCTTGCCTGAAACGGGACATAAAACTGATTAATTAATCGAGAGATAAGTACATTAAATACCAAACGGATCAGGAATTGAAAAAGGAAGAAAACTTACAAAATATTCAAATATAACAGGAGCAAAGAAACGATGAAAAACTCCAACAACAGAAAAACTGGTTATGCAATTGAAAAGATAAAAACAGACAACAAAAAATTGAAGAATTAATTCAAACATACTGAAAATGAAAATTTTTTTATCAAAAATGCCATTTAGACTACAATTGATAATTTCACTTATTCGTGGACGAGAATAAATCTTCCCTTCATATTTCAAGAAGTATTAAGAGCTATATAAAATATATTGTGAAAAAATTTTGAGACTAAAAATATTTCTCCAATACTGCGAAAATTAGGGACCACTGAATACAACAAATGTGTTAATCATATTATACCTCGAAAGACTAGCAATGACTTTTGCTGACGTTTTTAAATTCTTAACAGAACAATTCACCTAAAACATCCCTATTCGACAAAAGTTGGAAATGTCTGAACTTTACTAGAAAACACAACAGCTTATCGATGTTTGCATCAATCGTTATTAAACACGGTGGTCATTTCAAACTTTCTCAACTTAGCGTGGATAACTTTAAAGGCGTAAAATTCGTGCAAGGACTTGTATCCACGAAAGACTCTGACAGTAAATGTAGAATGCTAACCATGTTCGAAGAATAACCAACTCTGACGCTACAAAACAGCCAAAAACTTATCAGTATTAAACAAGACTCTAAAATTTTGAAGATACGTCAAAAAGCGCATTCCAACTCTTGTTCAAAAAGAAGTAAAAGCAAAAAGATTAATTTTTAATCTCCATTAAGAT
Organism: Euprymna scolopes; assembly: GCF_053919585.1. Classification (NCBI taxonomy): domain Eukaryota; kingdom Metazoa; phylum Mollusca; class Cephalopoda; order Sepiida; family Sepiolidae; genus Euprymna; species Euprymna scolopes. The sequence continues at coordinate 27,103,548 of NC_136504.1, forward strand.
AAAAAGAAAGATTACCACCAGGCTCTTGTGACCGTTGTGGAGCACTTCATTGGTTTAGAGATTGTCTATACTGCTTTAAAACTTCACTTTTAATAAAGACGGACATTAGAGTTCACATCCTATTGAATGAATAAAGGAAATGAAATCGGATTAAAACCAAAAGGCAGACATAAGAAAGTGTGTACAGGAATAAAAATTTCAAATTAAAATCTGGTCCTTATTTGTTCATAAATAACCTGCATACATAAAAAAAGGCCAAATAAAGCAAGCGTGCTAAAAATTACAAGAAATAAAGGGAATAGGAAATTATTGACAACACTACATTAAAAAGAAATCCCCAAAACTTGAAAATGTTCGTGCAAATTTATTTGGCACAAACCGGATTTATAAATTTGGTGGATTTATCAGTAAACAACTTTTGACAGAAAATAGTTTAATTGAAAAACTATATTTTGTTTTTATTTATATGCAAATTTAAAGGTTGTTATTGAGATAATTTAAAATCTTATAGTTTTGTGATTGTAATATTTTTCTATTATTGTGAGTATTATTTGTATTCTATTTTTATTATCAATGATTTTATTATTAATTATTTTATTATCTTATATATGTTATGTATAGTTTATTAATGACATTATTATTTGTACTCTTCTTTTTTCTTCGTCTTTTTTCTTTTTCCTATCTTCTCTGTTGCTTTCTTTCTTTCTTTGTCCGCCTTGCTTCTTCTCTTTATTTTGATATATAATTTTTATTCTCGCCATTTTTTTGTCATCTTTCTTTTTCACATATGTTTTTTTTTTTTTTTGGAATGCCACGGGATGTGACCTTCTGATAAATTTTGTGCTTGTAAACTTCTGTAAAATTTTCGTTACTGCCTAAACATTTGTATAAACTATATCGCCTGAAGAGATCTTTAGTTACTTGTAACTAGCTGACCGAAACATGCTCATGAATGTGTTGTGACGTATTAATGCTTATCTAAAACAAATAAAAAGTATCTCTCTCTTTATATATATATATATATATATATATATATATATAATTATATATATATATAGATATATATGTGTGTGTGTGTTTATATATATATATATATATATATATATATATATATATATAGAGAGAGAGAGAGAGAGAGAGTGAGAGAGAGAGAGAGAGAGAGAGAGACAAAAGATTGGTGATTTGAAAGCCTTCCGACGTGGTCTTTTCTATGATTTTCATCTTTAAATATTTTTTCTTGAGTTCAAACTGTTCTTATTAATTTTCTTAACTTTTGAATTGAGTTTACGTTTTAGCTGAAAAAGTTATACAGGGTTGCTTGATCTGGAAACTCAGTCGAGCACCTACCAGGAAAATACTGACAAAGTAGGAAAAAAAACTTCTAATAGCTGAATAGTTATCTCCCGTGTTAAACATAAGTGATTGTGTTTTATGAAGCTTTCCTCATCTTCGCTTTCTTTTACGCAAACTTTCTTACGCTCGTTTTGGTGACTGTTGTAGCGAGAACATAAATAGCGTTATCATACTAGAAATAACTTCTACAAACCTATATATATATAATTATTTTTAGATTCCCGAAGGAAGTAAGATTGTACACAGTATATAAATACTCTACCCAATTTCTACAGACACTTCCTTTACAAAGAATGTCGAGAAAATAAGATAATGATGCCAACGAATGATTATTCCATTTTTACTTTTTCGTTGACCAACTGACTTTGACAAAAAGCCAAAAAATGAACTATGAAATTTTTCCTTGAAAGAGAGAACCTTGAATGTCTACTAGACGCTGTCATCAAGTGACTACGGTCTATCTATACAGACGTTTGTCAGGACATGACGTGAAGATACATTTCCCTTACAAATAAATCCCGACTAAATCTATATAATTATAAAACTCAAATGATCTTGTAACGACGTATGTAACCCACTTTCCGGTTTACGACATCCGGTTGCGCATGCGCGCATGGCCTGCGCACTGAAATATTAACGTTATTATTTCGGAATTATTATTTAACATGGGAAGAGTGGGGTTTAAAATAACTTAAACGTAATAAAGAAATGAACGATGTAACAAAAAAAGCAGAAAGTATTAACGGTTGTTTATTTGGATAATTTAAACGCGAAAAACAAAAAACAAAAGAACAATTGGGACGCTAAAATATTAACGTTATTATTTCGAAATTATTATTTAACATGGGAAAAGTGGTGTTTAAAATAAACTAAAAACAAAAAAACAATTGGGACGCTGAAATATTGACGTTGCTATTTCGAAATTATTATTTAACAAGGGAAGAGTTGGGTTTAAAATAACTTAAACGTAATACAGAAATGAACGATGTAAAAAAAGGCAGATATATCAAAATTTGAATTTAGCTAAAATAAGTATTTTAATCCTTGGCCTTCGGGATCCAATGTTGTGGACAACGTGAGGCCGCCGTGGGACCGGGAAAGACAAATGGTCTACGTTACGATCCTGGCCGTGGCGAGAATGGTGATTTGGACGTCGCGTCTGCAAGGTTGCCGGGGGGTGTTGTCTTTTTCTGATCAAGATCTGATCGCGTTCTTTAAACACCAACTACGGGTGAAGATCAGATGTGATAGAAGAAGGCTGCATCGCGCGGCATTTGACAGAAGATGGATACATGTGGCAAGTCTGTGTGTACGAAGAGGAGCCAAATTTGAATACGTGTTCCCCGCCTAGGTGTGGAACGCGCAGTTCTGTAAAGTAAAATTAAACAAGTAGTCTCTCAGCTAGCTGAGTGTGTGTTCCATCCCTCCCCGATTAGGAAGCCTCCAAGATCCCCATCCCCTCTTACCTGCAATTTTTGTTTTCACCCCTTCCTCTAAATTTTACCCATCTTGGAGAAAAAAAAATACAAACTAACCTCCATCCCTTACCCACAAAAATTTTCTTTTCTCCATTCACCCCCATCTAGAGGGCATCCCCACCTAGAGACTGACCCGCAGAAGCGAGGTTCCTTTTACAAACCTAGTGGAATGGGCAGTCTATCAACTAGACGGGGTTGGGAGGGTCCTACTAATCACCTTTTGTTTTTTCTTCCCCCGCCCTCGACACAAATGAATTATTGTTACCATTTTATTGTTATCTTTTTTTGTTTTTACACGTCAATAAAAAATGTTTTAAAAATTGGGAGTTACTAGGACGTCCCCCAATATGAAAGGGTGAATGCGGTATTATGGTGAAAGAAGATACTAGCTGGGAGAAACTTTTGACTTTGTTTAGTTCTGGAGTGACAAGGATGACCAACGACCCCCAAAATCCCCCCTTTTGAGTTGGCCATGTGCCTAAGTTTTTTGTTCATCGTTGATTTTTTCTGTATTTTTTTAACATGAATAAAAGATTTAATATCTCAAAGTGTAGTATCTGTTCTCTGATACATACACAGCGATAGGCAGTGTTGTTCTGGCGACACATTCTCGTGCCCGGAACACCTGACGAGCTTGTTGGGTAGCGTTCTGTCCGCACCCCCACTTTGTCTGTCTTTCTCTGCTCTCCCCCCTCCCCCACGGGGGGGGATCCGAGCTGATAATTTACGACCTTCCCGCGAGGGAGGGTCGGAAACACCTTCTCTCTTCCCTCCACTAACTTCCCACTCCCTCTCTCAGTTCTATCTCCCCTCTTGCCGCCTTTTGGCGCCACCTCTTTTTGGCGCCAAAGTCGGCTCCCCACTTTGGACGCTGATTCCACGTCACTTTTTTCAGTAAATTTTTTTAAAAGAGGGACTCAAAACGGACACCCCCAGCCCGGGGGCCACCAATATGGATACCCTCAGCCAGGGGACCACCAATATGGATACCCCCAGCCAGGGGGCTACTGCTCCCCAAGAGGACGAATCCCCAACAGGAGAAAAAACAACTGCTGATGGGGCGTACCGTCCGGGTATGACACCATTGGACGCTCCCCAGAAGGGGGAAAATTTAACAACAGCTCCCCCCGAGGGCGACTCCCCTCAAAGGGGAGCAAAACCAAAATCGGTCGTAGCATCTCACTCCAACCACAAAAAGGAGGAAGTGCGAGACCAAAAGGACAATAAAGGGGACAGCGCTCCCCAGGAGGGCTGCTCTCCCAAAAGGGGAGCAGATCAAGAAAATGAGGGGGCATACCGCCTGGACCTCACAAACGAGGAAGGGGCAGATGGCCTCAAAGTAAACAAAAAAGATCATGCTCCCCAAGAGGCCGACTCCCCAAAACGGGAAGCTGCTCCCGAAAAAGACACTAAAAAGGGAGCCGCCGCCCAAAAATGTGACACTCCCACAAAAGGACTGACCAAGATATCTGGGGAGGCAGGAAGCGTCGCCAATAAACAGGCAGGGGCGACCTCCATAAAAGACCAAAAACGGTCTAACCCCACTAAAGACCCCATACCAACACCAACAAGAGGGTCTGCGTGGGGGAAGACCGTAGAAAAACAACTGTCCCCTCAAGAGTATAGAGACCTGTACCTGACAAAGTACAGACAATACACAGAGGGGGCAGATATAAAACCCATACCAGATGCCTGGGAGGCGATTGAGGGCAGAGTCCTGTCCTTTGCCATTTCCGATATACCGGAAAACCGCCTCCTAGGGATGAAGAAGGAAGACATGGCGGGGCTCCTCCACAAACTTAACATCCCAGTACTATACCTGTACCAGAGGAGCTTTGCTGTGTGGGACATCCTCCTACCCACCAAGGATGATGCGGAGAGACTCTCCCTCCAAGAAATAAAGCATGGGAGAGTCAAACTAATTCCTGAATACCAGGGCAAGAGAAGGACTCGGGTGCAGGTATTTAATGTGCCAACCCAAATACCCGCGGAAGTATTAGGATGCCTCTTCAGCCAGTACGGTGAGGTAGAACAGGTGACCCCAGTACGGTCAAAAACTGGGACTCACCTGGGCTGCTACACAATAGCAATGAGGCTGAAGAGGGAGGGTGTTCGAGCAATACCACCGCTGCTGACATACAAAGACGCCAGCATAACGGTAGTGGTGGAGGGCCGTCGTCCACACTGTTGGTTCTGCCAAAAGCAGGGCCACATGGCTAGGAGTTGCCCCCAAAGGGTAACCCCTAATCAAACAACACAAAAGGCGGTCACAACCCCTGAGACAACGCCTGCACCAAAACAGGCGGCAACAACCCCTGCAACTGCAGCACCAACCCCAGCTCCAAGGAAAACCCAAACCACCCAGGAGGCCAAGGGGGAAGAATGGAACACGGTAGTGAGACAAAAGCGGAAACACATAATCCCTTCTGCCACCGTCCCACCACCAGCCCAAAAATCGAGGCAGGAGCCTCTGCAATGCAGCAAAAACAACAGCCACCGCAGCCAATGCCGCGGAAACAACTGCAGCAACAACTACTGCAGCAGCAAAATCAGCAAGTGCAGCAGAAGCAGCAGCAGCAACGACACCAGCGAGAGCAGCAACAACAAAAACAGCTGCAGCAGCAAATAGAGGAGCAGACACAACCAACGGTCCCCACACCAATCGAGACGGGGATCAAGCGGAGAAAAGACTGCTCCTCTGAGGATGAATCCGCAAGTGAGAGGGAGAGGAACTCAACCTCACCTCTCCCCGGTTCATTCGAAAGAATGAAAAAGAAAAACAAAAGAAGAAAAGAGGAAGAAAAGGTGGCCCCCACTCCCTGTGAACATACACCACCCCTAACAACAAAATCCACTTCCACCCCCAAACCACACACTGCACCAACACCAGACACCGCACCAACACCAGACACCGCACCAACACCAGACACCGCACCAACACCAACACCAACACCAGACACCGCACCAACACCAAACACCGCACCAACACCAGACACCACACCAACACCTGTCCCCACACCAAGGCAAACTGAGCCACTACCCCAAAAAGAAAATGAAAAGAATGAACCGAGGGAGAGGAGAGACTCCTCTGCCTCTTGCAGACCAAAGGTCCTTGCCCCTGAGGAACTATGTAATGTAGACCCTCTATCTGTGGCCACAGACATTTCCCATCGGCAGAGGAAAAACTTAAAACCTCTGCTCGATTACAAACAGATAGAGAGGAAAGATGTAAATATCCCCTCAAATTTCCCGGACGTCCCACTCCTAATAACTTTTGTCAGAACTCCAGAGGCCTGCAAGACCAACTTGTGGACAAGGCTGCAGGCCGCTGAAGGGGCGTTTCCGGGAATTGAACTGGTGAAAAAAAATGACCCTTCTCTTGATGAACTGTCAAAACAATGCAAGGGAAGGGTCCCCGTGTTGGTCCATCCGTCACTCTACAGGGCCATAAAATTAATTTATCCTTTGGACGTCGGCAGCATTGCGAGAGAAGGTCAGGATATGAAAAACCTGACCACCTTGAGCATGGCACATAACGTCGGCGTCCTCTCCCCAGCTGACTTCGGAGCTGAGTGTGACACACCCTAAGGTAGATACCATGGCTTTGAATTTGGCAAGTTTGAATGCGAGGGGCTTGAGATCACCGGGCCGGGCGGCTCGCCTCCGGCACGACCTCTTGTCCCTGGGAGTGGATGTGGCTGCGATTCAGGAGACGCATTTCGTTTCCTCTGTGGACTGTCAGGTGCTGGCCAGAGATTTTGAGGTTTTCTCAGCATATGGCAGCCCGCGGCGGAAGGGAGTTTCTGTGCTGGTTAAACGTACCCTGTCGGCGACGGTCGACGTTGTCCATAGAGATGCGGTGGGCAGGCTGGTTGTGACCGATGTTGCCGTAAAAGATTCTGTGTTTCGGGTGATCGCGGTTCATGCGCCCACCACCGCTCGTGAGAGGGTCTCATTCTTCAGTCAGCTTGACGCGTTTGTAGATTGTCGGAAGCGGGTAGTGCTAATAGGAGATTGGAACGCCATCTTAGACCCCGAGATAGATAAGGTAGGAGGCGATGCTAGAGGATTGGAGAGGTGCGAGTCCAGCCTGGCTGATCTGATGGCTAGATGCGGTCTGGTCGACAGGTTTCGGTTCGAGCATCCGGGGCGGGAGATGGGGACGTGGACCAATAGCATTTCCTCCTATCCAAATACCTATTTGGACAGGATGTTAGTTAGGAGAGGCGAAGTAGACTTCTTATCTTGTCCCACGTTCACTTGGCTAGGCCAGACGGACCATAAATTAGTTATGGCCCGGCTGAAGCTAGGAAATAGGCCTAAGTTAGCGGGGTACTGGAAGTTAAACACCTCCCTTCTGGAGATACAAGACTTCCAAGAATAGTTAAGAGAATTGATTAAAAAGGCACTAGTGGGGGCGGTTACCGGGAGTAAGTGGTGGTTAGGTCTCAAAGCCAAGATCAGAAGCTTCTCCGTCAAGTATGCCCAGCGCCTCGCACTAGATAAGGCCAAGACGAAGAAGCAGCTAGAGCAGAAACTAGCCCAGGCTACGGGGGAGGGTGATAGGGTTAGTCAGGAACTAGCTAAGCAGGACCTTCTACGCGAGACTAGCGAGCGTTACGAAGGCCAAGTAGTTAGAGCTAGGCTTAGAAAGATAGGCAACGAAGCAGTCAATTCTGATGCAGACGTGCGCCGTGAGGTTTCTAGGCGTGGCTCGGACAAATATATTGCGAAAGTCAAACATCCGGATGGACGCACCCTGGAATCGACTCGGGAGATCTGCGAGGGGTTTCGAGAACATTTCGAGAAGCATTTTACGCAGCAGCCCGATCTTCCGGTCCTTGAGTTTAGCGACTATTTGGCCGACTCTCCCCGCCTCGAGGCGGTTAGAGCGGCTGGTTGCGAGGGCCGGGTGACGGAGCGGGAGGTCTTTACTGCGCTGAAGCAGGTCAGCTGTGACAGATCGCCAGGACTTGATGGTCTGCCATACGAACTGTACTTGAGGCTGTCGCCCATGTTTCTGCCTCTTCTGACGGATATGTTCAACCATTGGTTTGCTCAGGGATCCATCCCAGGGCAGGTGACCAAGGGAGTGATCACATTGCTGAAGAAAGGTGACGGGCATGGAGGGGAAGAGTTAGACGACTACAGGCCCATAACTCTGCTAAACACAGAGTTGAAGATTTCGGCCAAGGTCCTGTCGAATCGGCTGCAGGTTGTTATCGACGAGTTAGTTGAACCGGAACAGAACTACGCTGTGAAGGGGAGATCGATTCAGAACAACTTGCACCTGATCCGCACGATCCCAGAGGGGGGAATAGATGACGACACGGAAGCCGCGCTGATAAACTTAGATCAGTTCAAAGCTTTCGATAGGGTCGACGATTGTTTCCTGGCATCTGTCTTAGAGGCCGCCGGTTTTAAACCGGACTTTTGCAAGTGGATCTCCATAATGTATCGACAGTCCATGGCTGTCGTGCAAGTCAACGGAAAGCGCTCGAAACCCTTTGTTATCTCTCGGTCGGTTCGTCAGGGTTGTCCACTGTCGCCCCTACTTTATGTCCTGGCTTTGGAGCCTCTTCTCCGCAAGCTGAGACATGGGGAGGCAAATTCGGCCCTGCGCGAAATGGCTCTGCCTGGCGGCTCAGCTGCCAAGGTATCCGCGTTCGCCGATGATGTCACGATCTTCGTGTCAGGCTTCAGAGACATTGAGGTCGTGTCGGAGGCACTCACACAGTACGAAAGAATCACGGGGGTCAAGATAAACCGCAACAAGTCGGTAGGACTGCGGTTGGGCGCATGGAGTGGCAACGCAAACCTCCCTGCGCCCTTCAGCTTGACAGATGGCCCGGTCCGGATCCTCAGTGTGTGGTTCGGACCAGGTCTCCAGCTTAACAAGAATTGGTTGGAGGTACGGTCAAAGGTGGAGGCTGCAGTCAATTCGTGGCTTCCTAAGAAACTTTCCTTAAAGGGTAGAGCTGAGGCGTGCGCCACTTACGTCTTTCCTCTCATCCTTTACCGACTGGCCGTACTTCCCCTGCCTGCACAACACCTAAAAGCTCTTGTCGAACTCTTGTCCTCGCTCCTTTGGGACAGAGGAAGACACTGGGTGAGCAGACAGGTCTGTATTTAACGTCCGTGTGAGGGAGGCTTGGGAATGCCGGACTTGAAGTGTCATCGAGATGCTGAGAGGCTGCCCTTCCTGAGCCACTATATGCAGGATGACCAACCGTGGCAACTTGTGGTTACTGCCGCCTTCCCCGACCTCGTTCTCGACCCTTCCATCGAGAGCCGTCGCAGGCCACGGGGAGAATCTGCCTACATGAAAGAGTGCCGAACCGCGCTAAAACGACTACCAAGGTCCAGTGACCTTGTGACTGCTACCCGTAGGGAACTCCACAGGGATCTAGTGAAGGGGGCCGCTGACGACCCGCTATGCGCGCGTTTGGGGTGGCAGCAGAGTGAGATCCGCTCCGCGTGGAGCTGGGCGCCAGGTTCGAGTCATCTGAACAATTCGGAGTTCTCTCTGACCTGGCGATTGGCCCGAAATGCACTTCCACTCAACAACATACAATGCAGTTCCGGGTTTTTGGAGTCGCCTGATTGTCCCCGTTGTGAGACAACGGCCGTAGAAACTACGGATCACGCTTTCTTCGATTGCCGCGAACTCCGCCAGTACTGGTCGTATGTCAGCAGAGTGACGGCTCGCATCGATCCTGAGCATCCTCACCCAATTACTGTATCCAATGTTGTGGACAACGTGAGGCCGCCGTGGGACCGGGAAAGACAAATGGTCTACGTTACAATCCTGGCCGTGGCGAGAATGGTGATTTGGACGTCGCGTCTGCAAGGTTGCCGGGGGGTGTTGTCTTTTTCTGATCAAGATCTGATCGCGTTCTTTAAACACCAACTACGGGTGAAGATCAGATGTGATAGAAGAAGGCTGCATCACGCGGCATTTGACAGAAGATGGATACATGTGGCAAGTCTGTGTGTACGAAGAGGAGCCAAATTTGAATACGTGTTCCCCGCCTAGGTGTGGAACGCGCAGTTCTGTAAAGTAAAATTAAACAAGTAGTCTCTCAGCTAGCTGAGTGTGTGTTCCATCCCTCCCCGATTAGGAAGCCTCCAAGATCCCCATCCCCTCTTACCTGCAATTTTTGTTTTCACCCCTTCCTCTAAATTTTACCCATCTTGGAGAAAAAAAAATACAAACTAACCTCCATCCCTTACCCACAAAAATTTTCTTTTCTCCATTCACCCCCATCTAGAGGGCATCCCCACCTAGAGACTGACCCGCAGAAGCGAGGTTCCTTTTACAAACCTAGTGGAATGGGCAGTCTATCAACTAGACGGGGTTGGGAGGGTCCTACTAATCACCTTTTGTTTTTTCTTCCCCCGCCCTCGACACAAATGAATTATTGTTACCATTTTATTGTTATCTTTTTTTGTTTTTACACGTCAATAAAAAATGTTTTAAAAATTGGGAGTTACTAGGACGTCCCCCAATATGAAAGGGTGAATGCGGTATTATGGTGAAAGAAGATACTAGCTGGGAGAAACTTTTGACTTTGTTTAGTTCTGGAGTGACAAGGATGACCAACGACCCCCAAAATCCCCCCTTTTGAGTTGGCCATGTGCCTAAGTTTTTTGTTCATCGTTGATTTTTTCTGTATTTTTTTAACATGAATAAAAGATTTAATATCTCAAAGTGTAGTATCTGTTCTTCAGATGCTGCACTTCTATTTCTTGTTCTCTTTCGGTGGAGGAGAAATCCTTCACGACTGAGACAATTTTTATTTTTGTACCTTTTCTCCACGTTAAAAAACGACCCTGGTGTCTAACTCTGTCCCGTGGGGAGGCATAGTAAATAGGTATAATAAGTATTATGGTATCTGTTCAGTGCACATTTACCTATAAGTATGACCAACCACTTATAATTCAGTAACTGCAATTTTTTTTTCAAAAATAATCAATTATAATAAACAGAACGACTCATACAAATTTATCTATATGCTTTTTTTCATTTTAATATACTTTCATAGAAATATTTCTGTTATGTCAAAAAAAAACTACTTTCTTTACATCACAAGTGTCACGCTCATACATGAATTTTATGGCTAATATAACATACTGACCCAACGGGTCATGGGTAGTCTAGTATTATATATGTGGCTGGGAACCGTTTGTGAATTTTATACTCCCATGGAACTTCCTCCGGAGGAGGAAGCTGATTTACCCTGAATAGGGTGAGTAGAGTACCCCCCCCCCACACACACATACTAAATATTAAAAATCACATAGTATTCGCGGCCCAAATATGATCTCCTCGGTATGGTTTACCCACACTGAAAAATGGCGCACCTTCTTACATTGAAGTTACTTCAAGTAACAGTACAAAGCTGGATACTCCACCAGACTAGATGGATTTTTATCTAAAAATCCAATTAGACAAAGAGACCACAAGGAAAATATTGTGTAAATGGTAAATTGAGGAAAGGGAATTAACGTTCGCAACTTCTTTACTAACTCGATGGCGAAGAGAATTAAAGGAGAACTTTAATGGAATATTCGAATATCTATGTTCACTTTTTGTTCCATTTTACTTCAGTCAAAGTTCTCAGAAATGAACAGACCCCTTCCAAGGATCTAACACTTGATCTCTATATGAGATGCATAGATATTCGAATCTTTTTTTTTTTTTTACTCATGTTCACCCCTTACAAAGCAAATCGCCACTTGGACATAAGGGGCTACTATTTGGGGCCATGTCTAGAAAAGATTAACAAGATATTTGTTTATGTTACATTTAAACTTCTGCATATCAGTACAGCCAAGGAAGCAGGCAGCAGAAAGAGGGAATTCCAAAGTCCAGCTGTTCGAGGAAAGAAACTATTAGAATAGAAAACCTTCTGGCATTTAGGAATAACAATAGTAAAGGGGTGAGATTTTATTGTTAAGCGGGCTGGTCGGGGATATATACGTCGAGGAGGTACAAGTGAACCAAGTTCATCAGAACACATTCCATTGAAATATTAGTAAAACAGGAACCGTGGTGCAACATTGCGACGATGAGACATTGGCTGGAGCTTAGTTGATAAAGTGGAACCGATTATATTGACAACTCTTTTTTGGACTTTATCTAAGAGGGAGAGACTAGTGGTATATGCACCAGCCCAGATGTGGCAACAATACTACATACATGGGTGAATAGTGGCCTTGTAAGGGTACAGGATACTCTCAGGTGTGAGTAGTCTTCTAGCTCGATAGAGGGAACTCGCCTTCTTTGCAGCAGCCTTTGCAATGTCCTCTATGTATTTGTTCCAGTTCATATTACCTACAAATGTTAAGCCGAAGAGTTTGAAGGTAGAATTCTCAGGTAAGGTGTTATTTGTCATGGATATGCGGGATTGGAGAAGCATCTTTTAATTGATAAAGGGGAGCAGCTTCGTTTTACTAGCATTAAATGTTCCATTAAGTTCTCCTTTACATCTCAAACACGTAGTAAAAAAGTTGGGAAGATAATTTTCCTGTTCCAATTGACCATTTAAATATGTTATAATATACATTTCTTGTGGTCTCTTAGTCTTATAGAATTCCAGAACAAGAATTCATCTAGTCTAGTGGAATATTCAATTTCAATTACTTGCGGTAACATCACTTGGAAAAGGTGTACCATTCCCCGTAAAACCCAGCGTGGGTTAGCCCTACCAAAGATATCTTATTTGGACCACTAATACTATGTGATTTTAAATATTTAGTTCGAATATCTTTGTAGTATATTCTCATGCCAGTTTGAACCGGAAACCCCTCTATACAGAGAAACCTTAAACATTTGAGGTCTTATAAGCATTTTCTTTTAATTATTTTTTCTAAGTTACAGCGTCAACGGTAGCTTCATTGAATAGTGTTTTCTTACAAATTTTGTGAAGAATATTATTGGAAGGGAAGGGCTACTTAACGAAAACTAAGAATTTTTTCCTATGTTGGTTTTAACCATTTGATTGAAAGGAGGAGTAAACCAAATGATTTTTCTTTTACGAGTTTTCTAGATGCGGGCGTATTCTATGTAGGCTCTATATATTCTAATTTAGTTTTTTTATATATATATATATATATCCGCTGCTTACAATGGGCCTTATTGTAAAAATTGTAATGCTTATTAAATATGTCTTTTAATGGGGAGTTAAAACTAATTCTTCTGCTAATGGATTAGAGATATATGACAGATTTAGGGTGGTTTGAGAGAGGGTGGACATATATATCGTTACTCTTGCCTTTTTTATAAGGTTCATGAGTTCGCTTGTTAAGATTTAGTCTTACATCTAGAAAGTAGATTATTTTTAATGTTCGAGGCAATATCAACCATAAGATTGATTTTTTTTTATTCTTTTACGGTAATTTGTTGATCTTATCGCATCTAGGGCCGTCAGTAAGGTATTATAACGAAAACGTATTTGAAAATACATAATTTGAAATCAAAATTAAAAACTGCGTAAGAATTTTTTTCTCCCCCTAATAGCATATCTTTCTTGTAGTCTCTTAGTTTTACTGACTTCCAAGACAAGAATTCATCTAGTCTGGTGAAATATCCAGTTTTGTGTTGTTACTTGAGGTAACATCACTTGGAGAAGATGCACCATTCCTCGTAAAAGCCAATGCTGGTTAGCTGTGCCAAAGAGATCTTATTTGGACCGCTAATGCTGTGATTTTCAATATTTAGTTAAAGTTTACTTGTAGGGGAACAGTATCCTATGCCTGAAAGACGTTAGATAGTGTCTAGTGGGCATTGAAGTTGATGTGGAGTTCGAAACGTAATAGCTAATATTAACCTTGATGTGTACAATAGTCCAAATTAAAAAAAATGTATGTAAATGATAACGCCTCATTTTAAAAAGTCCAGACTTAAAAAAATACATGATGCATTCCAGATTTTGTTATCCTCCTTAGCTCTTCATGACAGTTTGGTTTTGTATATGCCGAGGCTAGTATAACCGCACGTATTATTAAATTGCTTTTTTTTTTAATTTCTACTCACTAGTTCTCACACAGTGTTTTTCTGTGCAGATGTCAGTAAAGATTCTGTTTCTCTGTTAATATATCTTTTTCTTAGCCACGTCTAGGGGTCTTCGTGTTTTTCTTCTTTTTTCATTCTTATGGATCGTCCATATAGCTCTTGCTCTACCCAATTTTCTTCTTCTTTTTTTCACTTCTGGTTTCATCGTTTATTGTATTGTATTCTTTAGTGATGTTTCTCTTTCTGTGTTATAACTTGCGCACTTTTCCGAGTCATGTCTTTTCTACAAAGTCTTTTACATTTATTAAACCTCTTCCCTCTTCATTCCTTTTCACGTGGAGTCAGTGTCGTCTTTTGTGTGTAACGCATTATGCATAGTCATTAGTTTCTTCGTTTTCTGATCAAGATGCCCAAGATCTTTTTTTGGTTAGCCTATGAATTGTCTAGAATACCTTATTAGCTATACTGGCCATGTGTTTATTCCTTTTATTAGATTTCTACTGTATAGTTTTGTTTCTAAGAGTTTCCTTGTTCTTTTCATGTACTCTTTTTTAATCTCCTCTTTCATTTCTACAGATTTGATTATTATTATTATTATTATATTATTATTATTATTATTATTATTATTGTTATTATATTCATTATTATTATTATTATTATTATTATTATTATATCCATTATTATATTATTATTATTATTATTATTATTATTATATTATTATTATTATTATATTCATTCTTCTTCTTATTATTATATCAATTATTATATACTTATTATTATTATTATTATTATTATTATTATTATTATTATTATTATTATTATTATTATTATAGCAATTATATTATCATATCCATTATATTATTATTATTATTATTATTATTATTATTATTATTATTATTATTATTATTATTATTATTATTATTATTATATCCATTATTATTATTATTATTATTATTATTATTATTATTATTATTATTATATTTCTTATTAATATTCAATATTATTATCATATTATTATTATTTAATATAATGATATTCTATAGTTTAATTTCTTATATTTTTATTCAATATTATATTATTTAATATTTGATAATAATAATAATAATAATAATATTCATTATTATTATTTAATATTTTTATTTTATATTATTAGTTATTATTATTTTATATTATTATTATAATTCATTATTATTGATATTTAATATTATTATAATAATCCTCACTGTGAGTTCTAACACAAGTCATCATCAGAGTTGATAACAACTGGTGTTCCCTGGAGTTTGAGTGACAAGTTCTTTATTATTTTTATTATTTACTTACCAGTGGTCATACCGACCATTATCAAACATCTCTCTTTGAGAACCACTTGTGGCAACAAATCTCGCCAGATTCCCAGTACTCTCTATCTATTTCGATACCATTGTAGATGAATTTGCATTATCGTAACAGCTGCTTACTATTGATTCATCCTTGGCGCCGATCGTTGGTCTTGTCTGAAATTCGGGTGACAAAAAGCCTCTCCAAGATCGGAGTCCTCTTTGCACTCATCCAGCGGAGGTCTGTCTAGTGTTTCTCTCCTCGGTCTTTCCATCCTCCTTGACCCTCCTCGTTTATTTAGTGTGATTTTTGGTCACACACACACACACACACACACACACACACACACACACACGCACACATACACAAAATAAAATAAAATAAACAAATAAAAAAAATAATGGGGGGAAAGTAGGGGCTCAGGGGGTTAACTTCCTAACCCTAACTTACTAACCCCAACCCTAACTTACAATTACACAGTTTCAGTTTTCAATATTTCGTGTTATGCTCCTTTGTTTTTACCACCTGTAGCATTTTCTGCATGTCCAGTTTATGCCTGCAACTTATGTGTGTTAGTTCTGCATTTAAGGGTTTGTTAGTCTACGCATGCAGGAGTTTTCTTTAATATTTCAGCCGTTACTGTTATCTGTTGTATCTTGTTAGCCATCCCTCTGATTATTATTATTATTATTATTATTATTATTATTATTATTATTATTATTATTATTATTATTATTATTATTATCATCATTATTATTATTATTATTGGCTCACATAGAGCTTTCACACAAGTCAACAAACGATCTGATTGGAAACCTGTGGTATTCTCTGGAAGCTGAGTGACAACAAGTCTCCCCAGACGTCCAGCTCTCTCCACCTCCTTCGATAGCATTTGCAAATAAATTTGCATCGTCGCAACAGCCGCTTACCATTGATTTCTCGCTGGCAGTGGCCATTGGTTTATACTGGAATTTGAGTGGCACTCAGCCTCCCCAAGGTCCCAGTTCTCTTTGCGCTTGTCCAGCCGAGGGCTGGTTGGCGCTCGCTCCTCGGTCTATTATTATTATTATTATTATTATTATTATTATTATTATTATTATTGGCTCAAAAGGAGCTTTCACACAGGCCATCAAAGATCTCTCCTGGTAAAGAACCTATGATTTTCTCTTGGAAACTGAGTGACAACAAGTCTCCCCAGGTTTTCAGTACTCTTTATCTCATTCGATAGCATTCGCAAATGAATTTGCGTTATCACAACAGTCACTCGCTATTGATTTCTCGCAAACAGCGGTCATTAGTCTTCACTGGAATTTGAGTGGCAATAAACCTCCCCAAGGTCCCAGTTCTCTTCGCACTTCTCCAGGTGTGGTCAGCACACACTACTCGGTCTTTCCATCATCATTGACTCTTCTCGGCTCTTTGGCATTGCTCTTTTTTTAGGTGGGGGTGGGGGTGATTGGGCAATGGGGGGGCAGTGAATAGACAACATAGATATGCAGCTTTAATGTTCTTGGTTCCATATAACGCTTCTTGATGTTTTGCCTTCGCAGCTGCTCGTCTGGCCCGCGCATCATGTGTGCCATGTGTATTATAGTGTCCGCGTTCAAGGGGTTTCCTGAATATTTCAGCTGGTTTCATTATTGTTATTCGTTGTATCTTTCAAGCCTTTCCTCTGATTCCAATTTCTCCAGTTCTTTTTTCAAAGCTTTTCGGAATTGTTCCCAGTGCTCCTCCTCCGAGTACTATTATTATTATTATTATTATTATTATTATTAATAGTAGTAGTAGTAGTAGTAGTATCTATTATTATTATTATTATTATTATTATTATTATTATTATTAATATTTCTCTTGTTTCATTATCTTTTCACGATCATTCTTCGTCTTCCGTTATTCACTTATTGTTCCTACTTTATTCCTTTTCTTCATCTTCTTTTTCTTTTATACTACTGCTACTACTAATAATAATAATAAAACTATTATTATTATTATTATTATTATTATTATTATTATTATTATTATTATTATTATATCCTCTCGTTTTCCCCCTCTTCTGTTATTCTTCCTAACTCCTTCACTCCCCATTCTCTTCCCTGTTCTTACCTTCCCCTCCCATTCTTTAAGAAAGCTTTGCAAAAGCTGAATATACAGAACGTTTAAAAAAGGGAAGGGGGGTATTGTGCCCTAGCTTCTTATGGTAGTCGACGCAGGGTGCGAATTAGGCGGGCGGCAGGAGTGGTAGGGGGTGGCTGCTTTCGAGGCAATAATCGGCTAAGTTTTCATCAGTTGGCCAGGAAGAGGTTGGCCACGGCGGCAAGGAAAGAGGGTAAGACGGTGACGGATGACGACGGCCCGTACAACCGGCGGACGAAACCAGACTATATGGCGCCGACTTCTTCTGGACGCCATAAACACCCCCTTCCACAAGTCCACCGTCATCATTTACCGTCTCAGTCCCTCATTTACCCCTTTCCTCACCCCTGCCGTCAATAAACACACCGACCAAATAGACCCTCTCCCTCCTTAACCCATCTATTCAGGAACTGCTGAGGGCCTTTGGCTGCCGACAACTATCCGACTAGATTTTTAGAACGTCTCGGCCGGCTAGTGGGGGTGGCACTTCAGTGTCTTGGCCCTTTCTTATATACCCCAGGTCTATAAGAATGATTTTCTCCAACTGCTTCCTTGATTGTCTAGTACGTCAAACGCACACAAAAGGGCCCGATTACTTTTTCGCGTCATTTTGTTACTCCGCTCTCCAAAACAAACACATTCTCTCTTAACTTTCTCTCTGTACAGACACACATACACACACATACATACACAGACATACATACACACACATACATACACACATACATACACATATATTCACACATAAACACACGTACGCACATAGACGCACATAAAAACATACAACCACACACGCGCATATACACATGTGCACACATAAAATCACACTTATACACACACGCATACACACATACACACATGTACGAACACAACCACACTCATGCACACACATACACACATCTATATGTATATGACGGCACAATCACGTTGACACACCAGTACTCGCCAGATCAGCGAAGTTAAGCAACGTCCAGTCTGGCCAGCACCAGATGGGTGACCACTTGAGAAGGCGATGCGCTGTATGTACCGAGAGGTAAAGTATACCAGGTTGGGAAACTGGCGCGGTCTATTCTTCTCTCGAGAGTTGATGGGCCATGGTAGGCAACCCATCTAGTGATGGCTGATGGCGTCACGAAAAAATTCTTGGCGAAGCATCAAGCATTCAGCTACGGACAAGATTTGAATTACACTACAAACTCGTGTAGTGAGTTCAATGTTACATTATGTTTGGTGCCCGGAAAACTCGTCTCGGGAAAACTCGTCTCGGGAAAACTCGTCTCCGGAAAACTCGTCTCGGGAAAACTCGTCCCCTTTCGCTAGGTAGGAAAACTGGTCCCTTATTGAATAAATATCGATTGAAAACACATTTTATGATCGTTCTTGAAGGAGATATTGTTTTTTTTTAAATAGACTATAGCCCCCCCCCCCCATAATATTTAAAAAAAAAAATATTTTTACTTGTTTAATGTTTTTTTTTTTTTTTTTTAAAATAAAATCGATTTTCTAAGTGTCCGTTTTCTACCTAACTGGCTAAGTTCTTAGTGGTTTCACTTATTTTACAGCGTGGGTTTGTATTACTGTACACATAGATTCGAAAAAGTAGTTAAAAAACAAATATATAACAAAAAAATGTTATCAAAGGCAAGATAAGTTACTTTTCTACCAAACTGGATATAATTATCGTGTTTTTTTTCAATTTAACATGTTTATTCAGCTCGAAAAACATGCAGTGTTTACCGATGTATTGGAAAATTCAAAATGGCGGCCGACTTTCTCTTAAACACCGAATATATGTCAACCTATGTCACGGTAATATATATTGAGCGAATTTCTAACAGTATTTTGTCTAGTTTATTATTTATAACACCTTTTCCCGAACTTACCGTGTTTAAGAGAGAGTCGGCCGCCATTTTGAATTTTCCAATACATCATCGGTAAACACTGCATGTTTTTCGAGCTGAATAAACATGTTAAATTGAAAAAAAAAACACGGTAATTATATCCAGTTTGGTAGAAAAGTAACTTATCTTGCCTTTGATAACATTTATTTGTTATATATTTGTTTTTTAACTACTTTTTCGAATCTATGTGTACAGTAATACAAACCCAAATTTTAATATTTTTTAAAATATAATTTAGAGAGGGGGGAGGTTAAAACTATATCTCCCTCCGAAAAACAACCAACAAAAAATGAAATCAAAAAGATTCTTGATAAACGATAGCGGAGTTTTCAATAAAATTTATTAATAAATTTATTTAGTGATTACTTTTTCTCTGAATGATTGATTTTAGAATTTTGAAGTAAAAATTTAAAAAATTAAAAATGAGTTAACGAGAGATTGTTAGCACATGGCATCTCTCTCGCCAAAAAAATATTTCGCTTTTAATTTTTTAGTTAATTTTTGCAAAATTTGACAGGACGACAATAAATGTGGATAATTGATAGAATTATAATTTTAAATAACGCATGAGTGCATTTGGTATGAGAGAAAACGAAAACATAACAACAAAAAACTATCATAATTAAAAAACCAAAACAAAAAAGTAATGCTCCCAGTTTTTAATTTTTTTGTTTTGTTTTTTATTATTGTTTTTATGACTCCAAAAAACATCGTTAAAATAAGAACCAAAAAAATTGTAATTAACTTTGTATGAACATAATAAACGCTTTAAAATAAGTGAAACTACTAAGAACTTAGCCAGTTAGGTAGAAAACAGACAATCGATTTTATTTTAAAAAAAAAAAAAAAAAAAAAAAACATTAAACAAATAAAAAAAAATCTTTTTAAATATTATGGGGGGGGGGGCTATAGTCTATTTTAAAAAGCAATATCTCCTTCAAGAACGATCATAAAATGTGTTTTCAATCGATATTTATTCAATACGGGACCAGTTTTCCTACCTAGCGAAAGGGGACGAGTTTTCTCGAGACGAGTTTTCTGGAGACGAGTTTTCCCGAGACGAGTTTTCCCGAGACGAGTTTTCCCGGGACGAGTTTTCCTAAATTCATTATGTTTACACACATATACACACATACTAACACGTACGCACATACAACTACACACACATACATACATACATACATATATGTATGCATAAACACATACCCATACACACATATACACATACACACATTACGCACATGCACTCTCACACACAAATACACAAACACACACAAAATTAAAATCTCAATGGAGGGGAAATGTTTATTCTAATGATAGAAAGATGTAACACAAGGTCGGCGATGTAAAAAGCCAGCGCCCTAGAAGAAGATTCTGGCTTGCAAAAAAAAATGTCTGGGTAGTCCCATTTGCATTGGTCCTGGGTATGACTTTAAATTATATCCGATGGTGAGGCCCCAGCTTGCGGGTTTTGGGGAGTGTGGAACCACCCTTTAATTACCATTGCTCCCAAGTCCACTCTAACCCAGAGTACCTGATTAAATAGAAACCAACTTGGAAAAAAATATATTCTATTAAAAAATTGTTCTTCAAAATCACTGGCTTCGGCATTAAATAACCGAAAAGGGTTGATATGCCGTAAAACAAAAACAACCAACCAACCCATTGGCATTTCCCAGTAAGGTCACCTCATACGATTAGCAATGAGCCAGCCCCTTCTCAAAGAGTGAGTAGGCAAGTCTTGGGAGGGTGAACCTCCTAGAACTGCACGGGTCACAGAATCATACATCTGAGCCAAGAGAAAAAGCATCTTAACAATGACTTTGGGCCGAGGGATATTTATGTAATAACTAGCGGGGGTACCCGGCGTTGCCCGGGTGTGTTGCTGTGGTGTACTAAGGGTGGGAATAAAAACAGCCCGGTGGGGGGGGGAGAAACAACTGGGTGGAGAGAGGTGTTAAAAAATGTTAGTAGGCTGGAACTCTTGACGCGAAGGAGGAAAAAAATGTGAGATTAAAAAAAAAAGTGATAGTAGGCAGGCAGGCTCGAACCTGTAACGTGAAGGGGAGAAAGATGGTGAAAAAAAAAAACATAACGTGTTAGCCAAATGTATGATGATTTTAATTCTTGGTATTTATTTGCTTCCCTACGAAAGCAGATTATACACAAGGTCGTTTTTAATATGGGGGAAAACCAGCTTCCCCAAAAGTGGGGGCACTCTGGCAGTATCTCCCCCAAAATAGTAATTGTCTCAGTATGAAGGGTTTCCCCTAGATTGACCAAAGACCAATAGCCCGGCCCGAAGGCTATGAAATGTTTTGCCGTTTTTTTTTTTTTTTTCTTTTTTTTACAGTTTCGCTTTATACGAAATCGCCAAACAAACACCTGAGACGACGCCATAGTGGGAATTTTGTTTTGGTGACGATCGTGGAAGCATCATAGTAATTCACTATTTAAAAAGTGATTCAATAAAAATTTCTCAGCATTGGATAGACATATTTTAGTTAACTGGGAAGTAGCCTTGTTGTATACAGTTGAACGGACGTATTATTTGGATTCATCGGACTACTGTTCCCATCCTGAGTGTGATTTTCAAAACGTTTCTTTGTAGCAACAACATTTATTTCCTTATTGTTACAGCTGTGACGTCACCCACGTGATCTAGAACGTTCTCCGCGCCTCTCTCGAGATCCCAAACGTTATCTTGTTCCATGTTCCACGTCTCTTACGTGATCGTTCTCTTTCTCTTTTTATAGTCTTTTCTTTGCTGGTGATGTCGGCTGTTTCATACATAGTGTACAAACACGTTTCTGTGCATCGGCTCCACGCACCTTTCCGCTGAGAAAAATAAAACGAAAGAAGAGTGAACATGCAAGTAAGAGACTGACACGGCGTCAAGCGAGAAATAGGTCCGATTTTGGAGTTAAAGCCGACAACAATTCTCTGCTTGGACTTACAACAAAAAAAATTTTTTTTTTAAACATCAAAACCTGAAGAAAAGATATTTCCCGGCAGGAATAAGTATTCTTAAAAACATTCGGCTTTACATTCCTTTATTTCTCTTTCCTTTCAGGGATAAACCCGGACTTTTTTTTTTAAACACTCAAATTCAAAGCAAATGAACACATATCCAAGGCAATGGCAGAAACACTAGAGGACGACCTCCAATCCGTAGTGGAATGGGGACAAAAATGGTTGGTCACATTCAATGCTGCTAAGACTAAGCTTGTTTCCTTCAATAACTACAAGAAACCTTCTCTACCACCAATAGCAATGGCCAAGAACACATTGCCTGAAAGTACTTCTTTTAAACTCCTCGGCCTAACGTTTACAGGGAATATGAACTGGAATAGATACATTGAGAGCATTGTCAAGGCTGCTGCAAGGAAGGTTGGCTCCCTCTACCGTGCTAGAAAACTACTTACGCCTGCCAGTATTCTATACCTCTATAAGGCAACCATTCGCCCATGTATGGAGTACTGTTGTCACATCTGGGCTGGTGCATCTGCTGCTTGTCTCTCGCTCCTGGACAGGGTTCAAAAAAGAGTCGCCAACCTGATAGGTCCTGAACTGTCATCTAGGCTTCAACCTCTGTCCCATCGACGAGATGTTGCATCCCTCTGCCTGTTCTACAAGTACTTTAATGGTGAATGCTCTGACGAACTGCAAACACTTGTACCTCCCCGACGTAACTACCCCCGACAAACCCGACAAGCTACTAAGTCTCATCCCTTTACAGTAGAGATCCCTAGGTGCAAGAAAGCCTTTTACTCCAATAGTTTCTTCCCCAGAACTGCGGGTCTTTGGAACTCCCTTCCGGGATTCTGCTTTCCCAACTGCAATGATATGCAGAAGTTTAAGTGTAATGTTAACAAACATCTTTCTACTCTTCTCCCCTCATAATGACCCCGCTAATTAATTCCCTAATAGTAGCCCCCTGCTTCAAAGTGGCACTGTGCCTTGTTTGGGGTGAAAATTGAATAAAAAAAAAATTGTACATAAAAGCTATCTAAATGTTAAATGTTTCTTGTCGGTCTTATTATTTTTACATGGAAGTATTATTGCATGCTTAACATATAATAAAACTTATTCATCTCTTAAACATTGTTTATTTTTTAATTACGTTAGTGTGGAGATTTGATGAAGTGTTTACTTAAGGGGGCGGTTCATTAGGAATTTGTTTACGTTGGACTTGAACACATCCAAGTTGTAGTCTGGTGGGAAGCAGGCAGACGGAACAGTAAAGCAATTGGAAAAACAGTTATCAATATTTGCTTGAATAGTATATTTTTTTAATTATAAAGCAATGCTTTAGCAATATACGAAATTAAAAAATTTTCCATTACAAGGTTGAACGATAAAATTGTCGCACTAGAAAAAAACATGATTCCATTTCCGTTTGATGAAAACTGGTTTTCTTTTGTTGCAGACCATCTACTAGTTGGCCAGTTGTTTACAAATCTCAAGAACGATAGGAACCTTTTATCATGTCTGAAAGTGACACAATGTTCAACGAGCGAAATCGGAAATGCACCGATGTACAACTCATGCTCTTTACCGATCAAAGTTATGACAAGAAGACCATTGCCAACGCCCTCAAAATGCAAATCCAAACGGTTCAACGCCTGAGGGCACAGCTCAACGAAATTTCCGGCCATGGTTATGGTTTCAACTGAGGGTCATATCATGCCACCTCACATCTTCAAAGTCGGCTTGAAAGTTAACACCAAAGTGTACCTGGACGTGCTGAAGAATGTGGTGATACCCTGGTGCAATTAGATGGCTACTCGCAGACTCTGGGTTTGGCAGCAGGACTCAGCGCCGGCCCACAAGTTCAAAGAGATCCAGGCTTGGCTTCAGAAAGAGTGCTACGACTTTGTACCTTTCTCTCACTGCTTCTCTCCTCTCCAGACTGAAACCCGTTGGACTACTTCATTTTCTCATATGTCGATAACATCACCAACATGACCTCCCACAACACCAAAGCCAGTCTGATAGTCACCATCCGCCGAGTATTCGCCATTTCCCGCTGGCGCTTGTAGAAAAGGCATGCTCCAAGTTCCGGACTCGTATCGAAACAGTGATTGAGGATGAAGGCGGCTACATAGAATATATGTCAGCACTACCACATAATCAAGTTACTTGAATTGATTATTTCAATAGAAGTTTTAAAATAAAGCTGTAGTGTTGTTTTCTTTAGGGTCACAATTTTACCTGTATTATGAAAATTTGCAACAGTATTTTCACTTATATCACTGTAATTTGTAAACTAATAATCCGATATGCTTAAATTTTAACATGTATCTTTTGAATATTAGTACTTTATCAAAACTATGTCAAGTTTTTAATTAGTGGCATCATCTATTTATTAGGCCCGGAATTTATTGAGTAATGGATTATAGCAACTGTTCTAAATGTAATATATAAACGGCTATAGGCCTGTTTCTCGGTCGGTCTTTCTGTCGTTCATTCTCCATTGTTAAAACTCTTTCTCTTCCGGAACTAAAAGTCGTAGAAAGGCCCTTGGGGCCCCAAATGATTGGATTTTTTTACTGACCGTTCTTTTATGGGTCTTTAACCTGTTAAAATTGTTTTTTTCTTTTAGTTAAAATTGGAAAAATCGTTAAACATTTTGTAAATTGATCTTAGTTTGTTTTTAATTTAGTATTTTAAGCGGTTTATATGCGTGTAACGGTTTATATGCGTGTAACACAGTAACGTCACCAGCTTTGAATGCTACAGTTTTGGTTTCGATACTTGGTTGATGGGACCTGAATTTTTTTTTTTTTTTTAACTTTTGAAATCACCACTCTATAACAATATATACGAAATATGGACAAATTAAAATATCATATTTAAGCGTATTTAATGACCGGGCAAAGCATGAATGAATGGCAAAAGGAAAGTGCTATAATGAACATGAAGACATCCGGGTCTCTCCTCACAAGAATATGATTGGCTGATATAAGCCGTCAATACGGACGGGTATCGCAGCTTGCGGAAGACGTCGAATGGTACTCCGTAATCCAAAAGCGTAAGCAACTACAACGGGGACCAACGGTTCATGAAAGCGGTTTACTAAATTGTATTATTCGATTACTGTACCCAAGACGTCTCAACCACTTCAAACAAATACATCCCTTTCCGGGACATCTTGGAAAAGAAAGAAGGAAGAAGGAGGCAGAAATAATTAAGAAAGAAAAGGCCAGCTTGAGAGTGTTGTTGAAAACGACGAGAATCGGGTGTCTGTAGTAGAGGTCGACTTCTGGCCTTGCAGCAAGTGAAGAAACTCTCCTGAGAAATCTCATCTTCTTCAGACAGATCTGTTGTCAAGTGGTGACCTTTGGGGTCATTATTGGCGTCCCATTCCCATCTACGAACCTAAGATGGCCGACCAACAATCGCCGTTATTTACGCTACAAAAGAGAGACAAGCCTGAATATTCAGTGTGCCTCTTCGTTCATGGCGACCACATTCGCTTTTTTCTTTTTTCTTTTTATTTATTTTTTTTCTTAACGTCCACCCCTTCTATTCAGGGCCACAAGAAGCTGAACTCAATTAGAGGATGTCAGCCAGCACTTCCACCA
>NC_136504.1:27134333-27139333 GCF_053919585.1 Euprymna scolopes
ATGTATATACACATATGTATGCACATACATATAGACATGTATATATATAGATGTACATGTATATATGCATATATACATACATATATATATATACACACATATATACACATATACATATATACACCCATATATATACATACACATATTCAGCTGTAAAAATATATATACATACATACATACATATATATATACATATATATACATATGTACTAATATGTATATATACATATATACATATATATAACAATACATACTTATATACATACATATATATGCATATACATATGTTTATATACATATATATGCATATAAATATACATATATTTACATCCACATATACATATGTTTATATACATATATATGCATATATATATATACATATATTTACATCCACTTATATATACATCAACATATATATACACATATACATATACATATAGATACATATATATATGCAGTTATATACACATACATATATACATATATCCATATATACATACATAAATATATAGATATGCAAAAATATACATATATATATACATATATATACACATATAAATATATATACACGTATATATATACACACATATACATACACATATACACACATATAAAAATATACACATATATATACAGATATAGAGATATATATACATATACATATAAACATATATATACATATATATACATACACATATATACACGTATATATACATATAAATACACATATACATACCTATACAGACATGTATATACAGATATATACATAGACACATATACATATATATACATATATATACACATATTTATACATATATAAATACACATATGTATACATATACAAATGTCCACACATATACATACTTACAAATACACATGTATATACACATATATATATATACATATATATAAACTTATACAAAAATACAAACCTACATATGTATATACACATATGTATGCACATATATAGAGACATGTATATACATAGATGTACATGTATATATGCATATATACATATATATATATATACACACATATATATACATATACATATGTATACCCATAAATATACATACATATATTCATCTATAGAAATATATATACATACATATATATACATATATATACATATGTACAAATATGTATATATACATATATACATATATATAACAATACATACTTATATACATACATATATATGCATATACATATGTTTATATACATATATATGCATATAAATATACATATATTTACATCCACATATACATATGTTTATATACATATATATGCATATAAATATACATATATTTACATCCACTTATATATACATCAACATATACATACACATATACATATACATATATATATACATATATATGCAGTTATATACACATACATATATACATATATCCATATATACATACATAAATATATATATATGCAAAGATATATATATATATATACATATATACATATACACGCATATATACATACACATATATACATATATATACATAGATATATATACATATATTATGAATATATATACATATATACGTACATATACATATATTTATACATATATATGTGCATATATAAATACATATATATACATATATGTATATATATATATGCATACTTATATACACATATATATATGCATATATATGCATATATTTTTATATATACATATATATGTGTTTATATATGCATATATATACATATATATATACATACATATATGTACGTATATATACATATATATATATATGCATATATATAAATATGTACATATAACCATATATAAACATATATATACAGATACAGATATATACACATATAGATATATATACACGTATAAATATATACATATGTATATACATATATATACATATATATACATGTATGTATACATATATATATACGAACGGATGTACATATATATATACATATATATACATATATATACAGGTATATATACATATATAAACATATATATATACATTTTTATAAACATATATATATACGTATACCTACACACACATATATATACACATATATACATACATGTATACATATATACATATATATATATAAATATATATATACATATACGTATAAATACA
This sequence comes from Euprymna scolopes, assembly GCF_053919585.1. NCBI lineage: Eukaryota > Metazoa > Mollusca > Cephalopoda > Sepiida > Sepiolidae > Euprymna > Euprymna scolopes. Next base: position 27,136,460 of record NC_136504.1, read on the forward strand.
TATAAATATACATATACATATAGGTATACGTATAGCTATATATATACATATATATATATATACATATATATATATACCTATACATACATATATATACATACATATATGCATCAAATTATATGCATATATACACATACATATATATTTATACATATACATACATATACATACATATGAATACATATATATTCATATATATGAACATATATATACATACAGATATAAATAAAAATATACATACGTATGTGCATATGCATACATTCTTATACATACAGATATACACTTATGTACATATATATACATATATATATACATATAGATATGCATATACATACATATCTATATGCATATATATATACATATACATACATATATATACATATATATACATATATATATAAATATATATATTTGTACATAAACATTTATATGTAGATATATACATATTTACACATATATATATACATATCTACATATACATATATGTAGATATATACATATTTACACATATATATACATATATCTATATATATATATATGTACATATATATATACATATCTATCTATATATATATATATATAAAATGTCCATATATACATATATACATATATATACACATATATATTCATATATATACATATATATACATTTATATATATACATATATATATTTAAATATATATACATATATATACAAATATATATATACATATATATTCATATATATACATAAATATCTACATGTACATATATATATATATACAAATATATATGCACATACAGATATATACATATATATACATATATATAAATATATACATATACCTATATATATACACATATATACATACATATATATACAACTATGTATACATATATATACACATATATAAATGTACATATATATACATATACATATATCTATACATAGATATGTTCATATATATATACATAGATATATATATATAAATATAAACACATGTATATATTCACATATATATACAGACATATATATACATACATTTATACATATATATATATATGCATAGATATATACATAGATATATACATATATATTCATATACATACACATATATACATATATCTACATATATATGCACATATCTATGCATATATATACATTTATATACACATATATACATATATATACATGTATATGCATATATATACATATATATGCATATACATGTATATACATATATATATACATTTATATGCATATATATACATATATATACATATATATAACTGCAATATACATATACAGTTATACATATATATACATATATATACACATATATACATATATACATATACATATCTACATATATACATATATGCATCTGTATATACATATATATATAAATATATACATATATTAGCGCATATACGTATATATACACATACATATACATATGTATATACATATATATATATATTAAAATGCGCATATACATATATATACACATACATATACATATATATATACATATGGATATATACATATATATTTATACATATATTATGTCAGACGAGTGCCACTCCCTCAGACATTTAAAATCCATGAGCCAAAATGTCTGAGGGAGTATCTATACAAATATGATGTTACAGAGTCTTAGGTTTGTACGACAGCTAAGTCTCTCTCTTGGTTAAAAATATTGAGATCCAGCAACAAGCAAGTGCAAGATAGCCAGCAACAAGTTAAAGTGCAGACAAGCTTAATGCGGGTACTGGTCTTCCGCTTTATGGTTAAATTTAAATATACATATATATATACATATATATTCATACATATACACATGTCTACATATATATATAAATATATATATACATGTATATACATATATATATATACTCTTATATATATACTTTTAAAAATACACATATATATATATATACATATATAAACATATATATACTTATATATATATATACATACATTAATATACATGCATATATATACATATATACATATGTATACACATGTATATTTGTGGACCAAGCGCGAACGCACACCCCACACTTTCAATGAACCACCGCTCTGCCACATCAAACATACGCATCCCAGTGTCTCGATATATCTTCTATCATAATATGTAATCAGTTTTTTGAAATGGGCTTCCATACATAAGGCTGATCAGACACAAACACACACACACAAACACACAGACACACACAGACACACACACCAACACAGCGACATTCATCTGTATATTATATATATGTACACATATATGTATATATATTTATACATATATATATCCATATATATATGCATATACATATATATACATATATATACATGTATACATCTACATATATGATTGCAACGTCTTGTCAGACGAGTGCCACTCCCTCAGACACTTGAAATCCATGAGCCCAAAAACAACTTCTCTCGCCACTGGACAATTTTTATAAAACAATACCTGAGGGAGTATCTATACACAGATGATGTTACAGAGTCCTAGCTTTATACGACAGCTAAGTCTCTCCTTCGGTTCAAAATGTTGAAATCCTGCAACAAGCAAGAGACAGATTGCCAGTTAAAAGTTAAATTGCAGACCAGCTTATATCGACATATATACAAATACATACATATAAATATATATATATACATACAGATATATACACACCAATATATAAATATATATAGATATATACATATATATACACACTTATATATACATATACACACAGAAGCATGCATATATATACATATATACATACATATATATATACAGATATACATATCAATATATATACATATATAAATATATACACATGTACATATATAAATACACATATATATATACATACATATATATACACATATATACATATACATACAATAC